>NC_079894.1:184689-510389 GCF_024868665.1 Triplophysa rosa | reverse complement strand
TAAAGCTTTTTCTACTGCTGCCGGAAGACAGCTCAGTTTCCACTTTGGTTTGGTGTGGTTTGCTGATGATGACCTCACTGCACATTTCAACTTTCCCTTCTACATCCTTGTCTTCCCCTGAGGCACCGCCTGGACTTTGTTCAACGTTCTTCTCTTCTGATTGGCCTTTGGGAAGAGTGATGTTGGTGTCTGAGCTCTTATGATTGGTGGCCCTTCGGTTTGTCCTGCGTCCTCGCTCTCTTTGCAGCGTGCTGATTGGTGGGTAGGGGCTGGACATGAGGAGACTGTTGGCATGCAGGTCTTCAAGGGCGGTGCGGTGGACGAAGATGTCGTGTCCATCTGGAAGACGCTGACGACCCCTGAAGGTCATGTGGTTGGGTTGGATACCCTGGTACATCATGGGATTCTCTATGCCAATGAGACCCTTTTGTTGGGCGTTCTCCAACTCTTTCTGGTGCAGGATAGCATTCATCTCCATTCTTATTTCAGCAAAATAGCATTTTTATTAAATGTAATCATAATGCTTTTCAAAAGTGTTTTTTTTTTAAATGTATATATTAATTACTTTAAAATGCAAATAGTGTGAATCAAACGCAATAAAAGTGTACCTGGCTATGTTCTGTTTGTGAATTAACTCATGTCTTCTAGCAACCGTCTCCATGCTCTCGGTGGGAAGAAAGCCATAACCTGTAAATCATTTTTTTTTGTTAAATTTATTTTACTTTCTTTAGTCAGCCACTGTTCTTCTACATGATTAATGTATAATCACATTCTAACCTGTGCCTGGAAATCCTCTGCCTGGAATGACATTGGAATTTGGAGGCAGCGGTGGACCAAGATGGGAACCCATGTGGATTTGTCTGCCATCAGCTGATACCATCTCAGCGGGTGGCACCAGTTCCCTGTGTAGAGTAAATAGAGAGAGTTCATTCATTGACGTTTCATTCACGATGACGTTTTGCAAGAATATATGTTTACAGCTCAAATCTTTTCTTTGTTTTATCCTTTTCTCATCCTCATTCTATACCTGTATGACTTTCTTTTGCAAATATTTTGAAGAACGCTGGTAACCAAACAACACTGACCACAATTGACTTTTAAACCACATGAGGGTGAATAAATGACAGAAGTTTTATTTTTGGCTGAACTATCCCTTTAGGTAATGTGAAGTGTTCAGACCTCTCCATGAAGCGGTGATCAAACTGTGTGGGTACACCCTGTAGTCTCTGTTGACCTTGAGTCAGGATCTGTGGAGTCATGGCCATCTGGTTCCTCATCATGAGCTCCTGCCTCTGCCGCAGCTCTGCTTAACACAACACATACAGATAAAAGTGTGCATCTGCAAAACAACATCAACTTTATATCTTCCCTGAACCCTTGCGTTCTACACAATTGTGAGGGATTTCTGATGATCTTATAAAGTTCTCACCTCCAGCAGACATGCCATTGACCAGTCTGTACCAGTGTTTCTCATCGAGAGCACCCTGCTCTCCCAGTGCTGTTATCTTCCTCAGCTGCTCGCGAGGAGTCATGACGCCGCCTCCTTCCTTCTGAGGCCACAGAAAACCCATACGTTAAAGAAAATGACTTACACTGGTAATGACATAAAGAGGTTTTAGGGAAGTATTCTGGTTTGTCCAAATTATTAATTAAATGAAATGTTGATAATATTGAATTAGTTATCTCATAAAACAGTTGATGAATCTTAATAGATAAAATGCCAAGATTATGCAAGTATAACTTATTGAAAATGATGTATATTATAATTAAGTATATTAAATTATATTGTATAGTATATGTATATTAAATTAATTGTCTCTCTCTCACACACACACACAAAATCCCATACATACTTCTAATATTGATTAGTCCTAAGTAATAAAGACACATTTTTTGTTAATAGAGCAGAAAACAACATAAAACGTAACCCTCACAGTGTTTAACAGAATGTAGATAACATGTAATACCTGTTCACTTCTCCTCTTTTGCTGAAACTTTACTCATTCAGGTGCAGAATATTTCTGCCACGTTGCGCCTTTCAGCCAGAAACTTAAACAACAAAGAGAACAAGAGAGAAGATTATACACTGTACTGTTGTGAAAATATGTGCAGTACTTAAACGTTTTGGTAGTTAATGAGTTTGAGGTTTTGAGCGTCGTCCTTAAATATTTCAACAAAACTAAAATTTACATTATAACATCTATAGTAAAGTATCTGTCCATTTTCCAACCTTCGAGAACGTTCCCAGCAGAATAAAACTCAGCAGAGATAACAGATCTCAACATGCCTGTCGATTCTTTGACAAACTCAGCACCATTCAGTGTGGACCAGCCTCTGAAATGTCTTTCTGTGTGTTTAACTAACCGGTTATGAGGAGGCGACCTAATCTGAGTCCTGTAATCCTCCTGTTAGTCCAGCAGTCTGCCAACCACATCTGCTGACCCGTATATGTGCAATGTCCTGCAGTCAGCCAACCCCCAAACTACCTCAGAGCCCCTGCTCCCCCTTCAGATCCTATTAGCTAAATCCTGACTATACAGCACTTTAAAGAGATGTGTTGGAGGTAATCCCAGAGTTTAGAGTTTTACCCTCAGCAAACCTTGCCTGTAAGCATACCGGACAATACACCCTTAGTGCTAAGCCTATTAGCCTCCATTAGCCTCAGGGATGTCCTAAAAACACCTCGAGGATCAATCTGAGATACAATCGGTTTATGGAGAAACAGACAAACTGTCAACCGTGCCAATAGTCTGGCTAATTTACAAAAGGAAAATGCTTAGAAATGGATTGTGGTTCATTTTATTGGGGTTTCAGAATATTCAAAGTAGAGCTTCCATTGGATTACATCTGCCATTATAGAGACAGACACTAACAGCCTTGATCATTTGCTAGTATTTAAGACTTGAATGACCATCACAAAAACAATTTCACATAAATTGTTTTAGTTGTGACATACATCAAAGGCAAACCCTAAATGTATGGCCTGTTTTCAAAATAAGTGCAGTTTTTGGCATGTGACAAGTGATGCCATATCCAAGTCCAGGCTTGAGGTGGACGGATTTGCTTCTGTCTAATCTCATTAAAGGAATAAATTAAAGGAAAACTGCTGATGACTTAAATCAAGTCTTGTATTTGTGTAGGTCATAGATAAGACGACAGTAATCATCTGATGCTCTTATATATTCCCTCAGTATAAGACCATGTGATAATACCAATGGTAGACATACAGTATGTACAGTACGTCTGAGATTAGGATAAAATAGGAAGATGAAGTTACACACCCTTGTTTAAAAGTTTAGGGTCGCAGCTTTTTTTCTTCAGGCCGACCTGTATGCTGAAGTGTTTGAAATTACTTTTGTAGACAAATATATGTGCGAATATATCATTTTTTATTAAAAACCATTTCATAAAAATGTTTTTTCAAATGGATAACTTTGACTGAAATATGAATAGGAAGCAGCCACTAAAAGCCCTGAATATATGGTAATTCCTATAATTGTCGTGATTCTGCCTCATCTTGTCATGTCTTTCTTGATCTTGTGGCAGAATCTCACGGCAGGATCTCTTGTTATGTGTGGAGAGAGTCATTTTGACCCTGTCGGCCTTCGATACTCTCTCCGGTCCTTGTCTGTGTCCCCGCCCTTTTGTATCTCTCGTTATTGGTTGTTTATTAGTTCATGCCCCACACCTGTTCCCCTTTGATTTGTCCCTTTATTTAATGCCCCTGTGTTCTCTGTCTTGTGTCGGTTCATTGTGCTGTGTCGTGTTGCGAGTTCATGTCTTGTTGCGAGTTCATGTCTTGTTGCGAGTTCATGTCTTGTCAGTGTAGTCTAGTCTTTTGTAGTTATATGGTAAATGTTATTTTTTAGTCCTGTCTAGTTTAGTTAGTCCGTGTTCCTGTTTATATCTTGGTTATTTTACCCCATCGTGGGTTTTTGTTTTGTCCATGTTTTATTCTTATTAAAGTCTTGTTAACCCCTTACCTCCTGTCTGCACTTGGGTCCTCTGTTCTTGTATCTCTGTGTCTCTCACCCTGAATCATGACAATAATACTGTTTAAAACTGTATTTTGTCCAGAATTTTTTATTTTCATTTTGATAGAAGTGTCTGCTAAATGAATACATGTAAAAGCATCTCAGGTTGAGAATTTATGAAGCTGGAAAATAAAACGCCGAAAGAATATTTCTGTAAAGGGTAATTCTACTGAAGATCTATAACCAGTTCTAATTTATTTTGAAATGAGTAGTTACATAATTCTCAAAGTTATTTGTATATTTTTTGTGCTGTCAAACGATTAATCGCGATTAATCGCATCCAGAATAAAAGTTTGTGTTGACATAATATATGCCTGTGTACTGTGCACAACACATACACGCATTTATTTAAGAAAAACTATAGAAATGACTAAGTGTTTATATATAATTTAAATGATTTGTAAATATAAATAAATACATGTAACTATTTCCTAATTATATGTGTATGAATATTTGTTTACAAATACAAAATTGATGTGCACAGTACAAAGACATATATTATGTAAAAACTTTTATTCTGGATACGTTTCATCACGATTAATCGTATGACAGCCCTAGTATTTTTTTTACATTATTCTACATAAATATGTAAATAAACGTTCTAACTGTACTGTATCCTTGCACTACACTGCAGATAAATCAGCCAAAACATATCTGTTTACAAATGAATCCATGATCAAATGAACATGAATATAATACAGGATCTAATACTTATAAATCACAAACAGTGGACAGTATAGAGACGGTAACTATAAATGCACCGAGATTATACTCACCCCTGAATCTCTGACACAGAAACGGAATTATGTCCAAACTCTCAGTCAGGAAGACAATAATGCTAAAATAATTATATCACATAAGCAAAATACTTCCAGATCACTTGGATACTTAAAGGGGACTTGCAGGTTGAAGTAACAAGTCTGAAGTAAGCTCTCAGTCCAGCAGCAGAACTACAGATGCAGTGCCAACTCCTGGTCTTAAATAAAAAACACCTTTAATTACAGATTCAAGTTATCTCTATTAGCTCGGCTTTATCTGCCAGCTTAAGCCCCCCATCCACCCCCCTACCTGACATCACTATCATCTCGTCCAACTGCAATCTGGACACTTGACTGAAATGTAATTAAGAGCACTGCCTAAGCATAGCAGCTAAACCTCCTTTCACGTTTACCTCATTAATCCTCTGTTAGCACGTTAAGACTCAGGGTAAGACACCTAAATGCCCAGCTTCCCCTTCCATGAAAAACACACTGTCAGCTGAAATCATATGGCGAGTGAAGGGTTCTTCCAGTGTGTTTTGTTTGCTTAACAGAAATCATTCGAAGAGCGTTCATCAATGTGATCGGGCACCAGTCCTGAATGTGTTGTTGGAGGATCATGTTCTCAGACTTGTTAATCTGACAGTTTGTGCTCACCACCCGCTTACAGCTCAGTCTACAGTTCCTAGATTTATATTTTTGAACACCGAGAGGATCAGGGGAATTAGATCAGGGATAAGTGTGCACACAGTGGGCCGGCATATGAGTGCTTTGAAGGAAAACAGATTCTTGGGGAGACACAAACATTCAGAGATTGGCGGCGAGCGTTCGCCTCCCACAGTGATAAGAATATATATGATGATTATAAATGTGACAACATACAATCCCACCTCATCTGCTATATGAAGCTCTTAAATGAGTAAACAAATGCATGTGAAGCAGAATCAGAGGTACATGCATGACGCTGTAATGTATACCATTATAATGCCAATGGCAATTTTATTTATAGCACTATATAAATACACAGGTTGACCGAAGTGCTTCATAAGAATAAAAGGAAAGTTTAATACCAAAAGACATTTACAGTATTGACCAAAAGTGGTGGCTCCTCAGCTTCAATTATTTAGCAGAAAGACAAACCACAGGGTATCAGGCAATATGAGGTTAATTCTAAAAAGAAAAATGCATAGAGGCACACATTGACTAATTGTATCTGTTATTAATACCTTCTTGGTAATACTTTACTTTAAGGTTCCCTTTATAAAGCATTTGTAAATATGTTCATTAATGATTAATAAGTCATTTACAAATGCATTATAAAGCAGTTATAACGTGGTAAATAAATGTAAATACTTCACAGGCATCCACTTTTCTTTAAAGAGCACTTTCATGGGCTGTCAATACTTCTACATGTATGATTCACATCAGAGGTGTAGCCTTGTGAGCAAGCATTCTGTTTCTACAATAAATAATAAAAATATTCTGGTTTTGAAGAACTATTGGAAGTAATTGAATCATTAATAAAACTCGTGAACAAACACGTTTACAACAACCTTTGTGCATTTAGTGTTCAAAAGTGATCAAAAGTTTGATGAATTTATCTTGGTAAGCATTCAAAAAACTGCTTTGGATAAGCATCATGATCTGAAGGCATTCTGGACGGCACCGTAAGACATTCGGAATCGGATCAGGTAAGCAACATGGTTGGAAAAGTGATATAAGATATGAAATATACAATAATAAGAAAAAACAACATAACACCTACACTGTAAAAAATTATTTGTTGTTTCAACTTAAAAAAATAAGTTACCATGTTGCCTTAAAATTTTAAGTTAGTTCAACGTAAAAATATTAGTCAACACAACTAGTTTGCAACAAATTCATTAAGTGAACTAATATTTTTAAGTTGAACTAACTTAAAATTTTAAGGCAACATGGTAACTTATTTTTTAAGTTGAAACAACAAATCATTTTTTACAGTGTACAGTCTCCCGTCTGACAGCCTATTTTGCAAACAACATCAAGATAATAATGAATCTGCTTTCGAGTCAAATAAAGAATGAATAAATACATTTATTAAGCATTTATAACATATGAGTTAAAAATGTCTCACTATTTGGCCGGTATTTCGTTAGAATCCCACTTTTTATTTATGCAGTTATAACTGCTTTATAATGCATTTGTAAATGACTTATCAATCATTAATGAACACATTTATAAATGCTTTATGAAGGGAAGCTTAATGTAAAGTGTTACCTTATAGTTAACATGAAATATCAGCATTCTTTTTTCAGCATTTATTAATCTTTAGTAACAGAAATACAAAGATAACAGTTTGATCTTGTGTAATGGTGTAGCCATCAAACAAATATGAATAAACATCGGTCTCTTTACAAGACACATGTTTTGGTCATTTTTTGCCAGTACTTTATCCGTTTTTTACAGGATTTTTTTACAGTGTAGGAGAAACAGCACCACACCACAAACTACACATGAACTAAGCACACACAAGAACCAACAAAGGGACTGAGTTATACACTTTGGTATCTACACAAGTAACAGGTGTGTGGCTAATCGCTAACTTAAGAGAACAGACAAGACAACTGACTAAACAAGCGTAACAAGGATTATAATAACACTAACAAGAAATACAAGGACTAAACCTAACTGTGACTTGTTAGTACATTGTGCTTTAACTGATTTTATAATGTATTTGTAAATGCTGAAATTAACGTGCTAGGATGAAGAAATGTTTAGGTTCAAAGAACCTACAGTGGCTTATAATTTTACAACAACCTAATGAAATAATAATAATAATAAAACTAACAATAATAATGAAATAATATGATATATTTTTGCCTTAACTGTTCCCACGAACATGCAAGCATATGCCCAGAATGCCTAAATCTGACCCGGGTAATCTTATCAAACTGTATTGTTACACACATTTGAATATTATGTTCATGTTTTTTTTTTCTTTTTTAGAAATCATATTTTATGCCCCTAATTTAAGTGATACAAGATTAGACAAATGTGTTACGCTGATGTTGCTCATTTCAGCCAATAAAGTAGAAATCGCATAACCTGCTTAGACATTGAGAGAGCAGAGTATTAAGACATGAAAACCGCTAATTTAAGAATCTGTGCATGAGTAAAGCGTTTTAGGAAGGATTTCTGGCCAGCTTGTTTGTTCACTGTATTATAAAGTCACGGTGAGGCGAAGGGATAATGAAGGGTTTAACCCCAAAACCACTCTGAACAGATTCCGCTTGCAAAGTCTGAACTATGCCAAGGGATAAAAGATGAGCTGCTCTGCAAATCCTAATGACAATTTAACAGATAAAAAACGTTTTTATTTATGCCCTTCTGCACCTCGTATATAGAGTAGTGGCCCAATGTGATGTCTGGGGTCCTCCTCAGATTAACCCCCATATTCTGGTCTGGGGTCCTCTTCAATTTGAAATAAAAAGTGTAAACATTCTGTATGAATCATTTCTTCTCATATTTAAATGTGCTTTTATAATATTTTTAATGTGACGGGATGACCCCAGTAATAAATATTATTGCGACCAAAGGATTTTCTTGTGCTTTGAATCTGTTCGGCACCTGAGGTCAGTACAAACACTTATTTCTGAATTTAGTTGCTTTTTTAATGTAAATTCCAGTGAATATAATGATGCATTTATTTACATTTTTTTCAACCATCAAAACATGATTAAAAAATGGTTAAAACATTCACAATTTTTTTTATTTATTGGACAAACTATGCAGCATAAATAAAATGTTTGAATACTGTTTAATAATTAATTCTTATTTTATGTATAATGAGTTGAACATCAATCTCATCCAGAACTGTACTCACTGTACATATTAACATTGTTTCAAATGATATTGCCATGGACTGTTTCATTTATTTTGTCTTTTATTGATCTTAAATTAGGGCTGAATGCATTATTATTTACATTTTGTTAAATGTTGTAAACAACACATAGGCTCCAGCATTAAACTAAACAGGATTAAACTAAAGGTGTACATTTCAGGCAAAGAGAATGACGGCAGGTTTATTCACATGCTCATGTCACAGACCAATGATATGCCTCTCACATAGACATATCTCCAGCGGTTTCTTTCCTTTAAGGCATGCCGCTGCACAGCTCTGGTCTTTGGTCGGTCTCTGTGAACATAGCCGTATTGATGTTGTTGGATTTGAGAATGTCCAGCAGCTCAGAGAAGGTCTCTTTGGGAAGGGTGCGGGTTCTGCTCATGATCCAAGCAAACTCAACATAAGAGAGATCAAGAGCTTCAGTACAACCATAAACCAGGGTGTAGTTGTCATAGTCGGTAGCCAGAACCCAGTAGGGACTAGCAGGAGCATCTGAAGGACCACGCAGAAAGTGTAATGACCATCAAATCAAACACTCTTTAAAAAACCGAACCAAACAAGTAGGGAAAACTTCCTAAAGTTTTTCCAAAAATTCTGTCATCATTTCTTCACCCTCATGTTGTTCCAAACCTGTATTCACGTCCTTGTTCTTTTGAACACAAAAGAGAACACTTACAGCTCTGGGGCACTACCAAGTCGTTTTCTTTTCCTATAGTAATAGTGCCCCAGAAATGTTTGGTTACGAACATTCTTTCAAATATCTTCTTTTGTGTTCAGCAGAACAACAAAATATATCCATGTTTGGAACAAGTTGATGGTGAATAAATGATTTATGGGTGAACTGTCCCTTTAAGTGTGATCTCAAGATGGCTTGTGTAGACTTACCTTCAAAGAAGCTGACTTCAAGTTTAGCGGGTTCTGATGGATCTACGATCTTGGCAGTGCCCTCAATGAAGCTGACTGTTCCATTAGCACTTAAAAGAAAAAATGCATTTGCTTTTGGCTTATTTCTATTCGTATTATTGCATTTGTGCCTTATGACTGAATATATAAGGCATTAAAATGCACTTACAGAAGCTCGTCATTTCGAACCAGGACAGTACCGTCGCTCAGAGCGTATGTAGCCCGAGAGCATTCTCCTAACTGAAATGGGTTTGGGATTTTCATGATCTCGTACCATCTGCCCATATACTGATGAAGAAAAAACAAGAAATTATACAGCAGGATTTTATGAAGATGAGGAGATGAAATAGTGATTTATATGTTTTAAAAATGTCCATTAACTAAACTAAGGCCACTGTATGCAATCCTATAACCCGTATAATTATTATACATAAACTTGTATAGTTTATCTTTAGACATGATATCTCAAAACACGTGGACTGTTAAACAGAGGTGTTCTTGAAGTCTACATGATTATTTGATTGACTTTTTAAATGGTATTCTCTAAATTGATTATACTGCACTGGTTTAAGATCATTACAATTTTGTCATCCTTTACTCGCCCTTAAGTTGTTACAAGCCTGTATATATTTTATTGTTCTGCTGAACACAAGAGAAGATATTTCAAAGAATGTTTGTAACTAAACAGTTCTGTGGCACTATTGACTACAGCAGGAAAACATCTACTATAGTCACTGGTGCCCCAGAGCTGTTTAGTTACAAACATTCTTTAAAATATCTTCTTTTGTGTTCGACAGGTTTATAACAACTTGAGGACGAGTAAATGATGACCAAATTTTCAGTTTTGTGTGAACTATTCCTTTAAAACTCTACATATGAATTACTTTGTGATTTTCGTCCATAAAGTGGTTAATTGTGACTGGTTCTTTAAAGTGCTGCAATTTGATTGGATGATGATGATTTGCATGAAAAAGACAAATTTTCCCAAATTGTCCTCACTACACTCACTACCATTTCTCATAAATAATAGTAATAATGATTTCACCTTTGCAGGATCAAAGTTCTGCTGAACAGGAGGCTGCGGGCATTTTCCAGAGCCGATGGACTGAGCGTTGACTGCCAGTACACACAGCAGAGTAAGAGACACGACGTGTAGAGTCTGCATTTTGACTGAGTGTAGAGTCTAAATTTCACCTAAAAAAAAAAGGAGAAACGTTTAGTGCATGAAACAAAACTTCAGCAAATGTAATAGACAATCAGACATCTCTTACCTGTTCGGTCTCTGGTGTAAAACCTTGGTTTGAAACAACGGCAAAGCTGGATATTTATACACACTATTTGTTATGTCACCAAACCCCACCCCTCACAAACTTGGGGATCCGGGCATCTGCTCAAACAGATGTTGAAGGTTGAGTAAACACACTTTGGATGGAACAGGTGAAGATGGAACCACAGGACTTCTCGCACATGTAACCATTGGGGTAGTGACTAAAATCAAAGGCTTAAAATAGACAAATGATATTTAATATATCAAGGCACTGGTTTACTCATTAAATCTTCAACATCAAAATGCAAACCACAACATTCGTCCCGCCTGTGCTTTATTTCATAGGTCACTTGTCTTAAAACTGTTCTTATACAACAACTGTCCTCATATAGCCCCACATGCAGATAGGCGCTTATCAATGTGTTGGATAACATATCACAAACCCCTTCAACATGAAAAATACAGCTACACGTGAGGCCATGGTCCAGTTAAAGATTTCATTTTCAGAAATTTGTATACATGGAATTTTATTAAAAGCAGATGTTAACACTTTAAAACATGTATACAATCATTCTTATTGGTATTAATTTTCTATAACTTCTCTTAAAATGTTAGGGGCATTTTGGCCCAGCGCTGGGTATTTTTTGTCCTTGTGTAAAGACGTGTTTCTTTATTTGATCTTTGAAAGAAAACTTTGCTAGTTTTTTCTCGAGTATGCTTTAAAGTCATATATACAAAATGAACTATATATCGTTGGAAAGCTCTAAGTCTCTAGTTTTCACATTCTTTTTCCATTTTGTGATAGGACAAACACAGCAAGAGTAATCCATTGAATGTCACATGTGGGCCCATTTGTTTCTACACCTTAAACCTTGACAAACTATACTGTATATCATCTGAAAGCTCTTAGTCTGTAGTTTTCATGTTTCACGACAGTTTCGCAAAATGAATGATGTAGTGACAGTAATTTCAATAAATGTCACTCACGTCACCATATAACGACTTTAATCGATATATTTGAACACCCAAAAAAGCTTGCAACATAAAAAAATATGTTTGGTATTGACGTTCCTTAAAGTTACACACAGATTTTCAGACTTTTAAAGACCGATCTACTCACAATGTAGCCATTATTGACAGGGACACAAAAATTATTCTTGATAAAAAAATGTAGGGGTGTGACATGAAAATCCAAGACATATTTTTTCACATATAAAGTTGAATCGTTTAAAAATAATATATTAAAAAAAATTGTTTTGAACTTCACTATTAAAAAAAAAAAAAACGAGAATTGTAAAACAACAATGGAAAAAATTATATAATTTTCGTAAGTTGAAATTTAGGGGTTTGGGTTCGGGACACGCCTCTCCCACTTGAAAGTACCCAATAAATTATGATTTTACATATATTAAGCTTTCTGATATTATAAATATTATTGTGGGTTTCGAAAGATGATAGAAGGATTTAACAATTAAGATTTGACTTGAGATTTCGCCTGACTCTTGTACTCTCTTTAAAACCTTCTCTTCTTTGCCCACCTGCCCCCTCACCTCCATCCGACTTAACAGCTGATGATTTTGCGTCTTTCTTCATAAAGAAAACGACCACCATCAGCAGTCAGTTCCCTGTGTTGCCGCCTCTTGTTCATGCCCAAACCCCCGACACATGCTCATTCCCCTCTTTCTCTCTCCTATCTCAAGATGATGTCTCCAAGGTCATGTCTTCTAACCACCCAACTACCTGCCCGCTAGATCCCATCCCCACTCATCTCCTCCAGGCCATCTCTCCATCGGTTGTTCCGCTCTGACCCACATTATCAACTCGTTTCTCACCACTGGTACATTTCCCACAGTCTTCAAAGAGGCCCGTATTACCCCGCTACTGAAGAAACCCACTCTTAATCCTGCACTGTTAGAGAACTACAGACCGGTATCACTCCTCCCCTTCATTGCTAAAACTCTTGAACGGGTGGTATGTAACCAGCTCACATCCTTTCCCACCCAGAACAACCTCCTGGACAGCAACCAGTCTGGTTTCAAGAGCGGTCATTCCACTGAGACTGCGCTGTTCTCAGTCATTGAAGCCCTGAGACTGGCAAGAGCCGCCTCTAACTCATCTGTACTTATCCTACTTGATCTGTCTGCCGCCTTTGACACTGTTAACCACCACATACTCCTGTCGACCCTCAAGGCTATGGGTGTCTCTGGAGTGGTGGTACAATGGTTCAGATCTTACCTCATAGGTAGGTCATTTAGAGTATCCTGGAGAGGAGAGGTCTCTGAGTCCCAACATCTTGACACAGGGGTGCCCCAGGGCTCAGTGCTTGGTCTGTTGCTATTTTCTATATACATGACATCCCTAGGCTCTGTCATTCGGAAACATGGCTTTTCCTATCACTGCTATGCGGATGATACACAACTCCACCTGTCATTTCAGCCTGACGATCTGACTGTTTCTGCACGCATTTCAGCATGCCTAGCCGACATCTTGCGCTGGATGAACGACCATCACCTGCAGCTGAACCTTGCTAAAACAGAACTGCTTGTAATCCCGGCCGACACAAAGAGTCATCACAACTTCTCCATTCAACTGGGCTCATCAACCATCACATCTTCAAGAACGGCCAGAATCCTGGGAGTGGTGATCGACGGTCATCTTAACTTCACTGATCAGGTTGCCAGCACCACCCGGTCCTGTAGATTCATCCTCTGCAATATTAGGAAAATCAGACCTTTCCTATCCGAGCATGCTATGCAAGTCGTAGTCCAGGCTCTTGTTCTGTCCAGACTGGACTACTGCAATGCGCTACTGGCTGGACTTCCAGCTTGCACAACCAAACCTTTACAGATGATCCAGAATGTAGCAGCAAGAGTGGTCTTGAATGAACCAAAGAGAGCGCACGTCACTCCTTTCTTCATTAAGTTACATTGTCTCCCTATAGTCACTCGAATCAAATTCAAGACTCTGCTCCTGGCCTACAAGACCACCACTGATTTGGCACCCCCTTACCTTCACTCGCTAATGCAGACTTATATACCCGCCAGATCCCTACGCTCTGCCAACATACGACGCCTTGTGGTGCCATCCCAAAAAGGTAAAAAATCTCTCTCACGTACCTTCTCGGGATCGGTTCCATATTTATGGAATGATGTGCCCGCTGCTACAAGATCAGCAGATTCTGTAGCCATCTTTAAGAACCGTCTGAAAACACATCTCTTCCTTCAACACCTGACTGGTCAGTTCTGACGTCTATCTCTTTTCTACTCTTTCAAAAAAAAAAACCTTAGCTCTGTATACTGTGAAAGGCTATATGAGACTAATTTTCTTTTATTGCACTTATGCTTTTTGTTGTCCTTATGTTGCTCCAATTGGTTCCATTGTTTCCCTCATCTGTAAGTCGCTTTGGATAAAAGCATGACAAATCAACACATTTCAACATTGATTCAATGGTTGCTTGCTGTAAGGGTTTCTAGTGATCTTGAAGACGTTGATGAGCTTGTTTGGGTGTGTTTGATTTGTTCGATTAGGTTTGGAGCTAAACTCTGCAGGACACCAGCCCTCGAGGGCCGAGTTGGGCAGAGGTGTATAGTACTTCAGTATTTTACTCAAGTACATTTATCAAGTATCTTCAGTGTTTTTACTTTGGGAAAAATGTTCACTACATTATGAAGCATATATATATATATACTGTATATATATATTACTCCACTACATTTCATAAAATACTTTTGACATGTTTTTACCTTTAATATTTAAGTACATTAAAAACCTACTATCTTTTACTCAAATAAAACGATTTTTTACTTTTAATGTACTTTTTTTAAATGTAACAATTGCCACGTTTTTTTTCAAATGTAGTAAAAAGTATGATATATGCCATGCTTTGTAATGTATGGAAGTAAAATATTTCCAAAGTAAAAACACTAGAAAAAAAATTACTTGATACTTGATCAGTAAAATACTCAAGTACTATACACCTCAGACTGCAAATTTACAAGTCGGGTGTTAAATAAAATAAAAATATGTAATCTTACTTTTTTAAAATGTTATTTTAAAAAAAGATGTGAAAATGTTATTCCCCACAGCTCCCGGAAACAGTTTTCTTACAATGTTTTTGATTTTAAAAAATATTTTTATAATATATATATTATAAAAACAATTTCTTATTTTTAATTAATTAATGATATACAGTGTTAGGTAAGTCACTCTGAAAAAGTAATTAATTACTAGTTACTAATTACATATTCAATAGTGTAATTAGAATACTGTACAAATTATTCTGTCCAAAAAGTATTGTTACTTATTACTAATTACTTTCTATATCCTACATCAACCTTGATTAGTTAAGTGATTTAAGGATAGACATGAAAGGGCTTATTTAATTCATTCAAATAAATAATATTAAACTACATAAAGTACTCTTATTAACTGACCAAAGTATTACAAATGTGAGAATAATACATTAAAGCAAGGATTTTAAAGTTAGACTTTGAATTTTGATGTCAATTCCACTATTACACACACATATATTACACAAAGTATTTAGTTTAATTACATCAGAAGTAACTGTAATTAAATTACAGAAAAAATAAGAGTAATCCCTTACTTTACTTTTTCAAGGGAAAAGTAATTCAATTACAGTAACTAATTACTTAGTAACTAGTTACACCCAACACTGATGATATAATATGAATATATAATATATATATATATTTGTTTGTCTTACTTAACTAGCTCTAAAATGGCAGAGAAACAAACATAGTGGTAATTCTTCATCAGATGCAACAAAAACCCTATTACAAAACCGTGGTTGGGAACCACTGATCTAGTCTGGAGAGACTTAGATTGACCTGGAACAGAGCAGCACTCCAGTAGTGTCACGGTTCGTCTGCCCCCGTGTTCTTCATTGGGTGTCTCCCCCGGACTGCACTTCCCATCAGTCTCTGCACTTCCTCACCTGCCTCCTATATCAGCCATCATCCTCACCTGCCAGCCATCTCCCTCATCACCCGGACCCTTTATAAACTCACTCCACCATCATTGTCTTGTCTTAAACGTAATTGTATACTTCATGGCACTCCACATGTTGGGTTTCTCGTGGTCTTCTTATTAAAGTGCTTTTTCGTTTGGACTGTTCTTCGTCTGTGTTCTCTGGAGACATTCCCGTGACAAGTAGGTGTAATTCTAAAGCAGCATCTTTTCCTCACAAGTTCTGTACCGCAGAATACATTTACTGTTAGCCTGAGATTCACCAGGAATGAGGTAGAAAGCACCTTACAGTGTATATACTGTATGCTTAAAATGGGATGAAATAAACAAACTTCTCCAAAATCTATTTCAGGAACTTTACAAAGCATTTTGTGTTGTGATGAGAATAAAAACGGCACATTCCCTCATGGTTTCAGTTAGTTTTAATGACTTCCTTCACGTTGGAAATAGTCACAAGAGTCGCTTCATGACACATCACGTGATCCCAGACACAAAGACGGAGTCAAATAGTCCTCTGCTTCTCAATCCATCACATACACTACATCACATCCATAGGTAAGCATTCTTTTTGTTATCCTGGAAAAGATGTAAAAATGTAATATTCCAGCAGCTGGGGCGGCAGAAAAAAAACGTAAAATGATGAATGTTATATTACACCCTTTTCTGTAATATTACACACTGAAATTCTGTTTTTTCCTGTGTGGGCTATAGTCAAACTGTAGTTTCTATATCACCTTAATTGTGTTATTATATATCGTAATAATATCATACGAATTTTATAATGGTTTTTCGAGGTGGACAGTAATTATCTATTCTTTAGTATTTTTACTTTGGAACAATTTTACCTCACTACATTATAAAGCATAAATCATACTGTTTACTCGGCTATATTTCATAAATACATTTTTACATGATTTTATACTTTAAAAAGTACACGAAATGTAATACTGCTTTACTTAGTACATTTTTAAATGTTTATTTAAAACGTTAATGTACTTGAGTATACTGTCCACCTCAGTTGGAATACATGCAAGGTTGCAAGATTGTTATCTTATTAATCTTCACCTTTTTTAATAGTAAAGGTTTTAGCAAAGAAAATGAAGCCATTCCTTGTGGGTCTGTTGGCCCTCGTGCTGCCCATCACAAATGCCCAGGTGCCCCACTGGGGTCCATGCCCAGAACCTGCTGCCCAACCTGCCTTCAACCTACCGAAGGTAACGCACCCCCTCCGCTGACATCACGCATCATCACTGACGTCCACATCTCATTTCTCTTGCGTTCTTTGCGTGTGTGTGATGCAGTTCATGGGGAGATGGTTTGAGATCGCCAAACTTCCAGCTCAGTTTGAACGAGGGCGATGCATTGAGACCAACTTCACTCTCACGCTGGACGGATCTGCTCGAGTCGTGAGCTCTGAGATTCTGTGAGTCCTTTGACTTTTACATAAAAGACTTACTGGATTACAAACTATTCCGCGTGATTGAACTACCCATTTATATCAAATTTAATCCAAATGTAATTTTCTTAGAAAGGGAGACGTTAAAAGAATCGAGGGAACAGCAGTGGTGGAAGACAAAAAAAATCCAGCAAAGCTTGGAGTCAGTTTTTCTTATGGTAGCTGTTACTAGTGTCTAAGACATCTCATTCAGCATTCATTGAGTAGTTATGAGTTAGATCAAGTAATATTTTATCTGTAATATTTCAGTGTTGCCGTACACTCCATACTGGATTCTGTCCACCGACTACGAGAACTCGGCACTGGTGTATTCCTGCACCGACGTCTTGAGATTGTTTCACGTGGACTTTGCTTGGATTCTGGGCCGCACCCGTTCACTGCCCGCTGCCACCGTTGAGCACGGCAAGGAGGTTTTTACCAATAACAACATCGATGTGAGTCGGATGATCCTGAGCAGACAGCAGGACTGTGACTAATGACATGTTTCTGTGGACTAATATAAGATCATCACGTTCTTATTAATAGCAAACACTGCATCTGTTTCATGAAATGGACATTGAAATTGAAAGCACAAGTTTCCAATGTACTCCAATAAATGGCTAATCAAAACCACATGAACCTTGTTGCTCTCATTGCCTCATTTCTTAAGACATTCTCACCCCACTTATACAGTATCACGAAGACAATAGCAGGACTATGACTATAATTTCTCACGTACAGTATCACCATATAGCATGACTAGATCACTTCTTGTTAAGAAACTTTAAAAGGATATATACAGAAACCACGGAGTTAAATTGAATACTTAAGACTTTCCCTACATTAAGACCCCGTTGCCGCTTCAAGTTTTAATCGGGTAACATTGGCGCCACTAAAGGGCTGATTCACCCCAAAATGAACAGTCATTTACTCACCCCCAGGTCGTTTCAAACCTGTATAAATGTATTCGTTCCCTTAAACAAAGATATTTGTAAGAATGTTAGCAATGTTCAGTTCTGGGACACCATCTACTACCACAGTAGGGGGAAAATTCTTTTGTTCTGCTGAAAACAAAATGAGATATTTTGAAAAAATTGGGAAAACAAACCGTTCCGAGGCACATTTGACTACCATTTAATTTTTCCTACTATGGTAGTTAATGATGTTCAAGAACTGAATATAACATTCTTCCAAATATCTTTGTTTATCAGAACAAAGTAATTTGTACAGGTATGAAATTACATGAGGGTGAGTAAATAACAGAACTTTCACTTTAACTTACATTAACTATATACTGATTGTAAGATCGCACAACTGAACAGTCTTAGTTTGTGATAACTCCTTATTAATGCAACATAATCCAGAAGGGTGTGAACGAAGCACAAGAGAATTCATTGAGTGACTAACCCAATGCAAGGTTTATTAGAAAGAGAAACGAGGCTACGCTAATGGCTAATCGCCTTTCGACACACAGAGCAGAACGCCTCACGGTTATTCCCAGAGACAACCCTCAGCCATGGTTCCTAATCCTTATCCTCCAAGCATTTCCACGAAAACTGGCATTTCCCCATTAGCCAACGATGTTGTTAAACAACCGGGTGTGAATGGACCTCCCAATATTCAGGCAAACTTTAGCATATGACCTCTTCGGACACATATGAAAAGATACACAATTTAATACCTTGGAAAATGGTATTTCATACTTTTTAAGACCCCACAGACACCCTGATATAAGTGAAAACTAGGCCTCGCATAATAGCAAAAAATAAAACGCTTAACGTTTTTAAAGACACTCGTTAACTACAACTTTATTTCCATATTTGAAGAGAACAGGAAAAAAGTGTGTTGCATCATGCTTCTAATGCAGTAATGAAAGAGTTATTTATATTAATTGAAGTTAGCAGACGCTCTCTGTTAGGTGAGCATGTAGATATAGAATGATGCAAAGGACAGTCACAGACAGAACAGTCATAAGGTATTTCTTTCAGCTCTGATCACATGTACGGTGTAATTACTTCATCTTAAAGAGTAAAAGAGACAGAAGCACATCCGTTTCCATCTACGCTGGTGTAATTCGCTCAGCGGAACTGCAGCGGGCTGACGCGCAACCCAATGACGTCTTTACCGATCTCGGTTACCTGGGAAACAGAAGAGACACATTGCATGACATCTAAAACTAACAATAATATTCGTTTTAGCCGTGTCATATGACCCCTTTAAGTACCGTGAGCTTTTTGTTCTCCTATGCATTTGTATATTAGAATTGTATTCCTTTATTTGATGTTGATCAAATCATTTTTAACCTTTAACCTGTTTTTTCTGTTTAATAACATGCTCTTCCTATTGTGAGGGTTTCATCTAACAAGAGGGAGAATTAAAAGCAAATATAGTACAAATTTGCCCTCCGGGACATCACTTTTGGCCACTACTGTACAAATGTGATGAGGGCTCTGTACTCACGTGTGTGACCCTGCACACCTCTCCTTTGTATTTGGGGCAGTAGCAGGCTCCGGACAGGGGGCACTTCTCTACAGGCCGCCCGCGGTACAAGGGGACGAACGAGGCTGCGCAGATGTCAAAGGGATTGTGTGGGTCGTAGTTAAGTTGGTGAGCGTCTGTCAAGTTCTTCTCACATGCTGCAAGAATCTTTCGTGTCTGAGAGACCAAAAACACAAGGGATTAATGAACAAGAAACAAGTTACAGAGCAAGCCTGCATGCAAAACATATGGTAAAACCCATCAATGTGATCCAGTAATGTCTTGGCAATACACGACCTTTCATAAACACAATGATTTTCATACAGAGATAACATAAACAGCAATACAAGCGCTTTCAATGATGCAGATGAAATGTCCTCATCACATTTCAAATGTCAAACACACAAATCCACGCATGTCTTCACCTGTTGGGCCACCTCTGGTTTGGGGCCGAGCTCGAGGAGACGACGAGCGAATCCCGCTGCCGTTTTGAAGTTACGGAGTTTGAAGAAAAGATTGAGAGCCGTTCTCAACACCAACACCATGTGGATGGGCTGCAGACTGCAGTGTGTGAAGTACGCCGCCATCTGACACACACACACACCGGAAAAACAAACATAAACTACAGTGTGCACAATTATACACTGCACTTTCTTAAGAGAATGCAACTGAACGTACCTCACAGAGCCGCTTCTGCTGATCTAGAGTGTCTTTAGGAAGTTTCTTCCTCTCCGTCTCCATCGTGAGGCCGATGATGTACTCTTTACAGATGGTTATGAGCTGCTGTGCCTGTAATCATGAAGTTGTATAGAAAATCATGATCCAGAGCAGAGGAAAATGTACTTCAGCAGTTTCTCCCGTCACGTACCTCTGCAATCTCTTGTTTGTTGTCGACCACGAGCAGAGGAACCGAGAGCAGAATGGCCCTGAAGCGTTCCACGGCTTCCTCGAAGCGTCCCGCCGTGGTCAGCTGGTAGCACTGCTGCAGACGCGAAATGAGGTCAGACAGACGCAGGCCGACCGCTGGCAGGCCTCCTTTAGCCCCGCTGTCCTTCCAGTTCCTCTGGGGGTAACTGTGCAAGCAGGGCAGAGACGGCAGGCCCAGGTAACACGTGTGACCACGGGACAAGGTCTGCATGAAAATCTGCTTATAGGGTCCGAACTGAACCACGCCGACTTGATCGTGCAGCAACTGCAGAATGGAGAAGAGCAGTGAGAGACGGCAATAATTATGTCTATGATTTTCAGTCCAAACCATTTGTTTCCATTCTCTAACAGAAACTTTGAGATATGCGACTTAAGTAAAATGTGTAGATCCTTTTACCCTCATAGCGGTCTCGAAGGATCCGGCTAGAATATGATCCACAGCCAGTTGAGAGTTGTTGCACCATGTCTGGGTGGGGCTTGTGCCCTTGGTGGGCGGTACAAAGAATCCTTCTCCCTCAGCTCCGCCTCCACCAACAGAAGGCACATCCTATCGGTTAACGAAGGCCACAATTACGCTTCAAATAACAGACATTTCCTTTCCCTTACACACAAAAGACGGGTGCTCACCAGTTCAGGAGGGAGGTCCAGATCTTCCTCAACATCCCAGCCTTCGCCTTCCTCCTTCCCGATAGCTCCCTCGTCTCCTAATCCCTCCTGAGCATCCATGAATCCATCTGAGGACAAGATGTATGAGACATAAGTCAAGTAATATTGCTAAAGAAAGAGCGCCTACGCCTAAATCGTTACGATATTGAGGTCGCCAAATATGCCTAGGGTTCCTTTTTCAAAAAGCCTAATGATAAACCCGAACAGAGATGGAAGACCTTCATCCAAATGAAGCTCTGCATCTTCTCCCCAGCCTTCAACTCCTGAAGTATCCATATCCAGATCGGCAACCATCTGTCCTGCTTTTCCTACTCAAGAGAAACACATTCTTTAACTTCAGGACTCCTGGTTACCCACTATGAGCTGTGCATCACAAATCAATCACCTTTGGCAGCAATGGCTCCCTCAAAGAAGCCCTTAGAAACGGTGAGCAGAGGCCAGTTGGTGTCCAGAGGGTTGATGGGAGGTGGTGGCTGCAGCAACTGAGCGTTGGGGTCGACCTCAGGCACCTGGACGTTGGAAGTATTCACCTCTCAATTCTTCAGACGTTTATAAGTGTTTGTCTCTCATAGTAAGAAGTGCAGAACTTACCACCTCCTTCTCCAGGTCGAAGGTTTCTTTGAGGGCTTCGGCTTCTTCATCCATCCCATGAGTGGCCGCAGTCAGGTACGCTAGAGACTCTACAAATATCCAGGATAGAGATTTCTTTACGATTATGATCATTCTTATATGATTAATCTTGTTAAAACAACAATGTGATGCACTTGAGTTTAAAAGCAAAGGAAAGGCGCATACTCTGTCCGCAGTTCTTCAGGATTCGCACACGCTCGCTGACGTCACCCAGGTAAAGAGCGCCCTGATAGTGTCCGCTCATGTCTTTTCTTATCTCGGCTGTAACCCAAACCAGAAACATTTCATTGACTGAAGAATTCGTTCCAAACTCGTGCTCATGCGTCTTTCTCTTCACTCACCTATCTTCATCATCTTCCTGAGTTTGGCTAGGTTTCCAGTGATGAGGTACAGGAAGGTAAGCTTGTCGAAGTTCTTGGTTCTCTGGTAGCACATCTCCACCACCTGGTGATGACCCTGGAGAAGAGCCGCCTCGCCGAGACGCTCCCAGCAGCTACGTTCATCCAGAGCTTTTGCGGCTTCCAGTGCCACCTGCAGGAACGGAGTTCATATGAACGCTTGTGTATTTCAGAATAAATGATGGGAAAATGGTTATATTCTGGTAAACGGTCACTCTTGCATACCTCGATGTTTCCACACTCCAGTGCCAGGCTGAAGCGAGTCTTCTCGTCCTTCACGAAGTGAAGCGCGACCTCTGGGTAGCCCTTCTTCTGCAGGTAGGCAATGATGGACTGGCCCACCAGTTTAGCATTACGCACCATATGAAGAACCTGAGGAGATTAAAGGTGGTTTAAACAATCCACCAAAAGAAAACACTTGACTAACATTGTTAAAAACAGACACGGACCTCCTCGTATTTACGATTGACCAGAGCCAGTTTGAAACGGTACTCGGTTGGATCGATGTTGAGCACTCGTGGCCTGCACTCGCGATCCAGACAGTACACACTGTTGCCTCGAACTCTCGTCACGTAGATGGGCAGGTCAAGTGTACGAATTATACCGTGATCACTGCGAGACATTTTGAAAGTAAAAAAAAATGTAAAGTAGAAGAAAAAGATATAATGGCAAGCTTTTGTGTTTGGCTGGAACAGTACCCTGAGGTGAGAGCGTATTTGATGTGGTTGGAGGTGGTGTAGATGAAGACTTCATTCTCAGCCCAGGCACCGCTCTTCACTCGGATGTTCTCATGGATGTTGCACAGGCTCTCTAACTTTTTGTTGCAGATCATGATGGCTGAAAAGCAGAAGGTTCAGAACTATTTAAGAAAACTCATTGTATTATTCATTCAGCAGCAAAAACCTGGCCCAAAGTAAGGGAAAATGAAAAATCTTTTATCATTTATTCACCCTCTTGTCATTTCAAACCTGTATGACTATTTTTCTTCTGCAAAACACAAAAGATGATATTTTGAAAAATGTTGCTTACCAAACAACATTGGACCCCATTGACTTTCACTGTATGAACACAAAACCACTGAGACATTAATCAAATTATCTTCTTTTGTGTTCCACAGGAGTCATATACATGTTCTGAATGACATGAGGGGAAATAAATGAGAATTTTTGGATAAACTATCCCTTTAAGACTTTTTTAAACTTTCTTAATACTGCTGTAAATACAACAGATTATTTACAGTTCTGTAGATACTTTTCCATTACTTTTCCAAAATGCAAAATCATAATATTTATTTAAGTTTATTTGTATATATTTGTTATTGCTCTTTAATGTTTTAGTGCTAAAATGTTTTCTGTATGTCGCTTTGCAACGATGCACACTGTAAAAAGCTATAAAATACATAACATACAATTGTAAAAGTTTATTCTTGACAGCTGTTTACTCCGAATAGCCCATTCACACCAAGAATGATAACTACAAAAATAACTACATTTTATTTAAAACAGTTTCGAAAGTCGTTTTAAATGTATGAGAAGAGCAGCATCTGCACCACAACTATATCGGTACAGAGGAACGATATCGTTGTCGCTATTATATTTCAAAGCGATTATTTCAGCAGATGAATAAAACGCTAAATTTAAATCAACAAAACATTGTAACCAATACGGTTATTGCTATCTTTATAGTCATCGTTATTGGTGTGAACAGGCCTTAACTGGAGAATTTGCAGTACCGTGTTTGGCCAGCAGGGCCACGTGGTTGGCATCAGCGCTCCACACCACATATTTAACTTTGGCGATTTTGACCGTGGCGAGGGAGCGTTTCTGCTGCACGTCAAACAGCGTGACTCCATCAGCGTCCCGCAGTAACAGAGACCCCGTCCCAGCATAGAAGATCTCCTCACAGCTCGGCACCTGCACCTTCTTCACGATCTCATTCTTCAGATTCTTTATCAGCAGCTGGAGGGGTGCGAAGATGAGCAAACATTCTTGACTTTTGTTCATCCACACATTTACTCATGTGCCGTTACACACGTGTTTTTTAATGAGTTCAACACTGTGCACTTTGAATAGTAATGTTACTCACTGAATGCATGCGATCGAGCACGGCAAACCGGTTCCTGGCCACCCACACCGCAGTCAGGCCGGAGGAGCGTTTACCCTCAGGCGCTAATCAAACAGAAGTTAAAAAGTGAACAACTACACGACGGAGAAAAAATAAGACAAAAAGTGACAAAATGTTACCGTCAGGATTCTGCGAGTCACTCTCTCTGGGGATGGAGTACAGGTCATATGTGCTGTTTTCCAGGTTAGTGGCTCTCTAAAACAGGAAAAAAATATACATGTTTGTTTAATCCACCCTGTTACACCTGTTCATTTGTCTCAACATACTTTTTATTCTCTTCTCCATGAAATATATGAAGCGTTTGGTTCCAAAATAATTGAAAATTTTTCAAAAATCATGTTTATTTATTGTGCGTTAATACCACAATGCTTTTGATTTAAGCCATAATAACTGAAAAAATACAGCTAACTAACACAATAAAAACGTGATGATAATAAAAAACATGATTTTTGAAAAATTGTAAAAGCGGAGTTTGGAAGCAAACTCTTCATATGTTAATAATATATGTGAATACGCACGGTGCACAACAACACGGCGTTTTCCGCAGGATTATAGGACATACTGAACACCGGGAATTTTGATCCGCTGTGAATGTTAAAGAAATAAGCTCATTAAAAAATGTTCACCAATGGACTACACTCAAAAATCAAGCAAATGTACTTCGAGACAAACGTCCGCCCACCTGCGCAGCTGCATGACTGCTGTATCTTTACTGCTGTTGAAATCGAGCTGACGCAGGAATCGGTCTTTCACATAGTACAGCATGTTACCGTACACGGCATAGGCCGGACGCTCTCTCTCCAGCTTAAACACCAGCATCCCGCTGTCATGACCTGAGATCGAGACAATTACAGTTTTAATGCGTTTCATGCATCGCCCGTACCACTCATCCACATAATCTCTACCAGTAACCTACCGGCAGCAAACAGGTTGAGGTTGGGATGAGCTCCCAGCACCCAGAAACGGTCGTGGTCTCTGCGAAAGGTCTGGACGCCTGTTCTCTTGGACATGTCCCACACGCGGATGCTCTTGTCCTCAGAGTTGGACAGGATGAGCTCCTGGCGAGGGTGAAACACTGCACAGGACACATTGTTGTAGTGCCCCCTACAGGTGTCCAACTCCCATGCTTTTGACTCTGAAAGACAAGACGAAATGTTTGTGCGCTTTGCATTTTTTATGTCAAGAGTATGACGTTCTAAACTTTTCTACTCATTTTATAACATGACTTTCATAACGTAAACTCAATTCTATACATTAGGTTTAGCAGCCAGGGAGCTTGCTAGGTTTCGGAACAGGAAGTCCGGTTTTCCGACAATGTTAACATTTCAAACTTACCGTTCATTCTCCAGATCTTCACCTGCCGGTCATCTGCTCCCGATACAATGAGAGGCATGCTGGGATGGAAAGCTGCCCAGTTTACCCCTCGATCATGACCCTGAGAGCCGAGAACGGAACGACAGAGGTGTCACAACATAACGGTATTGACAATAATCGTAATATTTAAAAACACAATTATCGGTATTGTGTTAATTATACACATATCGTTATATCATAAACAATTCAGCACACATTTTTTTTCATAAGAGTCACAATAGGTACAAACACTTGTATTTTGAATGCGATTCATTGACCAAAGAACAGACGAGACGAGACAAAACAAAAAAGATACATTTGACTGACGGCATTATTTACTTCTTTTTAAAAAACATTTGAATAGATAATGCGATCAAATTTGACTGTGTAGCATAACAAACAGATTCTGTCTGTCATCATTAATTCAAAACCTAAATCCCTTCACAACAAATAAAAAAACATGGAAACAAAAATGAGGTCTAAATATTTTTTTATCAAATTAAGTCAAGCAAATTCTCACCTCCAGAACGTGCTTCACGACAGCATCTGAGACCCCAAACAGGTCGACACCAGAGATGCCACGCACCTCTGTGTCCACAGCCCCGGGGGACAGGTTCTTCTTCCTCAGACCTGGAAGCAACATTTATAGTCCGACACACACAGGGGAGCCATATACAAGTTACACAGGAACACCCACAAACCGGGGAGGGAAAAACAAAAGAAACAACATTAAAACTGATACTCAATAAAAAACGTGAGTTGTGTGAGAGTAACGGTACGCCAGACGCATAAACATTTTGTTGGACTGTTAAACATAGACAGGTACTGTAGAAAACAAACACGACAAACGTCCTCCAGCACTGTTGCTCGAAACTTGAGTTATGATATTATAGTTAGCTGTAATCAAGGAAAAACTGCAACAATCACAACAACACAGAACATTTTAAAGAAACGGTTCTCCCAAATTCGAAAACTAACTAACAACTTCCACCATTTTTATATAAAATGATTTGTTTATTCTCTTTTTTTGGGTGAACCATTCCTTTAATTAAGAAGCCGTAAAATGACTTCCGATTGGGTTGGATGATTATGATGAATGACAGAAAGATGATTGGTGTAACTCGCGTCATGACACAGAGAAGAGGAGAACAGAATGCGTGTCTGAGATCTAAGCACTCCAAATGCTGAGTGAATAAATGTCCAACAAAAGCTGCAGCTGTTGATCAATGTACGCGTGGATGTTTCCGGGGGGGTGTGGGGAGGATGTGAGCAGTGAATGAACGGACCGGTGGATTGATGGAGATGAAGCGTGTCAAGATAATCTCTGGAGGGCGCTGGATGGCTGGAATACTGCGGTTAATTCGTGCATTTGTTAGCAAATTGAAAGGTGAATTATTTCATCGTGCATTCGAGTTATGTTAATAAGACTTATAAAAAATGAATTATATGTAGTGGATTTATAACATATAGTTCTTTCATTTAGAGATCTATAAGATGACAAATGCTGCCAATCTGGCAATAAAAACTACAAACTCACAGGTGACTTAAAAGTGATTAGTGGCGAGACAATAATGGTTAGGGCTGTCAAACGATTAATCGCGATTAATCGCATCCAGAATAAAAGTTTGTGTTTACATAATATACATCTGTGTAAAGTGCATTTTAATTTTGTATTTATAAACAAAACATACACATACTTGTCTATATGTTTAGGAAATAGTAAATGTATTAATTTATATTTACCAATAATTTAAATTCTAAATAAACGTTTATTTATTGTTATATTTTATATTTTTCTAAAATAAATGCATTTATGTGTATGTGTTCATAAATACAAAATTAATTAGCACAGTATACCGACATAAATTACGTAAACAGAAACTTTTATTCTGTATGCGATTAATCACGATTAATCGTTTGACCGCCCTAATGGTCATGAGTTTTAATGTTAGGATTAAGTTGTCAAATCGACATCATGCACAATATCAAAAGAGAGCATTAGCAACACTTTTGGTGGTCAATATTTCATACAATTACATTCCATGTCCTCATACTATCCATGCAGCTGTTTTGTATGTTGGTGTGAGGGAAACATTTTCTCTGTATTCATTTGTGTGTGAAAGAAAGGATGGCACAGTGTGCAAAGAGTATTCAGACAGTGCAGACAGGTTAAAGGTTAATGAGAAAGACGTTGCTGAGAATAGAAGTCAGACACTAGCTTCGACAATATCATTAAAACATGCAAAATAACAAAAACACCTCTCACGTCAGCATTCCTTAAAAGGACCGTTCACCCAAAAATGAAAATTCTTTCATCATTTAAAACATGTTTGACTGTCTTTCTTCTGCAGAACTCAAAAGAAGATATTTTGAAGAATGTTGATCATTGACTTCCATTGTATGGTATTTCTCAAAATATCTTCTTTTGTGTTCCACAGATGAAAGAATCACATACAGGTTTTGAACAATATGAGCGTATATAAATGATGACAGAACTTTTATTTTTGGGTTCTCTTCAAATATTTGCCCTTAAGAACAGTATATTAGATATGGTATCCTCCATGTTGCCAATTATAAAACTTCACAAAAACGATTAAGAGTGAGAGGTATTTTTGCATAGAGCCCACAGAGTTTTGTTCTGTACACACTTTAAAGGGAGAACGAGGAAGGGTATGCCATTAGGCAACCTCGTTCTGTCTTTCTCCCTCCATTCCCAACTCCCCAGTCTTCCCAAACCACTCCATCCGGTCCCAAACCTCCTCACCGGAAATATCCCACACGCGCACTGTCTGATCCAGGCTGGCTGACACCACCAGGTCTTCAGAGGGATGGAACTGAGCACACATCACATAGTGATTATGCCCAGTCAGCACACTGCAGAGGAGAGAGAGCATATATAAGACTCGGCCCTGTTAAAATACAATACTCTACATATAAAAATATAACCTACTAATATTTATATACGTTAACGGTTATTTTGCTCAGATCAGAGGGCAACCAATATGAACTCAAAATGTGTAGAAATACTCACCAGACACACGTTCTGGACTGCCAGTTCCAAATGCGGATGGTCTGATCATCTGAGGCGCTCAGGATCCAGGGATACTCCTGAAGAGCAGAATTACAAGAGTTTATGGCTCTTGTATGACTTCAAAACATGACTACAACAAATATCAAAGTGCATTATAAAGTTGACAGAGCTTACGTGGTGGAAGAAGGTGGTGCGAATGTAGTCAAGATGTCCCAAAAGAGTGAAAAGACACCGACGCAGTTTATAGTTCCAGACCTTAAATCAGACATTTTTAATTTATGTCAGATATTCTCAAACTATAGACTAGCCAAATGGCACCATGCTGTCCTCATCACCAGCACTGGGTATAAAGGAAGCAAACCTTGATCTTGTAGTCATCACCTCCCGACACAAACAGCGGCTGCTGCTTATGGAAGTCAATACCTCTGACTGGACCTGAATGACAATTCACAAAACCATGAGCCAACAGAAGAAATAATAGAAGCCATAAGATCCTCATAAGGCTGATTCTTACCATCGTGCTCGTCAAACTTGTCAATGAGAGTACACATGCGATAGTCCCAAAGCTGGATGACTCCATTGTGCAGACTGGCGAGAATCCAGGGCCGCTTGGGATGAAAACTCAGCCCTAAATGAGAAAAGATGATATAAAGATGCGTTTCAACTGCACATTTTACGAAATGAAGACAATCCGTTATAGATCGTGGACGTGGATTAGTCAAGTTATCCGGGCTCTGTACTCTTCCTTTAGATATGATCAAACACAACACAAAACAGTCATAACAAAACTATAATAATTAAAATCAGTGATGTCATCAGCACAACAAGGGGAAAATGACAGTGGAGATACACTGAAATGTTCAAAAGTACAGTTATAACGTTACATGTTGCCACTGCTAAGAAACCAATAGCCGTATGCTAGCATCGACTGACACATAGCACATTTCAATGGACGAAATTATCCACAGAAGACATTATAATTGATATTCTATTCAATTATTGAATCATATCACCAGTAGTTTAAAGTGGTTAAGATCAAATACAGACGTACATAAAAGAGCTCGTTAACAGAGACCGTCAATTGAAGTTAGCCAGCACAGATATTGTGATCCTTACCTTTCACTCGGGCCGACTTTGTCTCAAATTTGGTCAGCATCTTCTCTCACAATAACGACCGACTGGGAATGCGTTATGTCTTAAGATATTGACAAATTTACGTAAATTTAATTCATAAAATCATCCCCTGTTCGTAAGGGTTTTGCCGTATGTTTCTGCAGCTCCACTTCCGTAGCTGACACGTCTACTGAATCCACTCAATCCGCGCAGTGTCCCTGAACGCGAACAATAAAGTTTGACGATTCAAATGCCAACATCTCAAGCTCCACGTCATAGATCCTTCCGCATTTTAAAAACAATAAAACACAGGTTTATCGATCTCATATAAGATATGGGTAATGAAAACCAGTGTGTTTTAAAAAACGATTTGTAATTATAGCGTTGCTCTTTGTCATTGTTGAAGTGATTGTTATTTTCTGTATTTTATTGTACTGCCTGTTACACTACCCAATAGATGTTTTAATATAAAATATTTCATTTTTCTCAATATATGCAGAAAAACTAACTAAAGAAAGATCTCTCAATAAAGCTCTTTATGAAAAAGATATGTATTTGTTCCGGATGGTGTCGCTATTGTTGCAGATATTATTATAGAGACAATCCCCTCACTGCAGAGCGTTCAAATGTGAGTTATAAAAGTTTCAATCACTAACAGTTGCTATTTTCTGTTTGAAAAATAGCCCCAAGTAATAATCAAAAGTCTGGCATGACGCGAACTGGTTTACTAATACACTCCATGGCGGTCAAAATACGCAGTGTGGATTTTTAGTGTAAATCGCTAAAATGCATGAAAATAAATGAAGCCAAAATCTAATTTAAAATATTTTACCTTTGTTTATTTGTGAATGTAACATTAACAACATAGGGCAGGCAAAACATCAAAAAAAAATTTTTATAACATTTATTTAGATTTTTACAATTGTAATTATATTATACAGTATAGTATGACAAGACCAATGAACCATACAGCTAAAGGAACATAATAACAGGATAAAAATGTGGGTGAGCTGATTTAAGTGCATGGGTGCTTGAGCAACCCCCGAGTGTTAGAACCCTTAAATCCTTCTGTTATACCCACATCCCCTTTATATCTGTCCTTCACATAATCTGTATTTTGGCCACAGTATCATTTCACACTGCCATGTCAAGCAATGAAGTGGATGAACTCTAATTTCCCATACACATTCAGACCAGTTCACTCAAAAGACTCGACAACCTCTTAAAAGTAAATAGCTTTAAATTCCTCTCTGTACTTTTGAAGTTTCCATGGATTTAACGTCATTTGTATTTCAGCATCACTGAAACAATCTTCTTAAGGTCGACCGTAGCACAATATATCACAGAGGAACCAACATAGGAATGACTAGGAACGAATCGTGTCTGCATGGTTATTCAAAAATACATATGTCTACTGCTGATCTACCTGATGATATGCAGACTTTAAAAAGACACAAGGAAAGTGAGTTATTCTACTCAAATCACAAATGCCATCTAGAGGAATCAGAATGGTACACTGGGATATATTATACAACAGCATCTTCTGGAGTATCTGCAGCTAGTTATTTGAGAATTTGGGATTTCAGTGATCAATTTTGGTCACTGATTATGTCAAATCATGTAATCCTTATGACACTACAGTATGAAGGCAGATGGACACATAAACAGCTACACTGTTGTTAAAATCAATACTGAACCTTAGGTTAGCTGAATTTGCACACCTGAAAACCTTACATTAGCTGCTTTTTGAGACTTAAAAAATATATCATCTTAATTTATTGTACACTCATCCACATCCTGCTCCACTAATTTGTCTCTAATGGTTCGCAACACAAATGACGAAACTACTTGTCAAATGTGTTCGAATGTAAATCTACGAGACTTACAAAATTCCAATGACCCCTACCAAGCTGTCAGCCCACATGACATCAAACTTCATTCAAATGTGAATTACAATGAGTTACTTGAATTAGGCTTGAAAAATCAAAGGAAAGTCTGTGGACAAGAACTACAAAGTAAAATGCATGTAGTGACCGTTCACGGTTTCAGCGCCGACACAAAATAACTCCTTTAAAAGGGGAGCATGATCAATTGTGTCCAACTCCGGATCTCCTAATTCGTTCCAATCTGTGTCATTGTTAAACGTGTTGTGATTTGACCTCACTGAGATCACATGATTGAGCACTGCTCTGCTCCTGGGACACCTTGTGCTCCGGGAAGATGCAGAGATTCGGGGTCAAAGTTCAGGCCAGGAGGCTGGAAATGCAAGAGAAGAAACATTAGAGAAGAATAGAATTCATAAAAAAGGGAGAGAGAGAGAGATAAGGGATAGCACTCACTGCCTCTCCAGCCAGCTCTTTCGGAGGTTGACCCAAATCTTGCAGCTGATGTACATAAACAACAACAAATAAATATCACCTGTAAATTCGGTTAATCTACTCAAACTCCTTTTCTGAGAACAGATATTCTCTTACCTTCTGCATAAGTTCCAGAATGTTTTCAAAGGTGCTCTCTCTTTCTCCATCTTTCTCAAACTGGGTGCATATCTCTCCCATTATCTTGTACTGTTGCTCATACCGCATAAACTGGTCTGGAGGGATGGACTGCCTGTTGCTCTCCAGCCATTCAGGATACTAAATATAAGTTGAGTTCTATTAGTTCTTTAATTGCAGATGTATATCAATGCTGACAGTTGTGCACATACTGTACACATCTCACCTTCTCCGTGATCTCTTTAAGAGAAGGGTACAGAACTTCTTTGGACAAGAGATTTTGCATAATAGACTGCATGATAGGGAGAATGTTGCCATCCTCTGCTCCCTCCCCATTTTCGTTCAATCCCAGGTTCTCCAAGGTCTTAACTAAGTCTTCTCCAGCCAATCCTGCAGTCTGCATTAAGGTAAAGAGATAAAAAAGATGGCTTGTGTTTCTATCCACTCAGATTGTTTTAAACTAAACAATTTACTTTGTTTACTATATTAAAAAGCTTCAAAGTAGGTTTACCTGCAGGTTGTCAGCATTTTTTGCCAAACCACTAAGGGTGCCTTTAAGACAGGAGGTGAATTCTTGCTGAGAAGCTACATCTGAGCCTAAATCGAAAAGAAAAAAAAATAGTTACAATCAAACCAACTGTGCTAATAGCATAATAAAGTATAGACAATTTTCAAAACGTCTTTAGCCAACATTTACAAAGATCTCTATTATAGGATTACGTACCCACTTTGCCTGCAGCCTCGGACAGCTTCTGAAAATGTTCTATAAGCTCAGGCTCCTCCTGAGCCAGCTCGCTCATTGCTTTTTCCCATTCATCCCGCGCCTGATTGGCCATCTCCCCGTCAAACAGAGACTCGAAGAACTTACTGTCCTCCAGCAGAGGTGGCTGAGGATCAAATGCACCAGCATTAGCCATAAGCAACACTGATTAAAACTCAATCAAGAATCCAACATCATTCGAAGATTTTGTGTACGGCTCTCCATGCGTAATCAACTTCTGATATGTCGACTTGTGACTCTTTCCTGATGTAATTACCCCAAACCTCTGATGCGTTACATTGTAACTGTCCCCCTGAACTTATCAACATGTATCTGTAAAGGTGTGAACTCAATTGCTCAAGTAATCAACACACAAGATCCTGCCAATTTCAAGGTCTCCAGTTCTCCATGTAGAATGTGAGCGTGTAGAAGGTTAGCAACTTAGCACAAGAGCATCACTCCAGAAGAACCATGCTACACTCTACCACCTTATTGAAGAGAGTTTAGCCAAATTAAAAAAAATCTAACATCATCATTACTCGGGTGACGTTAGTTTAAAAGTCTGTGTGAAACATATTAGACCAGATACAGTGTTTATTACCTTCTCTTCAGTTTTTGCTCCTGTATCAGGGGCATCTTGGGCTTCAGGGGCCGCTGGTGGCACATTAGTCTTGTCAAAGTCATTAAGAGCATCTGCACGTGAGGAAACACTTCGGGTCAATGTACATTTGGCATACGTCTACATGTTTTGACAGTGCTGTGTCACGTGACTGATTTCATCCAATCACACAGCAGGAAAATTACAGCACTTTTGGGTGTCAGATACATGCGAAACCTGACTGGACATAACCTGCGAGTTTAGAGGACACATATAAGTCATAGTTATATAAGTAAGTGCTATATCATATCTACAGTTATAACAACAATCACTGAAACAAACGTGAGCTGTCAGGCTAGTTAGCCGAGCCGCCACTGCATTACTCTGTCAACGCTAGATTACAGAAGGGCAATTATAAAATAAAACCATAGTTGATTCTTATCTAACATTACTGTAACATTTTCACGCCACAATCTCTAAGCTTACTGTCCAATAATTCATCCAGCTCTCTGTCTGGCGCATCTGCTGGCGACGCCATCTTGCCTCAATGACAAGCGAATTTGTCGCAAAGTAATGACGTCAAACCCAAACAATATTTTTACGTTTACGCCGTTTATCAAAATAAATAAATAAATAAGATGACGCGTTGCAATAAGATTCCGTTCGTTAACATTGATTGACTATATTAACATAAACAATACCTTTACAAAAAATTATTAATTTTAGTTTCATTTAATATAAGTTTAATTTAGGTCATTTCAACGTTAACTAATATTTTAAAATCAAAGGTTGCATCTGTTAACATTAGTTAATGCACATCATTGGCAAACAATGGGTCACTTCCGCAATCTTTAGTTTTTGTTTCGTTTAACTTACAAAGTGCGCTTTTGTTTGCGCCTGCTGATTGATGGAAGTTGGACTGGACGAGATCTTGATTTTGCAGCGATACAAATGAGTGCGTGTAGATGATCTCGAGGCATGGATCTAACGAAAAGAACTCTCAACATCTTTATCAAGTGCGCTTGTCTAGTTTTATTGGTGAGCCTAGGCATCATCTCCCACTTGGCTTTTATTTGTCAATTCAGGTTAGGCTACCTATACAGTCCTATCTGTGTCCAACTGTACGATATTGTGGATGCTATGTCCGTAGTATAGTTACAAAACCGCGCTTAGTTTTTGTGTTGGGGACATTTGCTGACAAAGGGTATGCACGTGACAACGTTTTTGTTTTAATGTCTGCTTTTCCTCTCCACTTTGTCCAGCTGTTCGGGATTTGGATGTGTCTGGGTGGAGTATTCTTGCTGCTTAAATACAGATATACGGGTGTGTTTTTTAGCAGTTTCTATATAGATCTGCCTGTTCTGTTGGCTGTTATTAGTGGAGTTCTCCTCTTCATCGGTGGAAGCCTTGGCTGTGTGCTGTCACGCATCGACTCCCCATGTTTACAAGCTCTGGTGAGGAATAGGATGAAAAGACAGTAGAAAGTAGAAAAAGAAGCTATTTATCAGTAAAATCTAGTACCTTACAGCATATGTCTCATAGGTTCACATTTATGGTAACAGTCGTGCGTTTTTTTTTCAGTTTGTGTATTTCCTCATTGTTGTGTGTTGTGCTATGAGTACTGCTTCGGCATTGGCTTACTTTCATACAGGCAAGGTACAGATACAAGAAAATGTTTTTTTAAATGTACCAACTTTAATGTTTTTTATTTTGCTAGATGATTTTACTTGAAATGTACTTTAATGTTTAATAGCTTGATGTAGACTTGGCTCCTCTCAAAGATGTGTTTCAAAACTATAGTGGTGACAGCCAAGATCCTGATACCCGGGCAGTGAATGCCCTACAAAGTGAGGTATTTGGACATAAACAGTTTTAGTACACTCACACACACACACATATAATGTACTGTAGGTATGGATTCCATATGTGTTTGGCACATTACACATTTTTGTTACAGCTGAAATGTTGTGGTGTTACAAACTACACGGACTGGATGGATACACCCTGGTTTAATCACAGTGGGAAATATGAGGTTCCTCCTAGCTGCTGCAATAAAACCTTTCACATCTGCAATGGGACAATATACTCACCCAAACTTCTCTATAATGAGGTACACTGAATTACATTCGAGTTACCCATTTTACTGTTGCCATAGCTGACTATAATAATTAAAAAAATGACTTGATTTTATAGTAATAGTTTATAGTTATAGTAAAAAATGTACAAATTTTATTTATTTATACAAATTAAGGAAAATGCGTCTTTATACAAAAAATGGTTTGAAAACCCCTGGTCTAGCGGACAAGCGTTCAGTATCTGAGGATATTATTATATTGTTTTTTTATTAGGCCTACAGACATTTTCATCCAGTGGTAACATGTTTTTTGTTGTTGTTTTACTCCAGGGATGTCAGAGTAAATTTAAGGATAAATTACATCTGGTCCTGGTGGTCATTATGTTAGCATCTTTTGGGGTTATCTTAACACTGGTGAGTTTTTTTAATGAGTTGATCATTTACCACATTTACTGTAACACTGACATCCGATGATTTCTTCTGCAGATATTTTCTGCAATAAGTGTGGGACATCTAATGAAACATAACCCCCCACAGGAATATCAAATCCTTGACCAGCAATAAATTATTGAGATAAAATGAAAATGTAATTCTCTTTTCTTCTAAATGCTACATCATTCTTAGATGTATTGTACTGTGCGTATGCGCCAGTGGGTGTGTGTGTGTGTACAGGTTTTATATTTGTGAGGGCCAAATGTAATCAGTAATACAGTGAATTATCATTACAACCTACATTTACTGGTCCTCACTAAATAAAAAGGCTCATAATTCGTTCAAATATAAAATTTAAGTTCTGTATACATTTCATCAAATCCTTGTAACTTTATTGTAAAACTTGTAAACTTGTTAACTTTATTTACTTTGCACAATAAAACAATAAACTTTTAGTTATATCACACCAACTGTCTAATTTTATTACACAATCAAAATTGTATTCTATTAGTAGCTAAATATTGTAACATTCATTCAAACAGGCATCGCAATAAAAGTTCTTCAATGTACATAAACATAACACGTTATTTATTCAAGTGAATACAATAAAAAATAACAAACAAGTAAAGTGTTTATTGAAAGCGCGCCGTTGTTGTCCGGCGTTAAACACCATTGATTGTCGGTGAGTATCAAACGTGTGTTCGCCTTCATGCGGCGCCTCGCAGACCGATCAGAGTATGACGAAACTACCGCGAGAGTGAGGCGAAAGCTGTTCTTTTGATTGACTATTGCGGTATTTCACGCCAATCGGTCTGCGCAGCGCTGCACGAAGTGGGCGGGACTACTACTTCCGCTTTCTCTGTTCCCTCGCGCGTGTGTTCTGTATCACGAGAGTGTAGCGCCACGTTCTGCACACAACACGTTCGCGTCCATTATATCGCATTATCGGAGCGACGTTCAATTTGGTGAGTATTAACACAACTATTTAATGACAAATTTGCACCTGTTTATTCTAGATGCCCGCTCTGCGTCAGAGGCCTCGCTGTATTTAGTTTAGGCCGCTAATCGCAGCCTGCTCGAGTTTGAACTCAGTTGCGGGGGATTTACAGAGCGAGTCATCGCGAAAATAAGGGGACGGTGTTAGGGGCGAGGCCTCGTGTTGTGGGTGATTTTAATGGTAGATCTGGAATTAAAAATGTGTTTCTTATATGCATGCTATGTCATGCACACGGTTGTTGATTGGTAGCTAAGCTACGAACCCGTAATTCAGACAGTAATGACCGGAAGAGTCGCGACATGCTCCGCGAGGGAGTTGTACATTTCACGCCCCCTCGACCAGGCAGAGGCGCTATTGTCTTTTGCTCAGTTTTCCCAACAGGAATCGTTATATATCAAAGCATCAAGCGAGTATTCTGTAGTTATGGCGATCATGCATTTTATACTTATCTTCTGAAGCCCTGAAGATGTTGTGTAAATGTAGTTATTTTGGCTTGGGTCAATGTAAAGTTAGCTATTTCTGAAAGGCTTTTATATAAAGTTCGTTCAATGCATTCCTGTTTTTCCCATTTCTATGGTTGTTTATTTGATAAGTCTTGTCATATTTTCTCAAGTGTTTGTGACCTCAAAGGAATAGTTCACCCGAAAATGAAAATTCTCTTCTAATGGTTTTACTATCGTGCTATCTATAATCGATGACTTTCTTGAGTTATTAAAGCACAATAAAAACGAAATAATGTCTTCTGAAGTAAAGCGACATTTTTGAGATGGGCATTTCTGATGCTGCAGTGTCTCTGTCTGCGTCCTCACTTGCGGTCTTGTGCCGGGGCCTCACCACAAGATAATCGGGCCGATTTCTCCCCTTCCGACAATCCTAGGTAAAGTCCCGATGATCTTAAACGGCTCTAAAGATTATTTTATCATATTTTCCTGTGGTGTGAGTTGTGTTAAGAGTGAATGAACCTGATTGGAAGAAAATCGGTGCCGCTCCCGATCGCGAATCGTAAATATCATAAATCCTGATGTGTGTGGGAAACCACGAGGACAAACGCACACGAACTCTGTTGATTGTCACGTGGAACAAAGTAATACCCAATTAAAAAGCCAGCTGACAGAAGTATAACAACCATAGTTATCACTTCAACAAAATTGTCAAATTTTCTGTCAAAAGCATTACAAACACTATCATTGCAATTACGAATAATTTCAATCAAAATCAGGCTGTGTACAAGTGACGGTAGTGGTAGGAGTCCAAGTGTGCTGATGCTTTAAGGTGGAACAGAAAAAATAGGACTAGTGAAGCCAGTAGACTCTTTCAGGTGATAATGTCAGCAGCTGTTTTTTACAAAACGGTATTAATATTCTTTATTAATTACTGTCAAGACATAAATACAACAATATTTGAGTTCCAATAAAATTATATGTAGTGCTGTGCCACCTTAAATTAAGACAACGCTGCTTGAGCAATTTCTCAACTATGAATAATATTTTTAAAATTACATAAAAGTTTATATGTACACATTTGTTTATATTGAACACATACATAATAAATAAACCTAACGTGAAATGATAAAAAACGTATTCTGAAATCTCAAGAGAATTTGCGAGATTTCCTGTGTTCACAGTCAGGACTCTGTTTGAAAATCTGTTTGTGTGTGGTGTGCTTTCTTCGTCACGTCACAGTGCACCACACATTATGGGAGCAAGACGAAAAAATCTAGGATTTTTTGTCTTCATGTTTGTGGTCTCTCACAGTTTGAAACTCTTCTAAGATTTAAAAATAAATCTGCATTCGCCACAAGTCCCTGTGAAATAAAAAAATTCAACGTCTATTTTTCATGAAATATTGCAGCTTTTATTGTAAATAGTTTATCAGTGTGTGCCCTCATAATCTTTAGTTAAAACCTTTTTTGTAATGACTATCCATCTTAAATGACGTATGTTAGATGGCTTGGGCGGAGCATCCATTAACTCCTCCCCTTCAACTGTCAGTCTGCTGCCAGTTCCATTTAAAAATGCAACGGCTGTTTTATACATGCAATCAAATCGCAGAGAAAGACTAAATCCACGCCCACTATTTTTCTCATTTGAAATTCTTTTTCACTCGGAAATGCGTCAAAATACAGAAGTAAAAACGATCGCAACTTCCGGTTTGCAGGGACTATAAGAGAGCGTGCACGCGACAGGATGTAATGGCCAAGTCTGTCCAATGTCTTAAATACGCCAAAGTGCAGTGCCCTTAACGCACACTAAACCCACAGTATCCCATCATCAATCACGTTCTATAAACGATATATAAACATCACAATATAAATCATGAGACTTTTTGCTCTGGTCTCGTGAGATGTTGCGGAAAGCTTTCCAGTGAGTGTAAGTACTACTACTTTTTAAGGTTATATCTTTATTTATTCTATGTTTGGCTAACATGTGTTAAAACAGATTAAACTACATAGACATCATGTTATATGCTTATATTGCATATGTGTGAGAGAAAAGCGATCGCATCACGTCAGCCACTCTCTCCTATGGTTAGTTAACCCTTTAGTGACTTTGTATCCTTCAAAGCACTTGGCTTTATATTAAGTTTGGGAATCGATTTAATTTTATCGAATCTGATTCTGCTTATCGATTCCCAGTTTCCCAGTAAAAATGTTGTTAATTTTCATAAGGGCTTTTATTGAGATATCAGCAGATCACGCAATGCGTGTACTTTTCTGAAAATATGCACACAGGAATTGATGAGATGAATTAAAATTTTAATCTCATGTATCCGATTCCTATTCCTTTCGATTCCGATCCGATTCCTAGCCTTTCGATTCCGATTCCAAATTGGAATTGATTTTCGATTCCCAACTCTACTTTTTATTTATAACTTGTTCTACGTGGATCTAATTAGGGCTGGGCAAAAAAATCGAAAAATCGATTAATCGTTTTTTTTAAACAGATCAATTCAATATCGATTCTCAAAAGATGTGAATCGATCTTTTTTTCTTATTTACGCAAGCACTGAACATTCATTTACGTTAATGTTATTGCTACTACTATCCACTAGATGTCACTTTTCTTTTTACAACGGGTGGATGTTACAACATGGGATCCGGATGTGTCGTCAAATTTACCATCACCTTCATATAAAAGACAGCGGTTCACATGATTGCAGCCTCTATTTACAGCTCTTTTTGTGAAATTGTGTTTGTTAAACTGCATCTTAAATTTAAAAGAACTGTTCTGTTTCAATATACCCAAGTGTTTTAAAGTTTAATATACAGGTTTGTGGCTCTTCATTTCATTTTTTAATTCACCATTGTAATGTGATATTTACTGATCTTTTTTAGAAATATCTATAGGATTTGTATTAAATCTATACCCAGATAGCAAGCAACCATTGAATCAATGTTAAAAAATTGTTAATTTGTCAATGTTAATCACTTTTGCACCTGCAATTTATGTTGAAATTTTAATAAATCACAATTATATTAACTCTTGTATTTTAATGTTAAGTTTTCTTTAACTGGTCATGTTTAAAAGTAAACTTTTCAAAACATCTCTTTCTCTACCAATGTATAAGTGTTCTTATTAAAGCACTACTGTAAACATTGAAAGCGGTGAAAGAGTTGCCTGATCACAATAATGGTGATTTGTTTAAATTTCTAAAAAATGTCTACATTAATTGCAGGTGCAAAAGTGATATTGATTCAATGCAATTAACAAATCAACTATTTTTTAACATTGATTCAATGGTTGCTTGTTATCTGGGTAATCATTGACTCGAATCGAGAATCGACTCGAATCGAATCGAGAGCTTGTGAATCGGAATCGAATCGGAACATCAGAATCGATAACCAGCCCTAGATCTAATAGAGCATGAAACAGGCGGATTTAACAAATCATGGTTATGCAATCTACTTAAAAACCACTTTGATGAAGTTCTGTAAGATATTTTGCGCATTGATGCATTTAAAATAATTTAATAATAATTTAATAAAATACAACCAACAGAATATTTCTAACCTAATCAAAATGTTAAATAATATGTTTAAGATAAAATATAAAAAATGATGGAAGTGCTTCTGGACCAGTGTTTACATCTTGCGAAGTGGTCTATGCCTGTCTAGGTGGGTCTTGGATTGAAAAAGTTTGGCAACCCCCTAATTTAGAATCTCAGAAGTCTTGTGATTAGTTAAATTATACACATCTAGGAGGGCATAAGGATGAATAAATCATGAGATAATCTGCATTTGTGGGTGAACTGTTCCTTTGATGACATATTTTATTGACATGTTTTAATGTATAAAGGACCTCTTTTAATCCATGTATATTTTTTAACATATGTGGAGTTTTCGTGAAGACAGAAGAGCCTCAAAGTGAGGTGCTAAAAATACACACTGAAATTACACCAATGGTCAACGGTTGTTGTGCTTTTTCCACAGGTCATATCAGAAGGCGGCTCATCTTTTTGCTTTCTTATTTTGCTTTATTTCTTTAACCCCAAACCCGCCTTGGCTTTTTCTACCACCCTCCTATATTCTCAGCGTGTATTTTTCTACCTTCTTTTGATTTTGGTATCTTCAGAGGCGGGATCTTTGACGGCTCTTCATGGCAGTCAGAAGGGGACACATTAGATACTTAAAAGTGAGTAGAAGTTGTGTCCATCGGTGACTGAATGTGGATTTGAAGTCATCTTTGCTGTTATATTGAAACTGTTTAGTGCTTCACTCCTTGTAGCCGGTCTCATAAGAGAGCAATGTTTAGTTTAATGGTGATAAGTTGAGGTAGTCTAATAAAATACAACCAACAAAACATTTATAACCGAATCAAAATGTTAAGCTAGTACATTTATGATTTAATTATGTATGCAAGATTAAAAATTCAAATTAATTCAAATGAAATGGGAAGTGCTTCTGGACCAGTGTTTGCATCTTGCGAAATCAGCGTTTCCCATACAATGCATTTACTTGGGTGGTCCGCCCAGGTATATTTATGGGTGCCCATTGCCCAACCCAAGTATGGCGTCACATTTTTTTTTATCCATCCGTGCTAATGACAGTATCTGTGATCGAATAACTAGTGGATAAACAGCGCTTACGCGTCTTCTCTCCTTCCTGACTTGTTTGGAGTGGAGCGTGGCCGCGTGCGCGTCCTCATCTTCCGTGTTCACATGCACTCTCTCTTCCGATGAGCTCCATTTGAGAAAGGGCAAACGGCGTATAGCCGCTCTTTAATGTAGATGTTGTGTATTCTGACTTTGTCCGATGATGTTGCGTTTATGAATCAGAATTTTAGCAGCGGTTAAAGTGACTGCTGGTGGAATCCCGTTTTAAAATACGGCCATGTTCAGACTTGACTTCTTTTTTGAAGCTGCTAGCATCTGTTTTACATTATCATCCTATGGAGTAAACCGTGTTTACAAAAAACATCCCGAGCGCTTTTTTAAACGCCAGCGCCGGCGTCTTTTTCTGCAGCTCGGAGCGTCTTTTGAGGTTGAAAAAAGTTCAAGTTTTCTGAAAAAAAAACGCCCTACGACAAGCTCCCTTTTCACAGCTAACCAATGACAGAGACCTGTCGTTTCCATAACAACATGCGAGGAACGTGATTGGTCGAGAAAGCTGAAGCTCGAAAAAATAAAATGGCGGCCGAAACGCCTGTTGGAGGATAGTTTTGTATAAATGTAAGTTTAATTTTCACTTTCAACCACTTCTGATGGCATTTCTATCGTGAAATTAATATTGTAGTTTTTAAATATGTGATTAGTTATTGTAAAGACGCTCTCTGTTTATAATTCAAATAGACTTCCGTTACGCTGCCTATGTTTCTCTGGGCTGCCTTCGTGCGCGAAGTCATGGCGTTCGGCTGCTATTTGTAACCAAACTCTGCGAGCGCTTTTTTTTACTAAAAAAGCGCTTTTGTCAACTTTTTCTTGTCAAAAAAAGTGCTAACACTAACATGACGTGACGATGTCACAAATATGCTAATTAGTTCATGACGTCAAAAAAGTGCTAACACTAACATGACGTGATGACGTCACAGATATGCTACTTAGTTTGTGACATCACCAGCGCCACAAGTCTGTCAAAATCCTATGGGAAACACTGGAAGTGGTCTATAGGGACTAGGTATGTTAACAATAATCAATACTAATTCATCATTTGATCAAATAAGGTTTTAGATTGCACATGAATCGGCTTAAACTCAAATGCATTCAGTAAGCATGCAAGCAGATGCTGGGAGAAACTTCATATATATAACCCCATATAAAACAATCTGACACTAAAGCTCGCACGTTACATATTTATGTTTTGTTCCACGTTACTTATGGCAAAATATAATTGTTTGTGTATCGATTTGTGTAGCATACTGAAAGCACTGTATCTGTTCAGTATAAGCATACGCATTCTTTATTAATAGTTTTCCATTGTAGAATATTGGAAGAGTTTGGTTCCAAAATGAGATAACTCAGTTTAAATTTTTTTTTTTTTCAAAAATCATGGTTTTCTTGTGTTAGTTAGCTGTATTGTTTGAGTTATTATGGTTTGAATCAAAACAAACCAACTGCGTTTGATTGATATTAATTGGAATGCACAATAAAAAAAACATGATTTTTGAAAAACATTTCAACGGAGTTCTCATTTTGGAACCAAACTCTTCATTTGTAAACTCATCAAAACTATGGAAGGACATGCATGTCACTAATGAATTGCAAAAACAAATAAATGTAAGGAATTTTGAGGAGGAGTTCTCCGTGTGTTTTATGTTATTAATGATTAATAAATTTTTGAAGATCGATTAATATTATTCTTGAATATTTACATTGCCCTTAGAGAGAGTTGTAGTTGTATAGTGATCTGAATTGACACTATATCAAACAGCTTGAGTGTTGGGTTGTAGGAGTGTCTGTAATAATGCCTGCTTGTTTCAGCTGTGAAGGTTGACTGGTTACTCTTGTAGAATAATACACAATAAGTCCTCTCTTCCGGCATGAATAGAGCACACTGTCCACTACCAGAATGACCACAGAGATCAGTTTCTTATACACCTTCACCTAAAATGCCATAGGAGTGTTTTAGCAGTTTTTGGAAGTTGTGCAGTTTCAACCCCGTTCCATTAAAGGCAGTGTTGTTCACAAATTATATACATAAAAGCATAGCAGTGCCCTAATTAAAGTGATATTTCACTTTAATTAGTCATTCACTCACCCTCATGTCATTTCAAACATGCATGACTTTCTTTCTTCTGCAGAACACAAAAGAAGATATTTTGAAGAAAGTTGGTAACTAAACAGCGGCGCCACCCATTCACTTCCATTGTATGGAGTCTATGGACACAAAACCAATGCCCCCGTTGTTCGGTTACCGACATTCTTCAAAATATCTTCTTTTGTGTTCTGCGGAAGAAAGTAAGTCATGCAGGTTTGGAATGACAAGGGTGAGTAAATGATGACAGAATTTTCTTTTTTGGGTGAACTATCACTTTAAGGCCCATTCACACTAAGAGCGGTAACTATATTAGCATCCACGCTACGTTTATTCTAAGCTCGCGCACTAAGCCCTTTAAATTGCGATGGATTTTCATTTTGTTTGTTATTATAGATAAAATGAATAAGATTCTGGGTGCAGGTGTAATAATTCTGAATGATTTTTGTAACAATGTTTATTATTTTAGGAGCTGAATGACATGTCGAACGGTTACGAAGATCACATGGCCGATGAGCCAAAGGACGCCAATACGAACCTTATCGTGAATTACCTGCCTCAGAATATGAGCCAGGATGAGCTGCGGAGTCTCTTCAGCAGCATCGGGGAGGTGGAATCTGCTAAACTTATTCGTGACAAAGTAGCAGGCGAGTATTCATCCGCCCTCGGCAAACATATTAATGGAATGTGTAGGCTTGGCCCGTCTTTTCTTTCTCGATTTGGAGGCAATGCAAAAGCGCTGTATTTTGTGGGGTACAGCTATAAATCTGTAAATTCCGAGGCTTTGTTGGAATTCATCCAATTAAAAATGTATTAGTTTTTGTCTAATGTAACCTTTATTTCAGCGTTGACAGAGAAGCTCAGTCTATGGAATTTGTTTTGTGGCATTACATTTGATACTAGGATGATTTTTTCTTTGTATTTGGAACATTGCATTTTTTTGTTTTGTTTTGTTTTATTGTTTTCCTTTTTTTTTCTAGGCCACAGTTTAGGGTACGGATTTGTTAACTATCTTAACCCTAGTGATGCAGAAAGAGCAATCAGTACTCTCAATGGACTGAGACTACAGTCTAAAACTATCAAGGTAATGTGACAAAAGGTGCTCCTGTGTACAGTTGAATTGTGTCATTGCTTCAGACCTCTGTTTCGTCCAGGGTAGCGAGAACAAGACCGGAAGAACAATGAAAAGATTTTTCTGAGTTGAATAGAATCGTTCTGTGTGATCGGATGAAAGTCTGGTTGTGGCCTTTAAATCAGACTTATTCATTTAAAGATTTATACGAATTCGTTGAAGTTAAAAATATGTTGACCTAAAGGTCCAATGTGTATTTTTTGGAGGATCTATAGACAGAAATGCAATATAATGTACATAACTATGTCTTCGGAGACCTTACATAATGAAGCGTCATGTTTCCTTACATGGAATTGACCGTGTTGTTTCTACAGTGGCCCTAAACGGACAAACTGCTCTACAGAGCGCGTTTCGTAAATAAATCTCCTTCGGCAAAGAAGCGAAAACATGACGACATCTTAGTTCTGTGTCAGCCGCCGTAGTGCTTTGAAAGGGAGGGATGGCGTGAGCCGTTGGTTGCAATTCGCAAGCTCACCGCTAGATGCCGCTAAATTTCATACACTGGACCTTTAAAGCTGTTTTAATTTGTCTTTACTTTGGTTTTTAAAAGTGCTTACAAAATACCACTTTATTTCAATGTAAGAAAAGGATCTTGAAAATGTATTTTGTTTTAACGCCCATTTTCTAAAACTTAAAAAATGCGCTAGTGCACTTAGAAGTAGCATATTTGCTTTACCGTTTAAGTGTACATTGACCTTGTTTTTTCTCCAAGTGAAGTGTTTCGTCACAACCTGATCATTTATCATAACTTCTTCTGTCAGGTGTCGTATGCCCGGCCGAGCTCCGACACGATAAAGGATGCCAACCTCTACATCAGCGGACTGCCTAAAACAATGACGCAGAAGGATGTCGAAGACATGTTTGCGCGATACGGCGGCATTATCAACTCCCGCATTCTTGTCGATCAGGCCACAGGTCGGTAGATTTAAAGTTGCCTGCGGTTTGCTCCGTACGTCAGCGTGCATTCAATTGATTTTTGCGGCTCTGCAGGGCTTTCTCGTGGTGTGGCTTTCATTCGCTTCGACAAGAGAGCCGAGGCAGAGGAGGCCATTAAAGACTTGAACGGGCAGAAGCCGCCGGGCTCTACAGAGCCCATCACCGTCAAATTCGCTGCCAACCCCAACCAGGCTAAAAACACACCCATCATTTCTCAGATTTCTTACCACTCGCAGTCTCGCCGCTTCGGGGGTCCCGTCCATCACCAGGCCCAGAGATTCAGGTGTGAATAAAGTTGTGTATTTATGGCATTTCTTGGTTACTGTGTAGTAAGATGTGATTTGGGATGTTCTGAGGATGATCTCATGTGAGATTTCTCATCTTCAGGTTCTCGCCCATGAGTGTGGACCACATGGGCAGCGGCATGTCCAGTGGTAACATGGCCGGAAACTCCTCGTCGGGCTGGTGTATTTTTATCTACAACCTGGGCCAGGATGCAGACGAGGGCATCCTGTGGCAGATGTTCGGCCCCTTCGGAGCCGTCACCAACGTCAAAGTCATCCGCGACTTCAACACCAACAAGTGCAAAGGATTCGGGTTTGTTACCATGCCAAACTATGAAGAGGCAGCCATGGCTATCGCCAGCCTCAACGGCTATCGCCTCGGGGACAAGATTTTACAAGTGTCGTTCAAAACAAGCAAGTCGCACAAGTAGAAAGCAGGGTTGCGAGGCAAATGAAGGAGAGGCATGTTTTCTGTTAAGCCAGAAATGACATGGAGTTGAAACAAGAGAAACTATTATTTTTAGTGTAATCTTTGTGAACGTTCACGTTTCTCTGTCTCTGTTTTTTTTTATATTGAAGCTGTTGGACGCTTCAATGCGAGTGTTTTTAGGCGTTCTGGTTATCCCAATATTCCACCAGATTTGCATTTGATGAAATAATTTGTGTCTGTTAGCCTGATACTGTTGCTGTGTGCCATATACGTGGTCAAACACTTCATGCACCAGGTGCTGGCTTTAAGACCCCGATTTTTCTGTTTCGCTCGTCTCTTCGGTGTTTACGATGCCTTCATCTGACCCAGTTCCCCTCTTTGCTCTGAATAATGTAGCACTTTTTTGGTTCACACAGAAATATCTCCCGTCTTCACAAGTTCATTCAGATGTTGAAATCTGAGTTTTAAATCCAGCATCCTGAGCGCTCGATAGAAATAAGAAAGCAAGCTTGAGTGCGTGCGAAATTGAAATATTCTTTTTAAGATGAAGTCTTGAACAAACGAAGATGTTTTGTAAGGGACCTTCTGAAAAGATCGATAACTAAGTAGGACCAAAGACTTGGATGGAAGGTTTAGTTTCCCCATCAGAGGTGCGGGCTGCACGTCCCTAAGCATATCCAAAAAAATATTTGGACATTTAAATACATTAAAATAATTTAAATTGTGTAAAACGTGTAATCACATTTGAGCATCAGCAGCTTATGGTTAAAGTTTTTGTTTTGTTTGTTTGTTTTCTTTTTTCTAGGCAAAAAAACATGAGGTTTTGGATGTTATTTTGAAAGTAGATATCTAGTACTAATCCATATGCTTTTTAAGACTTTAAGCCTTGTGGCTTTTTGTGTTTTGTTCTTTTTCTTTGCTTTTGTGTTTCCTTTTGAAACCTTTTGTTTGATTTGTTTCCCATGGCATTTACAATCATTAAATTTTATTTTGTTTTGCCGAACTTCGTTTTGTTTCCTTTTTTCTTAATTTACCTTTTAGTTTTTTTTAGTTAGCTATCAGGTGCCTCAAGACCAGTTTAATATTTACAGGTGAATTCAAGGTAGACCAGCTTCTATCTGCCTGTCCTTATTAAATTACCACATTTCATGATTTTAATTAAGTGCGTTTTAGGCATTGGACCAAATTGTGATGCACATTAATATATGTGTAATGGTTCATGATCGTGTTCACTTGGCAAAGTGCTTCTTACGTACACATAACTTGTATTTTAAGGTCATATTCGTAGTTTCATTGACAGGTGATGATGTTGATCGAATCGAGTCCACAGACTCAAAATGTGTCACGTTTCCCGTATGGTCCTAACAGCACCACAAAAGCCCAAACACCCGAGTTTATCAATCAGGTTTCCAAGATTGCATTTGTAACATTTCTGATCATATTCAGCCAGACGCCTCTTCCGGGGAAGCAGTAATGCGAAGCTCGGCAAAACATGTATGTAGCCCGTCATGTGACGCGTCGAAAGTGTTTTTAATAAAAGAGACGCTGGCGTTTGCTAGATGCTCGCTTAGTCTCATGTGTAATCAGAGTTAAGTGTTAACGCCGTGTCTTTTGTCATAAACCCTTTCGACGCGTCTGCGTATTTTGACATGATGCGTGATGCACATAGGTTCACGTGAAGCGCTGAACACGTATTTTGAAATCCTGCTTCCCCTGAAGAGGAGGCACCGATCGCCACTGTATTCAGCCAACATGGGTATGATAGTTCACCCAAAATGAAGCTTCTGTCATTTGTACACCCTCTTGTCAATTCAAACCTGTTTGACTTTCCTCCTGCAGAACACAAAAGAAGATATTTTGAAGAATGTTGATAACCGGCACCCATTCACTTGCATTGGTTTTGTGTCTACTCTATACAATAGAAGTGAATGGGCGCTGGCACTGATCAGTTACGACATTCTTCAAAATATCTTCTTTTGTGTCCCTTTAGGTGCGGTGTTATCCGTGACTGCCCGTGGTCCTTTTTCATTTGTACATGAATGTTTTCAGGTTTGTAATAAGCAAACAGGTACTAAAGTTGGATGAAGCAGCATCACCTGTTACTCTCTGGTCCATGTGAAGCTGTAAGCAGCGAAGGCGTCTGATCTCACACCACTTTTAGCTCTCTGTTAGTATGAAACACATTAAACTTTGGCATTCTCATCATGTGGTTGTTTTGCCATATTATGTGCAATATTGTAAAATGATTAGTTATAAGCTATTCAAATGCAGTAGCCTTTTCCTGTACATCTTTGTGGTGATGTGATGTTTTAAGGTTAAATTATAACAATTCACAATAAGGTTGTATTTGTTAACATTAGTAAATGCATTAGCTAACAGCGAGCAATATAGTTTTTCAGCATCTTTGTTCATGTTAGTTAATGCTAATACATTCATGTTAGCTGTGGGGCATCAGCTAGCAAAGTTAGCATGAACTAAGACGAATAAATGCTGTATTCATGGTTAGTTCATGTTGACCGATGCGTTAACTGATTGTTAACAAATGCAATCCCATTGTAAATATTACCGGTTAAATTGGGCACGTGTAAGATATCAGATCAGATTTATTGGGTGGTTGCTCATTTCATTAAGCCTTAATTTATGTAGAAAATACTGGAGGAGTTTTGATTGGGAGAGTTATTTATTGAGGCTATTGTATACGGTTTTATGTGTTGACATTGAGTGTTTCTTCTTTTTTTTAATTAACTTTTATTTTGATTCTACAGCAAAGACATGTGTTACGAACTACTGTCTAACGTGTAGTTGTGAAATAAAATATCAGGATCTTTGCAATTCTGGAAAATTGTGTCTTGGTATTAGTTGCCAACTATAGTAAAAAGAGTAAATCTCTTTCAATGGTGTGTTTGAGTCAAAAGGTTAAACCGCTTTAATTTACTGTGTGTATATATTAATATGATATATATAACCCTAACTTACAGCTTCTTTTGCCATGAATCTTACAGAATGACTAATGACACAAAGTGAAATCATTTTCAAGTTTTAATAAGAAAATAAACATTTTATAAATGAAGTACAGAATTTTGTCCAAATAACTAATTGACGTGAACAGAGGGCTTTGTGTGTTCTGAAACATCTTTGTGATTTCTAAGTGATACCGTACAGTATATTTTAGTTTTTTGGTCATCGACACACACAACGGAAACTAGTTGAACTTGAACTATTATCCATTGGGATATTATGTTGTCATTAACTGTGCTATTTTATTGCATTTTAAGGCAATTCTAGAACACGAATGTATAAAAAACAATCTGAACAGGAGGTTTTTACTTGAACAAACTCTAACAACACTCTCATGGCAGTTCATAACATTTACAAGGTGCCTAATTCATATGAATTCATGTGCTCATATCTATATGTTTTAATATGAACCCCCGGTGAATTTTAAGGGGTTTATGGGCGAGGCTTTATTCTTGCTCTTTTTCTAAACTAATCTACAATTCACATCCAATTAGCCACCTCGCAAAATAGTTACAAATTCCTGTGATGTCAGGCGGAAAAACCCCACATTGAAGCATCGGCCCGTTTTTCAGCTCCACCAAAGGCGAGTGTTGAAGTAAACCTATCATGTCTGATGTAAAAAGACAGAATGGCACAAGAGTGTTACAAGAAAACGAAGAAAGGTTTTTGTGAACTCAAGGCAGCTTCTGTTTCTTCTCAGTATCGCGACGTTAGACTTGGCGGAGGTTGAAACAGGGCGACGGTCTCTCGGTCACCTGATCCCCGATGACCTCTAAGATGTAGTCCCTGTTGGCCAGCAGCGGCGTCTTAGATGTGGGAAAACTCTGCACGCTTTGGTTTCCAAAGGATATTACAGTATCCCTCTGTAAAATACAGCCATCAAACATTACATCAACACATAACGCTACACGCGTGTTGCTTGTGGACATGAAGGACGTCTTACCCTTTCCGAGTTGTTTGATGATGGGTTGTTCGTCTGAAAGTCTTTTCTGCACACGTGAGCCATGATCCCCGCCGCTAAAGCATCTCCAAGCACGTTGATCATTGTTCGAAATCTGTCTCTGATCAAAGAGAGTAGCAGGTAAATGAGACGGTTCTCAAACGGTTGGCTATTTCTCTTTTGCCATGTAAAGGTGGTTTGCTTACAGGATCCAGTCAATGGCCACAATGAGTGAGATGTCATCCGGAGGCAAACCCACTGAGGTTAAGACGATAACCATGGTAACAAGACCGGCCTGTGGGATTCCAGCTGCTCCTATGCTGGCCGCGGTAGCCGTGATGCTGAGGAAAGACAGTAAGTCGACTTCAGTACATCTCCTGCCATGCATAAATCTTCCTGTGTCATTGTGTATCTGCCTTAATGGAAATACGTCACCTGATAGTGACGAGCTGTCCAAAATCAAGCTCGTACTCATTGACCTGTGCGATGAAGATGGCAGCCACTGCCTCGTACAACGCCGTGCCGTCCATATTGATAGTGGCTCCGACGGGAAGCACGAAACGAGCTATTTTCCGATCCACGTGACAGTTTTCCAGCAAACACTTCATTGTTATGGGCAGAGTAGCTGAACTGGAGAAGGAAGGCCTGTTATGATAACAATTTTGTCTCGCGCTACATGTAATAATGCAAACAAAGGCATTGCGGCTAACAAAGCAGTCAAAAAGCATCACAAAGTTACACATAAGATGCAAAGAGGTTATAAATTGAAACGCATGAATTCTGTTTGGTGTTCTCACAAATTAAGGATTTTGTCATCCTTTTAGGCCGAAAGATTTTAGTCATGATGATTCAGTAGACCCATTTGCTAAAGTAGCTCATTGAGTATTTACATCTTTTGGAGAAATGACTTCTTTACCTGGATGAAGTTGCCAAAGCAATAACCAGAGCCTGCAGGAGCCCACGGATGTAGCTAAAGGGGTTTTTCCGGGTGATCAGGAAGAAGAACATCGGTAGTAATATCACACCATGGACGAACAGTCCGGCAAGAACAGTAATGAAGTACATGCCCAGCTTCTCAGCGAGCACCGCCGGGTCATGCATATCCAGAATCTTCCCAGCAACCAGAAACACAATTCCGAATGGAAAGTACCTGCACAAAGATAAATAAATGAGTCTTAATCGTTTTGATTCTGTCACTTTTCAATAATCGTTTTACATCTGCAATTTGCCAAGGACAGATGGTGTAAGTACTGTACACTGTAAAAAAAACTGTAATTTTACAGTTAATTTTTCTGTTTAAATTTTACAGTTGAGATTTTTTATGTATTTTTTTAAATACGGTAAAAAAATGAAAATTACAGAAAAAGACAGGAAATGTACAAGAAAAACGGAGGGAAATTGTAATTTTACAAGGGGAAAAACGTTTTTTTACTGTTTGTTTCTGGCACCCAAGCTGCCAGATAATTTTCGTGTTTTTAAACAAGAGTTCTTCTTTTACAGTTGAACTTTTAAATACAGTCAAAAACTATAACATTACAGAAAAAGACAATCATTAGGCAAGGCAAGGCAAGTTTATTTATATAGCACATTTCATACACAAAGACAATTCAAAGTGCTTTACATAAAATGATTGACAAAGAGAAATAAGACGTATCTTTAATATGCAAATGATTTAAGATCGCAAATACAACGAAAAATAAATTAGAAATAGAAGTGCAGTTGATGTAAACCAGCACAGTGCTCAGGTTGTAAATGCACAGCTAAACGTGTGCGTTTTTAATCTGGATTTAAAAGTAGCTACTGTTGGTGAACATCTGATGTCGTCTGGAAGCAGATTCCAGCTACGGGTGGCATAATGGCTAAACGCTGACTCGCCTTGTTTTGAGTGAACACTTGTTATCTCTAACTGACTTGATCCTAATGATCTGAGAAGTCTGTTTGGTTTATATTCAATAAGCATATCTGAAATGTATTTAGGTCCTAGACCATTGAGTGATTTATAGACAATTAATAATACTTTGACGTTGATTCTAACAGTAACTGGTAACCAGTGTAAGGACCTGAGGATTGGAGTGATATGCTCATATTTTTTTGTTCTAGTCAGAGTCCTGGCAGCAGCGTTCTGTATGAGCTGCAGCTGTCTGATGGTCTTTTTGGGAAGCCCTGTAAGGAGTCCATTACAGTAATCCACCCTGCTGGTGATTAAAGCATGAACTAGTTTCTCTAAATCTTGGCTTGAGACAAAACATCTGATTCTGGCTATGTTTCTGAGATGGTAGTACACTGATTTGCTTATTGCTTTGACATGACTGCTGAAACTAAGGTCATACTCTAAAATGACACCAAGATTTTCATTAGATCATCTAAATCAACAACATGCATGCTAGACCCTATACCTACAAATCTACTGAAAGAGATGCTCCCAGAAATTATAGATCCTCTTCTTAGTATTATTAACTCATCTCTGACATCAGGACATGTGCCTAAAGCATATAAGGCCCCTTGTCAAAAAAAAACCAACTCGACCCTAGAGAACTAGGGAACTACAGGCCTATATCGAATCTACCTTTCATATCTAAAGTTCTGGAAAAAGTAGTTTCAACTCAATTATGCTCCTTCCTCCAAAGGAATGACATCAATGAAGAATTCCAGTCTGGATTTAGAGCATGTCACAGTACAGAGACTGCTTTGATCAGAGTTACAAATGATCTGCTATTGGCGTCTGACCGAGGTTGTATCTCGTTATTGGTGCTGCTAGACCTTAGTGCTGCATTCGATACCATTGACCACAGCACACTCCTACATAGACTCGAAAATTATGTCGGCATTAAGGGAATAGCTTTGAAATGGTTTAAATCTTATTTATCCGACCGTTTTCAATTTGTAGCAATAAACAATGAGGTGTCACGCAAATCGCAAGTCCAGTACGGTGTACCACAGGGCTCAGTCTTAGGGCCTCTGCTCTTCGCATTATACATGCTACCTCTAGGAGATATAATAAAGCGACACGGAGTTAGCTTTCACTGTTATGCTGATGATACTCAACTTTATATTTCCTCGAAGCCTCATGAAACACAGCAGTTCCATCGAATAATGGAATGCATAGTCGATATAAAAAACTGGATGAGTAACAACTTTTTATTACTGAACTCGGACAAAACGGAAGTGTTACTTATTGGACCGAAAACTGCTATAAGTAACAACCAAGAATACTGTTTAACTATTGACGGATGTTCCATAAAACCCTCGTCGTCAGCAAAGAATCTTGGCGTTCTATTCGATAGTAATCTGTCATTTGAGAGCCACGTCGCCAACACCTGTAAAATTGCGTTTTTCCATCTTAAGAATATATCTAAACTACGTCATATGCTGTCAATGTCAGATGCAGAGAAGTTAATTCATGCATTCATGACATCAAGACTAGACTACTGTAATGCACTGTTAGGTGGTTGCCCTGCAGGCTTATTACAAAAACTCCAATTGGTCCAAAACGCGGCAGCTCGAGTTCTTACACGTACAAAAAAGTATGAACATATTAGCCCGGTTCTGTCAACCTTGCACTGGTTACCTATAAAGCATCGCGTTAACTTTAAAATCTTGCTTATTACCTATAAAGCCTTACATGGTTTAGCTCCTCAGTACTTGAATGAACTCCTTTTGTATTACAGTCCTTCACGTGCATTACGCTCTCAGGCGTCCTGTCAGTTGGTAATACCTAGAATTTCAAAATCAAGTGCAGGTGGTAGATCCTTTTCCTATCTAGCGCCTAAACTTTGGAATAGTCTTCCCTGCACTGTCCGGGAGGCAGACACACTGTCAGTTTAAATCTAGACTAAAGACGCATCTTTTTAATCTTGCATACACTAGACTTCCATAATATAAATCTTCTGAGGGTTTAGGCTGCATTAGTTAGATCAACCGGAACCAAAAACACAACTGATGTACTTGTTGCATCAAAGAGTACAGAACAGTACTCTACTCTCAGCCAGTCTTGTCTCATTGTTCCAAGGTTACCACAGCGAGCAGGATGCAGCTCATGGCCAGACCTGATGGTAGAGCGGAGAATGGGAAACGGTGACCTGACAAGAGCTGAGATGATGGAGCTGGATAAAGAAGGACGCGGTCACCTGACACGTCTTCACTACAAAATATCAAATGCTATTAGATTATTAATGATAATCTTAAACTATAATTTACCTTATTAGTAAGTTTATTTATTTTTATTTAGCCTTGTTGTGCAAGCTCTCTGGAGCTTGTGCAGAGGCAGCAGCTTTTGCCAGAGGGGAACTGGAATCCCCTGGTTGGGCCTGGGTTCTCCTGAGGTTTTTTTTTCTCGATTGGAGTTTTGGGTTCCTCACCACCGTTTGCATACTGTTTTGCACTATTTGCCTGGCCGGGGGGGCTGCTTTAGAATTAGAATTTTAAAGTTTTACTTAATTAATATTGCATATAGGAATTTATAGTCTGTTTAATATTTGTGTGTGGAGTGTTTTGTATGTGGGTATATCTGTCTTCTGTGTTTTCACCTTTTTCTTGTTTTTGCAGGTACAACTTTAATTGTTTTGCTTATAGTCAATATGTCTCATGTACCGCTGCTTTGTAACAATGAAAATTGTAAAAAGCACTATATAAATAAAGTTGAGTTGAGTTACCACATAGCAGCATTGATGATCTTCATCACACACTCGTTGACACACAGACACACGTTCACAAGCGGTAAACCTCTCGATCCCATTCTACCAAGCAGAAGACCTGAAAAAAAAAAACGATTGGAAATTCTACTTTTAACTGGTCAAACAGCAAGATCTCCACCAAACCAACACTAAAAGTCGGCTGGTCTAAACTAATAAGTTTACGCACCCATAGTGGCCGAGAAAATGACGATTCCCAGCACGTTCATCCCATTGCTTTTCCCTGGAACGATCTTATAGTGGATCTCGGGTGGAGGAGTCAGTTCCAGAAACACAGGGTGACCCATCTTTGGGTTATCATGGTCTGGCATAATGTACACAAAGTTGGCCTGTGATGATTTTGCACTGTTTTTAAAATTAGGCACGAGCTCTGTTTTATACTGAAACACAAGAGTAGATATGGACAAGGTTTAATAAAAATATATGTAACAACACAAATGAGTCGTTTTAGATGTGTTCACGTGTTCACTAACCTGCTGAAATGTGGCCTCGATCAGATTGGATGGGATCATGTTCCTGTTGGAAAACAGACACAATCTCTTATACATAAAGTCACAGGTTTAAAACCATTCTGTCTGCTTGTATGACTTTTGTATCACGGTATAAAAATGTGGTACTGTTTGTTTTCAGAAGTGTCAAAAGCAAGCCTGATCTTGAGGAGAAGAAACTGACGGTAAACACTATTTATAAAACGTAATTCTACAAGTGGCTCACTGTGAAAAATCCCATTAAATCTGCTCTAGAGCTCAAGTAAAGCAGTGCCATTCACATCCTCTTACACGACTCTCTAAATAGGCCTATATTTAAATCCAATCCATCTGTCCAGTGTCAGGATTCAAGCTTAAGACTCATTTTGAAAGTGGTTATGTAAAGTTGAACACTTTTCTTTTAGCATTGTTTACATTTTATAGAGATTTTACTCAACTTGGATTGTTCAACCGAACCGTTACAATGGCAAATTAATTACTGTTTGCTGTTAAAAAAAATGTGTTGTCCTCCAAATATACGTCTTCTCATAACAGAAAGTTGTAATAAATTATTCTTAATCAATATAGGATACAGATGATAACACACATGAAGTGCTTTTGCTGTTTACAGTGGATATTGGGCTAAAATTGCAAGTCTGTGAACTTGGTTGCCATCTTAAAGGGATTCTTCACCCAAAAATGTCTTATAACCAGACAGATTTTGCCCCCCGTTGACTACCAAAGAATGTAGGACAGCAAACATTTCTGGGGTACTTTTGACTACCATTGTTTTTTCCTACTATGGCAGTCAATGGGGGTTGAGATCTGTTTGCTTATAAGCATTCTTCCAAATATCTTTCTCTGTGTTCATCAGAATAAAGAAATTTAGACGCATTTGGAACAACTCGAAGGTGAGTAAATGATGACAGAATTTTCATTTTTGGGTGAGGTATCCCTTTAACATGCCTATTTGTCTATTTCATATAGCAAAACCATGTTTCTGTAGCCTTGTTGGTACAGCACACATACGTTTACTTTGGGTATAAAAATTGTATAAATACAAAAATATAATTCCAGCGAAAACAACGAATGTAATCCGTTTAGTTTGACTATTTTCTTTTTTCAGGCTAAAGTCCAGCTAATCTGAATGCAGCTGTTATAAAAAAAATCATTTGGCTCTTTCAACCAAACAACATCCTTTCCGAAGGCTTTTTTGCAGAGTCAAGTGTTGATATTTTCAGTAGGGTTACCTGATCAAATCAAGAAGGGCATCGGCTGATGTCATCACCGGCCCTCCTGCAGCTTTATGGCCTTCTTTCTCAGTACCAGTGCCAGGATGAATGATCAGCACCAGAACAATGCCCACAATAACAGCGACGAAGGTCGTCCACAGGTAATATGTGATGGTCAGAAGACCCAGACGTCCACTGGCCTTTGTGTCCATAGCAGACAAGCCAGACATTAAACTGAAAAAAGTGTCAAGAGCGCAAAGTGTTAGAGTTTGAGTTATTGTTATCATAAAACTTAGCCCTCTAAGCTTTTTAAATGTGTGTTTTTTTAGTTTGTGCTTAGTGTTTTTTAAACATTCAAATAATCAGAGATACTTCACACAAAATAAACACTAACAGCTTCAGGATTCCTCAACCCAAATACAGGTCATATGCCTGAGTGAATATGATCATCTCAAACAACAATGGACGGAGGTGTTGAAAGCACTGACACGGTTATGAGCATGTCACTAGGCCTATTTACCTGGATGTGATGAGAGGAAGGATCAACATTTTCAACATTCTCATTAAAAGTTCCCCAGGAAAAGAAAAATAGATCTTTGCCTGCGAGAAAAAAAGGCAGAAAGAGTTTCAAGAATCTTTCTAATCAATGATTCAGTAATGTCTTTAGAGACTTAGGTCAGCTGACTTTCAAGGAATGTTTTTCTCCTTATGTGATCTTGTTGGAAGCTAGAAACACAGATAACACATATGATATAGTATAGTGTTCGTGGATTTAACTGAACATATATAAATTGTTACATATTTATTGTCTTTTCTTATGTTTGTAACTTATGATGTACACTGTAAAAAAATAGCAGTAAAGAAACTGTAATATTCCAGCAGCTGAGGTGCCAGAAAAAAGTAAAATGACATGTTTTTAATCTTATTTTACACCCAACTTGCTGTAAATTTGCAGTCTGTAAATTTCTGTAAAAATTCTGTAATTGAGATTTTTACCACATTTTACAAATACACGAAAATCCTGCGAAATAAAATTGCATGTAATTACAGTTTTTACAGTGTACATTTCTGCAAACAACTTTCTATTTCTGTGAATAATTTCAATGCTTCGATTATGAATACTAGATTTTGAACTGACAGAATTGGAAATATATACACTGTATGGCCACATATATTACCATACTGCATACTTTTATAAGTTCACACATAGGCTACCCATATACTGTATCTTATTTTTGTAAAGGGCTTTTATAAAGATCAAATTCTCACATCCTCTGGTGCTTAAAAAAGCAAGCCCTGGCATCACTCGGGATTTAGATATCTAATCTAGACGGATGTCTATATGCTCAATTCTTAGGTCTGGTAAATATACAAAGAAATTAGACATTTGGCTTCGAGAGCACAAAGTTAGGTTTCAAGAATGGGAAGAAACGTTATTATTTTATTTTTATTTTACTGTAACCCACACTTTTGATCTGTAAAGACAAAAAAGTTGCTATTGATTACGAATAATTTTGACTCACCTCCTAATTTGTAAAAGAATCTTAAAATGGAAGTCTGAGAGGCAAGACACAGGCCTACCAATTTTTTCGAAACACTCACTTTTTTAAACAAAATTATGTTATTTGAGCTTTAAAAAGCCATTTCAAATCATCCCTTTAGTTTTATCATATTCTGGGTGGATGAACTTTTTCAAGAACCTGTTTTTGCACGTCTCAGATGTCTATTATAATGCATTACTATTATGATGATTTCTTTACACTTTCATAGCTATGCAGTGACTGTATTTTTCTGAAATTGCATTGAGGTGAATCAACCATTTGTGTTTTAGTGATAAAACTGCACAATATTGTGTGCAGTTAAAGTCTCGATTATTTAACACGAGATCAGCCAACATAGTAATATTTTTGCCTGAAAAGATTAAAAGGCACAAACCTGTGTTGACAAGTCCAGGCTTCTCAATGTGAAGCCCACCACACAGCCCGAGATCACCGCTAACACGGACAAAGTGAGCAGACCGTTCCTTTTACAGTAGTCCTTTACCCATTCACCAACCTTCTGAGATATGGAGTTCTTGATAAGCTTCTTGAAATATTCCACCATGTTTCTCCAGGGGCTCGCAGGTGGGGAATGGCATTGGGAAGATGCCGGCCTTGAGCTCCTCTGATTCTCATCCATGTTATGTGATGTGTGTTGAAGAGTCTTTCTGTGTAACCCTTTTCTAACAACAGATTAAGCCATCAAGTATAGCTCCCAACCGCTGCCTTCATAACAGAGGGCCAGAAGGGATTAACAGGAATAAAGGTATTAAATGCACCTACATCAGAGACAATTCACTATGGAAAGGTGTGTGAGAGACCAAGGTCAGGTTTGGGTTCATTTGAAAACATTTAGCCTTTCTAAAAGTGTGAAAAGTAAACGTTTATTCATTGTGGTTAATACTGCACGTCTCGATTCTGAAAGATAAAACTCAACTAAAACGATCCAATGCTAATGACCTGTTGCATTATGTAGCAATGTTATTTAATGTTGATAAAAAATCTGGGTTAGGGACACACAATACACACATAAAACATAAAAACAAGTTCAAGCCAAATCCAGAGCTCTTGATCTGAGTACTAAACATCTGACTGTGTAATTGGAAGCTGACCTGCCGGTGCACCATGTGAAATCAGAGTGGCCTTGAGTGGCTGGAGTTTCTCCAATTGTGACTGAGATCATGACAGGTGACGACAGCGTAAACCATTTACTGAGGACGGATATATTGACTGACTTCGCAGTCCGGCGACTCCTTTGACGCCACTCATTCCCCTACAATGAGTGAAAGCGAAAGCACAAGAGTCAATGGTCACTGATTTGTTATTTGACAAGGATTTATTATAATAAGGCACATGCACAATTTCTCAATGATAGAGTAAAGTAATGGCATTGCTAAGGTTAAGAGATAAGGTTGACAATCCTTCAGAGTTCTGTGAAAAGAGGATTAAGTCTTCTGCACAATTAGCGCATCCTCCTCTGCCGGCACAACGTGACATTGTTACCCATTGTTACCCAACAATTTGGTTTAATTAAAATCTGGCAAGATTATTGCCATGAGTGAGATTATTTTTGAGTAAGGCATCCCTTCAAAGTATTAGCAGTCAGAACAGTCTCATTAAACTAAGACAACTATGGATGTAAAACTTCCAGAGGTGCTCCTGAAGTGTTAGCTATGGGCAAAATCAAATGTTTAGGTGTTTAAAATATAAAAAATGAAATATACTGTATATAAATATCATGGGGCGAACGTTTTGATAAAGATCGCTAAAGAGAACAAAACTGAATGATATATTGGGTATAGAGAATGTGAAGCGGACATCACGCCCTGTGTTGCATGTTGCAGTGGCACCAGGGGCGGACTGGCCATCTGGCGTACCGGGCGTTTTCCCGGTGGGCCGCTAACGTATGTGGCCGGAACGGAGGCGGTGGCCGCTTAGACGGATGTATTATAAATACGAATAAACACAACGAGAATGCAAAAGACACGTATTCATGTGACAGATTTGGTCGTCAGATTTGGTGGAGGGCCGATGCGGGCCTAAATATGCCCTAAGCCCTGAGTGGTGCCGCCATCTTGGGAGGAAAATACTCCAGTGCTATTATTGTTTTGATATGTACCGTTACTTGTTGTGTGTTAGATATATGGAGAAATCGAATGTGAAAGAACCATGGGCTTTTCCTGAATGACTTTGCGTAATGCTATTGCAGTTTTAAACACAGCAAGACCGACCTACCATAGTTATATTTCCCAATCAAACAAGAAAAACAAAACACTGCATTGAACAAACTAGCCGCCATCCTCCCAAGATGGCGCAACATTCAACACGGCGTGACGTAGCTTCACATTCTCTATATAATTGCTCCATTCTATTACAAAAATGTCATGTTATTAAATTAGCTAAAGTTATTTATCTGTTCATAATGTTTTTCTATCACACTATTGTGTTCAGTCAGTTGTACAAGTGGCTAAAGAGATTAATATCTAGATTTCATATGATTGAACCAATTAACTTTTCATTTATAGTTTAAAAGCTCTTGATGCAGCTACCCCACAGTGTTTTTTTTTTAAGTACAATCAAATTGGCTTTACAAGTCATTTCAGCTATTTTTAAACTATCTAAAAGTTTTAAATGTTTTTATATTACCTCATCAAAACAATTCCAACTTATTTTATAAGTTACAGCAACGTACCACTTGCCAAAATCGTTGCAATGACTTGTTAAGCCAATTTGATTTTCATTAAACATAAAATACAATTGTCTTATCACAGTTACTGGCACTTTTCTTAACCCCTATGTACTGGCGTGGACATTTTTGTACATTTCAATATTTTTTGTAATTTTGGCTGTGCTCATGCAAACAGCATAAATTTTGCAAGAGGTATGTATGTATGTTTTTATTTTAATATTTTACTCTAATTTGATTTCATAATTGTTTATTAAACTACACTGTTAAACTTTGCTGTCGTTTTGCCAGTAATTTACTGAAGATTTGACTACTTAATATTTTTCTCTTTGTACTGTTTTTAATTTGAGTTAAATTTTACTTTAATCAGAATTAAAACACTTTGACTTTTGATATTCAAAATAAGCAAGAAGAGACTGGTCTTATAACTGGCATCACACTGCAAAAAATGAAATTCTTTCTGAGCATTTTTGTTTTGTTTCCTAGTAAAAAATAACTTCATAAATTACGATACATCTACATAACAAGAAAAGTGACCCAAGATATTTAGTCTTGTTTAACGAAATAAAATGGTAAGTTTATTTTTAAAACAAAATTGTAAAATAAATCTACAGTAAGTTACTGGCAAACCTGCTGCAAAACTACAGCAAAGTTTTAGTGTACACGCAGGTGCAGATGGACATGGATCCTCATGTAAACTAAAACCCATTAAAACTACAAATTTTAATCTATGCCATTTAAGAATCAATCATACATTCCACCAAAAAGCTTTCATAATGTTGGCAAGGGTTGAAAATGTATAAATTTCATGAAAGTTTTCAAATGTGTACTATTTATTTTATGATGACGCTGTTTTCTCCATTTTAGTCTATGGACCAAATGTCTGCTTCTGCTGTATTTTACAGCACTGCAGGCCGACTAAACAAACATACAGCTTGTTTTTACAGTTTGTGTAGTACAGATGTCTGGTTTACTTTGTGTTTCCTGAAAAATGTATGTGTGTTTTAATTATTTTTCATTTTGTTTTGTTTTTGTACAGAGATAAGCTTGGGGCCCCCTAGTGGCTACAAGCGGTAAAATCATTTGACGCTTGATTTAGACACTCAGATGGACGCAATGAAGCGCATGTATCAAAGCGGTGCTCAAAAATGAAAGAAAGCAAAATAAAATAAATCTAATACTAATTTTACGAATATAGCAAAACAATGCTATGAAAATAAGCATGAAAAGAAGAATCTTGCACCTTTTACTTTCTTATACTGTAGCTAAAAGCATTCTGTATTATTCTGAATAAAACAAAGGACACCCTTTCATCCCAAAACCAAGAAGATTTTGTTCTTATAACAAACTGTAGAGAATTTTGTGCTGTTATGTGGTTCAACGTAAAATAAATCCAGTTTATATTTGTATGTCTCATTAATTCCATGTACTCAATACTGCTGTGCTGTGCAATTCAAACACAAATGTTAGGCGATGTGTGGGGGGCCTCAGGTCTTGACTTTGCCAAGGGCCCCCAAAATGGTAAACACGCCCCTGTTTATTGCTGAGCCGCTGTGGGACTAATTGCATGACCTGGGTGTGACATGTCTTTGATGGGCGGAGCAAGCATAGGAAGTTGATCAAGCAATGCAAAATGTGAAGAAAACATCATTAGTCTTAGTTAGTTTTTACAATAAGTTCATTAATTTGTCATAGTCAATGTATGACACGACACTTGGAAACGTTAATGTTATGTACTACTGCAACAAAATTAGTAAGAATTCTTCAGATCATGTTTCTGTTATCAGAATTGGGTTGTTTTTATTTTGTCCCATCCCCCAAACACTATTTGGGTGGTTGGCACAGTACTTAAATTTGTACTTCAGGAGCCCCTTCTTTATTTGTGCCATTCACGAGACGGTCCTCACTGCAGAACACGGCATCCAGGGAGCGTGGTTGGATCCAGATCCGACTCCTCCCACTTTACATACTTAGCCCCAATTTGGAGAGTAAAGTTGCAAACCGTGGTTGCCAACGTTTGCTCTTATCAATGTAATCATAATTTAGTGTACGCCTGTAAGTAATGATCACAGTTAAATATGTTAACCCAAACCCTTATCACAAATCTTAATGTGATAAAATACGTTATTAAAAGTTCCCTTACCCAAAACCTAAATGTAATAAAATATTTTATTAAAACACGTCAATAAATAAAGTTTGTTTTTCTGTTAAATTAATAACTTTAGTTACGACTTAATGGAAATGGTAGAGCAACAACACGAGTACGACGTGTAAACCAATCGATCCATCAAGACGCAGTGGGAGGAGACTGGATCCAGTGTCGACCAATCACAATGCGATAGGAGGAGACTGGATCTGGATCCAACCTTGCCCCCTGGAGTTACTCATTCAACCACAAAAAATTGTTTATAGACCACCTGCGTTTTGCTTAAATAAAACAATATAGAAATAAACAGAAATAGAAAGACGACTTGAAAATTACGAATTGAAAAAAATGAAATCTAATATAAAATGTTGTCAAAGAATGGACTACAGAAAACATGTCACAATTTTAACCATTTTTTTAAAATGTGTTCTTATGAAAACAATGCCCTTTCCATTCCTTGAAAACATGAATTCGAGTTCCCAGGGTAAGGCACGTTAACGGTTTCACTGAATGACAGTCACCTGTTAGTCGTCATTGGTCGTGATGAGTTTGTGCGCAACTCCGTCTCCGCCTGTATTGAGTCCGCCGTGCGCGCGCGCGCGTGTCTGTGTGAGAGAGAGAGAGAGAGAGAGAGAGGGAGAGAGAAAGTTCACACGAAGACTTTCCTATGTATGGCTTTAGCCTAAAAAGCAGTTTACAGCCCTGGTCCTAGTTTTTGTTTGCAGTATTTTCACCTTTAGGACATTCTAAACAAGAAAGTAAGCTACGCGATGTTAAACACTGTTACGGAGCGCTACGGCGCGTTTTTAAACCAGAAGAACGTGGTGACCGATTTCCTAACGGTTTTAGAGGAAAAGACCGGAGTTCAGAAACAGTACATCGCCTCAGGTACGTGCTTTGTTTTAACGTTACGTTTGACAATACGCTTTCATTAATTATCCAGAAGCGCATTTGGAGATTGCCAAGTGTACCATAAACGTCGCGCGCTATCTGGTGTCATTTAACCCATAACGATTTGAGCAGCGCGTGCGTTTCAATGTCTTCTGTTGTTCTCTACCGAGTATTGGTTTTTCTTTACCAAAGAAATGAATTGGTTTTCTGAAGTCATTGTGACAGCATTGTAAACTGTGGAACTTAGCAAATGAGTGCAAAGGGCTTTTTACTGATAAGATGAACTGTGTAACTGCTGTGTGTGCTTTGGGTGACGAGAACAGAGACTGCACACACACAAGTCGATCACTCACTCATTTCATTTACATCTGTTTATCTCTGAGCTTCACAGACCTCAAACAAATGATGGGTGTGCTGGCATGGAGTGCTGGGCAATATGCCAAAAATGTGATATCTCAACATCTTTTTCAATTTTGACAGTAGGCGTACTCCATCTCAATATTTGTGTTTTTGTTACAGAATCATTTCTAAATGATTAGAGAAGAACCTTGAAAATGTTCAGGGGCAAAAACGCAGCAGATTAGGCGACACTTTATTCATTTTTGCACATGTAGATATCGCTTCAGGTGATGAAAGAGATGGTTGCGCTTCCACCACTCTTCGTCCCTTTATCATTTGCAAATGGTGGTATTTTGTTTAATATCTGTTGTCTGAAAACCAAAGCATCCCCGTATTACAGATGTACCATCCACTTTTGTCTCTTTCAACACATGCTTTGCTTTCCGCTTGAAAAATTTAAAGGCTAATTGAACTCTTTGTCCATATTTGACCCAACCATATTTTAGAGTGTACGTTTTGCGACACTCGTGACACATTAACCGTAATTGAACAGTATTTAAGAATATTCATGATATTCTGTAATTGTATTTCTTGAGCACACATATCTTGATAACATGTTAAATTCCATGAAAAACTCCCAGTCCTGCTGTCAGGTGCTATACCAAGTTACATGACCGGTTACCTGAAGTGTCTCTAGTGTGTGTTGTGTGGCTAGTATTTCTTGTAAGATCTATCTGGAGCTAATTTCTATTTCTACCAGCAGCTGGTGACTCCCAAGGGTTATTTTTAAATATGTTTGTCCTCAAGTGTCTCTGCTTTTTTTCAGTGGCTAAACTGTATATCCAGTAAACTCACTGATCTCATCTCACAGATATCCATAAATATGTTGTTTATCACATGTGGAGTTGCTGTATAGCCAAGACACATAAGCGTATGTGTATGATCTGCAGTGTTGGGCAAGTTACTCTGAAAAAGTAATGAATTACTAGTTACTAATTACATATTCAATAGTGTAATTAGATTACTGTACAAATGACTCACTCCAAAAAGTATTTAATTACTTATTACTAATTACTTTCTATATCCTATATCAACCTTGATGAGTTAAGTGATTCAAGGAAAGACATGAAACGGCTCTTTTAATTCATTCAAATAAATAATATAAAACTACATAAAGTACTCTTATTACCTGACCAAAGTATTACAAATGTGAGAACTATAAAGCACGGATTTTAAAGTTAGACTTTGAATTTTGATGTCAATTCCACTATTGCACGAACACATTTTACACAAAATATTTAGTTTAATTACATCAGAAGTAACTGTAAGTTACAGAAAAAATTAGAGTAATCCCTTACTTTCCTTTTCATGGGATAAGTAATTAATTTACAGTAACTAATTACTTAGTAACTAGTTACACCCAACATTGAGGATCTGCTACTGTACTAAAGAACAATTTGTGAAATGAAATGTTTGTCTGTTAAACGTTAAAAAACGTCTTTAAATTTGATATGAGCTTATTGTATCCATAACAACATCATTTGCAATTCATTGGTAAACTGCTTTGAATAAAAGCATTTGATTTTAACTGGTGGAGCAGTTAGCAAGCTAAGATCAAGGTTCAGTTCCAAAGGAATGAACGCATTACTAACCAAACTATGTAAAGTACATTTGCACTCCACCAACACATGCAAACATGAACTGTCATGAGGAATTTCACACGCTTGTGGAACATATCGTATTTATATACAAATGTAGATTATTCGTATATAATAAAGCTACATTCACCTTTGCATTTCAGTATGGTCAGACCTTTCTTGTGTTTCAGCAGGCTTTGTTTGTTTTCGTTCTGTCCTGTTTGGTGTCAACATCACATCGCGCTGTGTACAGTGTCATCAGTGCGTTAAATCCTCTGTTTGAAGTGGATCACATGTCAGTGTTTGTTCTGCAGGTGTCGTGTCGGTTGTGGCGCTCTATCTGGTATTCGGATATGGTGCCTCTCTCCTATGCAACTTGATTGGTTTCGCGTATCCAGCATATGCCTCGTAAGTACACACGAAATGTCTATTGAGTCTATTGAGTGAGGATTCATGCACATACTGTATGAATGCAATGAATTTGTCACGTGATATTCTGTTTGTGATGCAGCATCAAAGCCATAGAGAGCAACAATAAGGAGGATGACACTAAATGGTTAACCTATTGGGTGGTTTATGGACTCTTCAGTGTGGCTGAATTTTTCTCTGATATCTTCCTATTTTGGTGTCCTTTCTACTATGCAGGAAAGGTGAGTTGATAGGCATTTATCCAAAGTTTTTTTGAGATTTGTTATTAGCTTGCTGTAAGGGGGCTTTCAATTGTACTGGTATGTAGGTCATTGCTGACAGGTTTTTCATTGAGTATATTTAGCATGCCTGACTACCCACCAACCTGACCAACAGCCTCCTTTCAATTCTCTTATAAATGTGTCTGTTTTAGACCATTTAAAACCAACTGAGATAACCACGTTTATAAAGGATATACATTAATGCTTTTTGCCATTATTATGTTTAAAGATTTTAAGCCTTGAGTGGTGTTTGACTCTATGGGGCATGTTTTCAATGTTTAATAAAATGTGTAATTGTTGTTTTTAAACCTCAAACATTTATACTTTTTCAGGATAAACGTGTTTTTTACTCATCGTAGAAAATCTATAGCACCTTATTTCATAAATGTGATAAAGAGAGATAAATGACAAATATTAACCACACGCTGTTGATGTCGGTTGTAATTGGGATAAAGTAAATGTGTGAAATATTTTTACGTGCATTCTTATGGCTTTTTACATATATTTTATAATACATTTGTCTGTGGTTTCACAAAACCTAAACATCGACTAAGCAACAAACTTGAAGACCATGCAAGGGTTCAAACAATTGTTGACCTACAGTACGGTCTCTTGATAGCAATGTCACCACCAGCGAGCCTCCGACAACTCTTTCAAACTATTAAAAACGTGTTCACGGGTAATTACTTTTTGAATGAATTCCCATCCCCGTTTTTCGAGATTTGTGTCTATGTTGAATTATATGTGAGATTTGTATGCGTGATGACGCTTAACGTCCACGCCAAAGTAGTCGCTTTTAGCAATTTGTTAGCATCCGTCGTTTTTAAGACACGATGACGCTTTAAAAATAACTAGCAGGTTATAACTGGTATTCTATGTGTCATAGAATAAAACATGAATATATTTAGAGGTTGTGTTAGTACATGTCTTATTTTTGGCATTTAACCAAAAACCCATTCAAAAAATCCAAGAGCTAACCCAAGGACCGCAAGAGCTAAAATGCTAACTCGCTTCCGGGTTCTCGCACTCGCTGGTGGTGACATTGCTATCAAGAGACCGTACTGTAGGTTTTCTAATTACCAAATGTTTTATTTACTAAACAATTGTTAAGTGTCAGTAAATCTGTAGGGGCAAGGTTACAGAAATTGACATGTGCGTGTTGAACATGTTTTTGACAGAAACTACAGACAACAGGAAGTTGCAATCTGATATATTCTGCATCTTTATTTCTCTTTATTCCAGTGTGTGTTCCTGTTGTGGTGTATGGTTCCAGTTTCATGGAATGGCTCTCAGATCATATACACACGCCTGGTGCGACCTTTCTTCCTCAAACATGAACGAGTGTTCGACAGTGTTGTCAGTGACTTGAGTGGCAAAGCCAAAAGCGCAGCGGAAGCTGTGGCAAAAGAGGGTAAAACTATTTCCTGTCAGCTCACCACCAGCATCAGTACATCAGTGTTTGTGTCTCATGCGTAACACTTGAATGTTTCATTTGATTTTGCATTGATGTAAGCAGTTCACACAGTTTAATACAACATTTCTGTTTCCTTTTTCCCTACAGGATTTACGATGCTGAACACTGAAAAGAACAAATGATTTGAGGGAGGGAACAGGAGAATCGCTTTTATCAGGAGCCCTCTGTTTACATTTGCCTTTTTATTTTGGTCTGGTATTTTGTTCAAGTCACTAAAATCACTAAATTATGAATGTAATTACTGCATCTGAGCCAGGCAGCACAATCACCGCAAGTTCTTGAATTGCTCAAATGGTCCTGTTTGATTAACTTTCACACTTATGTTTTGTATTCCTCCTATAAGTTATTTTAGCACTTTGACCAATGATAGAAATATTTGAGTCACTGACTTTTAATAAACCAAACTGGACTTCAATCAATAAAACTGGGAAGAAAAGTGCCTAAATATAAAAATTCGTGCTTGAACTGTTTGTGAATGGCTTGTCTTCATAATCTCGCGGTTTCTCGTCTATTAGTTTCATGCATGACCAAGATAGTAGGATTTGAAATCAATTTTGTTACTTTAAGTCAGTGTTTTTGTCATCAACCATTTTGTCATTTCAAACTTTTATGACTTTCTTTCTTCCGCACAACACAAAAGAAGATATTTTGAAGAAAGTTGGTAGCCGAACAGCACTGGATCCCATTCACTTCTATTGTATGGACACAAAACCAATGCAAGTAAATGGGGGCCAGTTAACAACATTCTTCAAAATATCTTCTTTTGTGTTCTGCGGAAGAAAGAAGGTCATACAGGTTTGAAATGACAAGAGGGAGAGTAAATAATGACAGAATTTTTATTTCGGGTGAACTAACACTTTAAGGTAGAATTTCCCCCCCAAACCTTACAGATAACCGACACACAATTAAGTGCAAGTGTTATAAATGAATACTCGTTTTCATTCTGTTAATCAAAGATTTGACTAAAGTAGTTTGAAAAACATTTAAAAGAAATTTCCCTGCACTTTCCTAAGAGTTTGAATTATTGAAGTATTGGGCGCAGACCTGTCGTGTGTGCAGAGTATCTTCACATGGCTTTGCATAAACTCTTCAATGACCGGCTATGAATAACTATATTAGCGCTATAGTAATAAATAGAGTTAGCACTACATGGCCCAGTTTCACAGACAAGGCTTAAGACTAGTCCCAGACTAAAATGAATGCGTGACCTGTCTTAACTGAATATAACTTGCACAGAAATATCTTAAACTATATCAGTGCCATTGTTTTGTCTCGAGGTGCACAGCAGTAATGCATTCTTCTAAGGCATTTTTATAAAAGCGACATAAATATCTTAATTCAACTAAATCATAGTCCTGGCTTAAACTAAGCCGTGTCTGTGAAACCAGGCACATGGCCACATGGTTTAAAATTTCGTTTTGGCTATTAGGATGTTGCGCAACAGAGCTGATTATCTAAGTTTTCCAAAGGGACAGAGAAATATGAAGCCATGTCAACACGCTGAGCAAACTTATACCACCACTGAAGTTTACACTGAGAAAGAAACCAAGTCATTAGTCGTACAGTATACTAAATTGGAGGCAGTTATCAGAATATCTGTGTACTTTTGGCCTTATTTAACTGCACCCATCCACGTCTGTCAAAAGCACAAGTGACTCATGTCAATGACACATTACTGTGAGCAAAACAGAACCTGAAATCATTACACCACACAAAAAGTTATTACACGAGCAGTATGCATCAGGTATGAAGAAGTGCTGCAATATTTATTCAAGGGAGGTAAGCGTTGTGGTGCAAGTGGGAATTCACATAGTCCAGGGGGGCTACTATGGGGTGTGAAGTCTTTCTTAGTGTTCGGGGGGGGATAATCATGTTCAATACAGAGCTGTAGTGAAAGAACAGCCTGCTTTGGTAACTTTACTGAAAGAGGACTGCAAAATGGATTTGGTAATCATTCAGTAACATTTTTTCATAAGGGCTAGAGCGAATGATACTTTCTTTAAAACTGCATCCTGAGTGGTCGTCTTTAAACGGGCGCAACAATGGCTCTTGATGTAGTACTGATTCTCACAGGGAGAGGGAGACAAAGCTGATTTACTGTGATGCTCTTTCACACTGTCAGTTTATCAAAAGATCATAATTTACTCAATTTGTTTCATGATTACATGCATGATACATTTCTGTCCAGTAATCGGCATGTCTGAAAATAAGAGAATAGTATAACAAGTGTTTTTAAGTGTTTTTTTCCTGCACATTTTTTTAGGCATGGCTTTATTTTGCATGTATAATAAAGACATTATTGGGAAGTGACACTGTTTGTGGCTCATGTCCAGTCGACAGTCCTGGCCAGTGCTGTAAGTTACAGTATTATTAAACTGTACACACCAGGCTGACTTTTGTGATAATATTTGATACAGTATTTGTGGAAACTCCAAATTGCAATCTATACAGCCGGATTAATGCTTTATTTCATCATAGCACTTGATAGTATTTTAACTGCCATTAACTTACATCTGTTGTTGTCGGAGTAAAGAAAAGTAAAGTAAAGCTGCTGGTGCTCTACATCATACCCTTCAAATCACAACACAGAGATTCACACACTGTGACAAAGACCGGCATTCTTGTATCTGCCTTGTTAGCTAAAGCTCCAGGCTTGGTGACAGCTTTTCCTCCGAACCTAAGTCTTCTATTAGGAATGTGTCAAAATCACACTTGAACAACGCACAGAGCTGCACTTACCGTAACTATACAACATTAAATGTTTTTTTGCTAAATATTTTACAAAAAAATAATTTGTACATTTAAGGTTATTTTCTGTTATAAAACAACGTGATTTTAAACGATTTAGGGTTTCTTTTCTGCAAAATTAAAATGTCACAGAAAGAAAATTCCTTACAGGATGCACAATTAAATATAAATTGTTATGCTGTGTTCACACCAAACGCGAATTCAATCCAATTTTCGCGATTCAAGTTATTCACGTCGCTCGGTGCGATTTCTGATGTCATGCTGACGTGTGCCAAAAAATTCTCGCGACGGCGATCGCGGCCTGGCCGAAATTCGTAGGTTTCCCTGAAAATCCCCTGACTGCATTGATGAAAAGCACGATGGGAAACGACTTCTGACAACACAGCTTAAATGCTCATTGGGCGAGAATGAAAAAAAAAAACTTTTTTTCTTAAGTGTTCCATTAATAAGTCCATTAACTGACGTAGATTGTTTTTTTTTTTGTGATTTATATGTGGAAAAAACACACCTGTAAAATATATTGTCCTCATAACCACCTTTATGTAAAAGCAGTGCCAATTAAATTGCATCGATTTCATCAAAAAGCGCTTCTTCTTCTAAAAGTATAACAAAAACATTACAAAACAAGATGGTATACAGTTTACATTCAAAAACAACAATTTTAAGAGGGGCTAAGACAAGAAAAAATATTAAAAGATAATACAAACCAAACAAGAAACAAGACAAAAAAGAAAGAAAAAAAATCAACATTTTTAATCCACCCATGTGAATAAATACAAAACAAGAAATATAATTTATATTATCGAATAAGGCTAACAAAATTCCAGCTTTTAATTATTTGCTTTTGACAGCGTTTTTGAATATTGTCCCAAATAATTGTTTAATACTAACAGGGTGATTTAAAAAAATTACATTTGGGAATACAATTCTTAGCTAACAAAGGTACGTTATTAATAAAAAACCTTTGACCTCCTTTTTCACAGTTTCCATATTTAATTTTTTATAAACGATATGTTAATTTTAACCACAATTATTGCACTTTGTCAAAGAAATATATGCTCTGTTTTATGGAAATTAGTTACAGAATTTACACAATATATAAACTCTCCAGAAGGATAAATATCACATACAAATTTTAAACGAATTTCTCAAATTTTTAGGATAAACTGGAAACTTTAAATGGGAGGTTCTAATATGTTAAAGCATTCGTTTGTCAAAAAAAATCTAAATTTTTTCTTGCAGACTTGACATGGTTGAGAGTTTGTCTAACATAAGTTTTAGAACATTTCTCACTTTTAAACTCAGTTGGCCTAAGAAAATCGATCTATTCCATTGCTGACGTTTCCAGGGAAGATTTTTTCCAGCGCGATTTGGGAAGTTTTCCTGCGCTGTTTTCACTCCTCCCCTTACTCAGTGTTGGGAGTAACGCATTACAAAAGTAACGATATTACGATAGAGTAATCTATTAGTTTTTGCTGTAACGCAGTAATATTATGCATTACTAATAACATTTGCGTAATATTATACCCGTTACAATCTCAGTAACGCGCGTTACATCAACGTATTTCCCCCAAAAATTATTTTTTAAATAATTTACAAACACATTCCATCCCCAGAGAAAAAAAACAGTAATTAAAAAGCTATGATTATAATACTATTTCCTGTTACTGGAATCCGATGGTTAAGACTGCAACGGATTCTACAAGAATAAAAACAAAACGAAAGTAAGTAAAGAGGTTCTGCGTTTTACAAAGTCATCAGGTTGCATTATAGTGGGCTCTACCATAATTCACCAGATGATCGTTTGTTTGTCTACTTTTGCGATTCTGATAGCGATTGTTATGGGCCTTCTCTGTGCCTCCTATTTTTGTTCACTCGAGTATTTTAAATGCGTCTGAAAATGCCGACTGTGGGCGCTTGACAACGCATTGAAGCGCATTGTTTGCTTTGAACAGAATGTCCGCCTAAGTATTGTCAAGCTAGTATTAGTTTCGTAGATATGTTGTTTAATTAACATTTTTTAATATTGTGGTAGTCCATGGATATTACCTGATACAGACATTGACACTCGAATCCTAAAATATTCATTCCTGCATTGTTTTTAGGCATTGTAGCCTAAACAAAAGTCACTACAGGACGGTATGTGTTGGGTTCTATTGATGAGACCATTAAATCATACTCAAATAATGTCCAAAACACACCACAAAAAGGTATTAATATAACTTAATGGTTTCCAGTGGAGTTTTAATGGAAACCATTAGAATTTCGGTGGTGGTTTCTTTTCAGCAGGGTGGTCATGGTTATTTTGATAAAAGTAACTCAAAAGTAGTGTAACGTATTACAACTCAAACACGGTAATATTGTAATGCAACTAATTACTTTTAAATGACAGTAGGTAGTAATATATAATGCATTACATTTTGGAGGTAACTTGCCCAACACTGCCCTTACTGCCTACTCGTCTTCTTTTCAGGCGTGGCAAAGCGCATCTCGAACAAGCCTAATGCTTCCAAATGTGGATTTTGTCAATTTTTTTGATGATACTAGCTTATAGTTATTCTTAAGGCTAACATATTTATTAAAGCAAAAAAACTTACATTTTGATATTATGGAGACTTTAACCAGATGTAGTTCAAATAGCTAATACAATTGGTAATCAATCAAACGAAAACACCCATTTTCCCAAGGTCTGTTTCTTTTATTTTGTCCACCCCCTGTTGGCAATATGTTAAAATCTCCCACTTTCTCTCCAGATTGAAGGAAGTGAGATTGTGAGGAGGAGGGTGCGCGTGTGTTTGCGAGTGAGAGAAGAGAGCGAGCGAGCTGCAGTCGAAACTGGAATCTATCGCCACTTCATTACTACTCTAAAATGCTTTAGTACCGTATCTTTGCTCGCTGTCATTCATCCGCGCTGTCAGTCACAGATCAATCAGTCACGCGGGATCCGTCAGTTCAGGTAGGTGAGTCGAATCGCGCGCCGACGTATGAAATCAATGAGTCGGGTTGGCGCTTTTTGTGTGTTGTTTTATGAATGCACAGAGCGCCACGAGCCCGGACAACCGGTGCACATCTCCCCGTTAGACTACTTCTGTGGTAGCCTGCGTATAATGGACGCATTGTGTTAACTGCGCTGATTTTCACTGTATGATGACACTGGCGTTAACAAAACATAAAGTGAAGCGACAAACACGAAGGGAATCCGTTTCTGAATCAAGCGGGGATTTAAACTCAGCTACAGAAACGCATGTGAACGGCACAGAAATGGAGAGTCTGCGCTTCTTTATGAATGAACGGGCTGCGTATGATCTCGTGATGCTGAACTCATAGTTTACTCGCGTGTCCATCATCTTCCTTCCACACAACCGGCTTAGATTTACATGATGCACGTTTACAACCACTATATACTGTAGATGTTTTGAAGACCGCAACGCGTGAAACTGTATCGACTTTAGTCCTATATCGTTTCCTATACATGTCCAGTGCACGTGTGTGCGCGCGCGACACCTTAAGCACGACGGGCAGAGGAAAATGTATGTGCGCTTATGTCACTTTTACGTGACGAATGATACTGCAATATCCGGTTTAAAAAAATTGCACGTGGATGTATTTTAAAAGGCTGAACGTGTTGTTATAGTAACTTACAGTAGCTACAGTTTGTCTGCTTTGCTGTGCTACGTGAACGGCACGTTGCGAAAGAAGATCCGCTGCTGACGTCGACCAGTGCATTAGTATAATAATACATCATCATATAGAGGCTATATGCATGACGCTTATGGCAGCCTTGTTGCGATGATGCAGGCTTTGGCCGTAATGCAATCTAATGCAGCAGTATACACAGAGAATCATTTGCAGGCAGGCATCACTAATGGTGTTGTGCTGTAGGGGCAATATAATAATGCCATATGCCGAATGGAGAAAGGGTGAATCGTGTTTTTCTTTATTTAAAATAGACCTTTAAGCTTATAGATGTAGTAGTATTACTATAAAAAGCAATATGCACACTCAAAAAAAAAAAAGATTTTATGATACCGTTCAGTTTATTTAAACAATTAATTTTGTTTTAACTCCATTGCATTAGGTTATTGCGTTGTGTTAAACGTACTAAAACAGCAATGCTTTGCCTTAGCTAAATGTTTACATTTTAAATGAACATGTTTCAATCAAGTAGATCAAAATAATATCTGATGCTTGTTCAATTTACTTAAATAAATCAAGTTAACGCTACATCAATTAATTTGGTTGTATTAAAGTAGTGTTATAAACTCATGCTTTAATAAACGTTGCAATATGAACTTTTATCAAAATGATGAAACGGGGATATTTGTTCATGTTTAATACTCTTTTATTCTATTTAAAAGAATTTCTGCTGTGTTAATGTTTTTGGGGGGTTACCATTGTGGTAAAGTAGAGCATGTGCTTGGGCTGAGGACCTGCTGACCAGATTTTAAGATGCATTAATAAAGAAAGCTAGTCATTGGGGTATGCCGAAAATTTTACAAATCCAACTTCTGGCTAACGCTGACCAATAAGAGCTTTATTTAGCGTGTTAAAAATAACAGCTATATCAGAAAATAACGTAATTCAATTATGGACAGTGGTCCCATGCACATAACTGAAACATGTTATCTCTACTTAAATACGTTTAGTAGGATGAACTCATTTGATTCAAGTTATTTGGACGTGGTTGTTTAAGTTTACCCAGTTCAGTTTAGTTTAGTTCAGTTCATCATACAGTATTTGAGTAGAGATAACATATTTCTGTTGTGTGGAACCACTGTCCGTAATTTAATTAAGTTAGTTTAAAAGTATCATTTTTTTCCAGACTTCCCCAGTTGCTGTAATAAGGGGGTCAGGTGTTATCCCTGCGGCTTTACTTTGGATCAGGCCAGTTCTTCCCTCACTGAAATCTACTTTGACAGATTCCCGAAAACTCCAGGCTGAGGTAGAGACAGTCCTGTAACAGCTTACAGTGAGCGTGGCACTTAAGAGCACTCCGGCCCGGATTGCAGTCAGATGAGATGTTTTGTCTTTTGGTTCTGTACCAAGAGGCTTTGCTGGGCTCTGAGGCATGAGAGATGCAGCTAAACGAATGCTACTGTCTGCACAACCTCCTGTGTGGTTTAATGAGGTTATTTAATGGTCCACGTGTTTGCAGAGGAAAACATGATATGGTTGTGTTAGTAGTCTGCGCAGACTCTTTAGAAGCAAGCTTGTGTTTTATTTTTAGAGCTAAAGGATCAAGGAGGTCCTTTTCATACTGGTAAACTGACCATTTTAGACATTTTAGATTAGCTTTTATTATGCATCCAAATTTAGGCATTTATAGCCCACCCCAGCCATAAATCTTCCTGTCTGGAGAGTTGCAGTGCTATTATCTAATTAATGAACTAGACATATAGCAGCTAATGGAGAAAAAGCACTACGCATCGGGACCAGCAAAAAAATCAATGGATTTGCACGTTTCTGAAAACGTTTAAGTTCTCCGGCAGCAAACTCTAAATCATCTGCAAATAGTAATAATAATTGATTACGTTTACATAGTCAACTTAATAGACATCTCTGCACAAATGTAAGCATTACAATGAAGGTTTACTTCATATTGCAGCATAGTTCATCCGCAAATCTTTTTGTTTTAAACCACCCTCATGTGACTCTCTCTACTGTGAAACACAATAGAAGATATTTTGAGAAATGCACACAGTGGAAGACAATGGGCGTCAATGTTGTTTGGTTACCAACATCCTTCAAGATATCTTAACTTTTGCTTTGTGCAGAAGAAAGAAATACATACGGGTTTGAAATGACATAAGGATGAATAAATGATGACAGAATGTTCATTTTTGGGTGAACAATCCTTTTATCAGTAATCTTTAATGAAACATGCCATATTTTCACTATTCTCTCCTGGACTGATAATACCGCATAATCCAGTGGTCTGTTATCTGTTTTAAAGATCTCACATGATGTTGAATATATTCATGCACGCTGTGTGCATATGGTACGGCTTCATCAGGAGCTTTGCTCTGTGGTGTGGATGCATGCTGGGAGTGTTAAATCCTTTGAATTGGGTCAGTAGAAGCACGTTCAGCCGGACAGACGAGGGAAAGCACAATGATTAGCCGCTAAGCCCAGCCCACAGAGGAGCAATCTGTTTGACCCATCGACTGGACGCAGAGGGATGTTTCGTGCAACGTTGGCAGGGAGACAATTCAACTAGAACGTTCATGGTAAGATCAAATGCAACGGAGTGATGAGCCAGTCGGCTGAAGCAGTCACATTCGTTCATTTGAGTTAATGAGATGGTTTGCGGTGTTGCTGTTTTATGCGTTAATTGTGTCTCTTGTTGTTATTGTTTCGACTCGAGCTCTGGGATCTAGAACGATGAGGATTTGTTGACAGATATTCACGTATTGAAATTTTGTTGTTTATGAATTTGTTACGTACAGAAATATTCGAAAATCTATAGTTACATTAATTTGAGTAAAATGTGTATGTAAAGAATTCTTACATTATACATGGATTAAGGGAATCTGATTGGATTTGTTAATTCGATCCCAACAACAATATCTTTGTCAGTTGTGGTGTGGACTCCAGTGTTCTCCTAAATTTAGAATGACTCTTCAAACTTTATCGTTATAGTTATAGTTCTGCGCTTGGTGTGAGCGAGCCTTTAGTCCGGTAAGTATTTGTTCAGTGCCGGTGGTTGTTTAGATCAAGTGTTTTATTATCCAGACAACATTTGGCGCATGGATGTGGCAGATGGTGCTGGGGTATTTTTAGCCCTGCTCTCTGAAGTCAGAATTTTTAGCTACGATACTGTACACACCGTCTAATACAAATGTGCACACTCAACTGAAGGCCACCTGTAGGATTGGAAAACACCCGTGGTTCCCGTGACAATAGCAATTGTGTGCTGTTGGAGGTAGGGCATTTCCCAGAAGAATAATTGCTTGTGGGATTTTACATGAAAATCTCAGCAGAGATGCAGATCTAAATGGAGATCGCAGTTTTGTTTCGTGCGTTTTATACAAGCAGTTGACATTCATTAAACTACAGAGCTGTACATTATTGTGGATGGCATCCATATTATAAAACGGTCAGTTCTGCTCCTTGATTCTGATTGGTTGAGCCACGTTCTTAGCAGATATAAAATATATAAAAAAATATGTAACATTTATAAATACTGTTTTTATTTAAAAAAAAACTTTATATATAAAATAGACATAAGTCCAAGGTGACAAATTGCCAAGACTTATCAACATTTATTTATCAAACAAAGCAGCTTTCCTGTGACTCCGTGGTAAGAGAATAGCGCTAGCCACGCCAAGGTCACGGGTTCGATCCCTGGGGGTTGCACATAGTCAGAAACAATTGTATAGTACAATGCAATGTAAGTCGATTTGAATAAGTGCATAAATGTAAAATGCACTGTAACCCACTGCTTCACGGGGCTTATTGCTTTATAGAAAAGCCTGAGCTTTGTAGACTTTGATAAATACATGTTGACATTGAGTCTTTAAGTTTGACTTTATCTTGTCACCTTGGAATTAAGGTTCGATCTGACATTTATGTCAAAATTGAGTTATTCACAAATCTCTATTCAGTGACAACTTATTTACTGTACATGATGTGATGTTTTTGCCTTTACTTTGTGTACATTTTAGGACTTTTTCTGACAAACGAAACGTTTTAATACACAAAGTCCAATGGAATGCAAAAACGTTGAACTTATATACAATATCTAAAAACGGCTCCAAGGCGACTAAACATGAGCACAGTTTGAGACACCGTTGGTTCTGAGAAGTGAAATCGCTGATGTCTTTCCCAGGAGAAAAGTCTGAGATGCGCAAATCTACTCTAAGGATTAAAACAGATTAGAATTGATTTCTTTTCATTGATTTCTTATAGTAGAAATACAGGAGATGTAACCGAGAGTTGAGTCATATGTAGATTCTGTGTCTTTGGTTTCAGATTGAAAATCAAAGGATCGCAATATATAAAAGTTTCTGTCTGCTTGCAGACGTTTACCTCTGAATGAATTTCTTCATTATTGCAGTGCATTGGTTTAGCTCGAAACGCACTTTAGTGGTTCGAGTCTTTCTTCTTTCTTTTCGATATGCACTCATTGTTCAATCTTGCCTCGTTGCCAGACTCAGCCATTGTTGAGAAGTTTCAGGGAGTTTAAGTTAAGGAAACCTTATCTGCTTTGCTTTGATTCGCACCATGAAATAAAGATAATGACAAAATAAAGAACCGAATCGAGCTCTGACTAGAGCTTTTTTCTTTTGTCTCATTACGTCTCCCTGCGTCTTTATCCCACGCGTCCTTTCTGTTTCAGTGTGTGCATGCAGAAACCAGCACTTTTATGCAAGTCTGATTTCCCGGAGTACCCTTGATGAATTGGTCCAGAAAGCTTCCGACCGACACAGCCAGTTCTCTTCTCCCGCCGGTGCACTCCAATGTAGGCGTGCGGATGCTTCCCCATCCCCTGTCAGCATCTTCACTACTAAGTGAAGCCACATCCTTCTGATTCCCACAGAATGAGTCGGTGTTAAGCACAAAGCCCTTTATTCTTCATGAGAATGTTGGTATCCATGGAGATATGACGATGGAGGCACCAGTGAAAGCTGCTTTGACTGATAAAGAGAAGGCAGCTCTTTAGACAGTATATGATGTGCTTCTCAGTCAGATTAGAGCAGACTCGGGACTAATGGAGGCACTCGATGGGCATCCTCCAGAACACAATGCAGTGATTCACTCCAAGGCTCCTGTGCCAGTGAGGCTATTGAAAAGATACACAAGCTATTTTAAGCTTGTGTAACTTACGCATGATGTGATATAGAAATAAGAAATCGGGTTAGGCACAGAGAACCGGTTCTTATTTTTATGTTTTTGCTTTAATTAACCAGAACCATGCACACTTGATCCTAAAGCGGGCCTATAGTGGGACACCTGGGCCAGTCGCTGGGAGCGTATCATTTAATAGCGTTTCATGAATATTAATTAAAGTGTGCTGCCGTTTCCAGTAAAGGAGGTCAAACGCTGGCCAGAAGCGCTGCGTCTTTAACAACACATTGGTTTTTTATTAGTACTGCATGTGTAGACACACTGGCTGTGTTCAGATACAATTCCGGAAGCTCAAAATCCTGTAGTTTGATATAACATTAAACTTTTTTTATGAAGTATTGTTATTATATTCTATTTTTCTCAAATCATCATGAATGTACATACTGACTTGACAAAATAAACAGATAGTAAGTTACTATTTTTTAGGCATGCACCGATCACATTGGAAGCCGATAACCGATATGTTGGCCGATACACAGTATCTAAATATTAATATAAAATTCCCTAAGACTGAAACAAAAGGCAAAAAGTGGACAACTGCTTTTATTTGAAAACATTCACTGCAGAAAACTGTATATATATATTTTAAGTTTAACCAGAGGAAATGATTCATGATTTATCGGCTATAATATATCGGCCTAAATTTTATTATCGCCCGATACCGATAACCAAGGCCGGCCCAATCCTTTACGTGGCCCTACGCAGAATTTTATTTTACTTGCTGAAACTACAGCTGAAGACGTGACCGTAGCTCCGTCTTCTTTGATTGGTCACTGCTCGGCTCTGTAACAAGTAATTCCCGCCTCCTTTCATTTGATTGGCCACCTCACTTATTTTGATATTGCAATGTTGCGTTTAGTCAGTAATTTCACCAATTTTTAACACACACCACCGAAAAAATAGTGGGTACGGCCCTGCGTGAGATAATGGAAGTGTGTCGTGAATATATCACAAAAAACTGTGATTTCACGTGCTCTTTGGGGCCCCCTAGTGGCGGCGAGGCCCTAATCAGCTGCTTAGTTCGCTTGTAGGGAGGGCCGGTCCTGCCGATTACATTAAAAATGACCATTTATCGGCCGATACCGATATGGCCGATAATTGATCGTGCATCCCTACTATTTGTACGATTTGGCATGTGACCGTGTCAATTTTTCATAACATGATAACTGTTCAGGTTACATCATGATATTGAGTTTTGTTACAAAAATGGATTGAACTTCAGTGTTGTTCTCTTAATAACAAGTTTGACGACATAAAAAAGAAAACTTAAATATGGACGAACATGCGTTACTCAAGAACATTACAGTCCCGCTACATTTTTATCGACAGAAATGGTTGGAAGAGGCAACTGGAATTGTACGATTTTTTATGATACACAGCCCTAATGAAAAGTGAAAATGACCATTATTTATTTTTATAATATTTATAATTTTAGTGTTCATAATAAATCAAACGTGAGTAATAAAAAAAAACATGAAAAGATTTACACTAAAAGTGGTATTGTTTCTGTTTTGTATAGGCCCTATATAGTTAGGAACAATTATTCTCCAAGTACTACAAGATGAGCTAACGCTCCCATTAAGGATCCGGAATCATTAAACTGACTCTACGGGAGTGTGTGGTTAGCAAACAGAAACGCCTCCAGCGCGTGACGCCCACTCTTCCATTTACTGTGATTGTTTAGAAGGAAGTTACACAATGCCCATACCATTGAGCCAACACCACCCTTCCAATCCTAATATCCCAGTGATTTACAGTATTCCACATTCACTCTGTTAAAAGCAAGGTCATTCCCAAATCCAGCTGCATCAGCACATTGCTGCGAGAGTGCTCAGGAGAACCTTGAACGAGAGACATGCATTATAATCTCTGCCCGTGCCAAAGTTAATCTATAATAGAGTTTGGCTGGAGTAGCGAGACGTTGTAACAGCATGAATAGGTTCAGCGGCTCTCCGGCCCCTCCACGAGGTACTTAAATAGATAACACGGCACGGCACAGATCGACATCAATCACAGAGCACAAACATGTGCGACGGGGTACCGGCCTGTCAGAGGTCTGAAATCCGGCATTGATCAAAGGCTCGGGGGTCCTCTGTTTATTGATTCGACGGCACGCAGGGTGTGAGCGAGAGGGTGGGAGGCACCAGGGCTCCGGCGAGATGAGAGGCCGACTGCTGTTCGCATCGCTGCACCCTGTCAAGCGTGTCGCTGCGCTTGAAGCCAAGAGTGCAAGTGCCTTGATTTAACACAGGGTGGTTGCAGTAGTTTCTTAGCTTTTTTGAAGAACTTTACTGTCAAATGTGCATTATTGTATTCGGACGAATCGGAAGATTTCAGATCGTCACAAACCACAACAGTTGCAAACAAGTAGAACCGATTCGCATTCCTGATAAATCCGTGTTTTTTCTGGATGTTGAGCATGATGTAGTCTCCAGTCGTACTAGTGGGAAATGAAGGTATTGATTCCTGAGCTCAAAGTGGGTGTAAAGCCTGGAAACTGTGTCTTTGCTGGTCTTTTGCATAATCTATACACAATTCAATGTTTGTTGTTGGCTGACATTGATGAACGTTGTGTGTCTCCGGTTAATAAACAGTTTTAAACTGCAGCACCTGTGCACCTGCGACCACACAAAGGCCACAACACAAGTGCATAACAACAGCCGCTAATGCACACGGATAAATGCGATGTAATACATCAGCGAAAGAAACATTCAAATCATATAAGCACATATGAGAGTCTCACGCGCAAGAAATCTGTTTCACTCCCAGACAGATACAGATGCTTTCTCGGCAGTGTTTCAAATGATTGTTTTGGCTCAGAGGCGATAAATAATGCACTGCTGTAAACCGCAGCGGAAGATTGAGAGTGTCTGAGGGGAAAGCACAGATACATTATGACGGGATACAGAATTTCATAATGGCATGATGGATCGTGAGGCTCATCTCTCTTTCTTCAGAAGAGCCACTTGAGTCTTTGTGCCAGTTTGAGTAACGGAGATAAACGCCCGATGAATAGATTATGAGCATGTTAAGTGTTTAAGGCATGGATTATAAATGGTGTTACGTCGTGTCCAGTGGTGCAATGCGAGGCCTTTCAGTTGATTTTCATTTGTGAATTAGAAAAAAGCCACTAAACGTAAGTTGAGGAGTCCAAATCTTCCCCAGTTCTTTCAGCATCCCTCCTCATAGCAAGGCTTGAGGATCATTCTTGAGCAAGCTGTTTACCACAGAGCTTCCCAAGCTTCTAATGGGATAAGGCCTCCCGAAAACATACCAAAAGAAAAGTTTCTTGTCCTCCTATTTAATTTTTTTGACTTGATAATAAAATGATATGTGATAAAATACACAGATAAAATATACTCGTTTCAGTTACACAAACGTTTGGACCAAAAACAGAATATTTATGATGGATTTAAAATGTTAAACAAATATCTTTATGATTTCATTATTTTGTAAGATTACAAACATACTAATAATAAATAAATAAAACCGGAAGGGCTTCATCTGGCGAAGTGGTATATGTTGGTAGTTGGTGTAACTTATAGTAAAGTATTTACTATAAATAAAATATAATAAATACTAAAAATAAACGTAACATAACAGTATACTATAATAATTATATACTATACTCTTACCGTACTTTTACAATAATATACTAGAGTGTACCACAGTGTTTTATTGAATATTTAAACATTTTGATTTAGCTTAAGCCGTGCCGCAATACCGCTACGGCCCACCAGGGGGCCAAGACCCACAGTTAGGGAATCACTGGTTTACCATATATGCTTTTATATTTTAAAGATTTTTTTCACCCAATTATGAACTTAATTACTTTTAAAATAAGGTGACACGACAGCATTTAATGAAAAGTATTTTGTTTATGTTCGGCCGAGAAAAGAAAGTCGTTTGCACCTGCGATACGTAGCATGAGGGGAGTAAATTATGAGAGACTTTTCTTTATTGAAATAAACTATTCCTTTAAGATTCCATTGACACACAAACTCATGAAATGTAGATTGTGCACCAGATGCGTAATCCGCGTACATTTTTGTGTTTTAGGTCTAAAAAGTAAGAGGCTCACCTGAAGGCCCAAGATGCCAGAACAGAGCAACGACTACCGCGTGGTGGTGTTTGGAGCAGGAGGAGTGGGGAAGAGCTCGCTGGTGCTGCGCTTCGTGAAAGGCACATTCCGGGACACCTACATCCCGACGGTGGAAGACACGTACCGGCAGGTGATCAGCTGCGACAAGAGCGTCTGCACTCTACAGATCACCGACACCACCGGCAGCCATCAGTTTCCTGCCATGCAGCGGTTGTCCATCTCCAAAGGCCACGCCTTCATCCTGGTCTACTCCATCACCAGCAAGCAGTCCCTTGAAGAATTAAAGCCCATATACCAGCAGATCCTCGCTATCAAGGGCAACATGGAGAACATCCCCATCATGCTTGTGGGCAACAAGAGCGACGAGACTCAACGGGAGGTGAAGACGGATGATGGAGATGCCCAAGCCAAGACCTGGAAGTGTGCTTTCATGGAGACCTCGGCTAAAACCAACCACAACGTCACCGAGCTGTTCCAGGAGCTGCTCAACCTGGAGAAGAAGAGGAACATGAGTTTAAACATCGACGGCAAGCGTTCCGGGAAGCAAAGCAGGGCCGACAAGCTGAAGGGTAAATGCAGCGTCATGTAGACGGAAGACGGCGATGGAGTGATAAAATGACAAAGGAACTGGAGATAGCATTTAACTCATCGTGCTTATTTCCAGCAACAAGCATTTGGCTCTGACACCCTTGATTTCATCCCGCTCCATCAGTCTTGGCCTTAACAAGCACTGCTCCATTCATTCGGCCTTGTCTGTTTCTATTACAGTGCATCTTATTCACCATTTACATTCTACATCAAGAGAACGCTACATCTGGTTTCAGACAAACGCAATAGCCTTTTAAAAAAAACTGAATTGTGCTATTTTGCATTGTTTTTCTTTTATTAAATGCCTACAAAACCAAACGGTTAAAGCAGAGTTTGGCTTTAACATGGCGGTGAGGTCAAGAGTCAGACATGATTTTGCATATGTAGCAACTAAAGTTAAAGTCTATATTTATTCATGAAAATTATTTAAACATACTCTGTTATTATTAAATTTGACAGCGGTAAAAATAACAGTAAAATACTTTTTTTTAAATATTGCTGATATACAACAGGTTATTGGTTAGAGAAAGTGTCACACACTTTTTTATTATATTTTATATTGTTATATACAGCAAAATCGCCGGTGTTAAAAATGTCAAATTAACACTCACAGTGTATATATAATCCACACTCTTTAAGTGTGGATTATATATACACTGTGAGTGTTCATTTGACCCTTTTTAACACCGGCGATTTTGCTGTGTGTGATTATATAACAACATGGTTAGAAGAAGGATGCTTTAATGTAGAAAAAATCGAAACAAATCGCCCTTTAATAATGTTGTTTATAAACCACCTAGCTGTGTTGTTCTAATAACATTACGTATATTTTGGAATGTCATCTTATTTCTGAAAGGGATAATTCGCCCCAAAATGAAATGTCTGTCATCGTTTATTCACCCTCTTGCCATTTCAAACCCGTGTGACTGACTTTCTTCTGCACAACACAAAAGAAGATATTTTAAAGAACGTTGGTATCCAAATAACGGCAGTACCCATTCACTATTGTATGAACACAAAACCAATGCAAGTGAATGGGTGCCGCTTTTGTTTGGTTACCGACGTTCTTCAAAATATCTTCTTTTGTGTTGTGCAGAAGAAAGAAAGCCACGCATGTTTGAAATGACAAGAGGGCGAGTAAATGATGACAGAATTTTCATGTTTGGATGAACTGCCCCTTTAAACAACGACAGACAATATTTAAGACAATCATTTGTTGAACATCGTCAATAGGGTATTCGTTGATCTGCGATGCTTTGCAAAATGTTAAAATGAATATAGATCATTGAGAGTCCATGCACACATGCTTATGTAGAACAAGCACTCAGCCGTCATCATCTCCAGCATTCCGGCTCTCTGTATTCTGACACTTCTAGCCTCTTTGAAGTGGCCATCTTCATTTTCTCCAGATGAACTGCACATTTTTCCACAAGTGTGATTGAGACGGTAGGAAATCTGGCACTCGCAGGAATGAGTTTGCATGAGGTGTCTGTTGGCAGAAGGTGCACGTTGGCACAGTGGGCATTGTTCAAGCCCTGTATGTCCTGCCTGCGTATACGGTTTCCCCCACAGTCCAAAGACACTCCGGTCAGGTGAATTAGAGCGAGTGTTAATACATTTGTGTGGATTAAATTATGTTGTGATAAAAACTGTTTACTTGCTAGAACATTACAACTCTTTCCCAAATTAAATATTTTCATTCGAACATCTTAAAAACCACCTCGAAGTATCATTCATGAAACAAACTTGAGACATTTGCATTTTTCCCTGAAACTCTTATATTTACTTTAACCTGCAGATGTTGCGTGCTAAATGAGCCGATACCTGCGAGAAACAATAACACCAACCTGATTCCGTTTCAGTAAGCTCAGCCTTTGAAATAAGAAACCATTGGAATACAAAAAAGGCCTTGAACGTATTATTTTTGTTTTACCATCTGATTGTTTTACCATCTGATCGCAAAAGCGCCCCTTTAATACGCTTTCAGCTCGTGCACTAAGTAAATACAGACGGCATTGTGTTATCCTTGTTGGCCTGCGTACAAAGACGCTATTTGAAGTGAACGGGGTACGAGAGATGCACTGTAAACCCGAATGTTCAAAGTAATTCAATAGTTTAAGTAGTGTAAACTTAGTTTTGTATTCAAAAATTGTACTAACTTTAATATTTGGAGTTCCTGTAACTAATTCTTACTGGAGTTAGTTTAACTTAATTTAAACAAGTTCATTCAAGACGATTTGTTGAAAGTGATTTTCAGTTCCCAGCATGCTTTGCGTGAGACTGCATTAGGAGAGTAACATTTTAAATGAAGTGTTGTTTTATGAGTTTTTAGACAGGAAAAGCCTTGTTAATGATGAATGTTCATTTATCTTGGATATTTAGAAGACTTTTGGGGTTACCATCGTTCAGAAGAGTGGTGCTTATGCTTGGGTTGTGGGAGGTGCTGATATCACTCTCTGTGAAGGCTGTTTGTTAATTATTGATGTAGCTGAAATATATAGATCGTTTAAAAAACACCTTCCTTTTATTTAACTGTTAATAAAAAAGTGACCTTACCAAATGCTCAAATTTAAGAGGCATTTTTATGCATAAGTACAACGAACTCAAAACATGATAGTTCTGCTTACTTAAAATTGGGAACATCATAACTCGAAAGATTTTATGTAACCTCAAAATTTATTCGGGTTTACAGTGATGCGAGTCGAAAAACTAAGCTTGACATAAAACACCTTCTACTCAGAAAAAGCATACGACAATTTCAGTGACAAGATTAGTTTTATAATAGTGATAGTATTGTCTTCTCACCTCTGCTTTTGTGTTGGTTCTGTTTGCAGTAGGAGATCCTGATCTAACTCGCAGTACAGTTTACTTATGCAAATGTGTGCAAGTTTACTTTGTGAGATAAAAAAATAATTAGAAGAGGTGTAACAAAAAGAAATTTAAAGGAACGTTTCAGCAAAAAAATGAGAATTGTGTCATCATTTACTCATGCTCAAGTGGTTCCAAATCTGTGTAATCTGTTGAACACAAGAGAAGATATTTTGAAGAATGTAGGAAAGCAAACAGTTCTGGGGCACTTGTGACTAGGGATGTAACGATTCACCGTGAGCCGGTTGAAAATCGATTATAATGTGTGACGATTCTGAATCGCAATACATTTTTTGAACAGCAGGGGCCGCCATGTTCACTGCAAACCTAAACGTGGCCATGCTGATATTTATTAAATGCAAAAAAATCCAAGAAAAGCACAGACAGTATTAGTTTGTTTATATTAAAGAGACTTTTTCTATTATTAATTTGTTTTAAAATTGCAGTTTAGTTTTGTTATTTGAAATAAAAAAAAATATTATAGAAAGAAACGTGAAGCATTTAAGAAATAATGCAAGGGAAATTGTTCATTTCTAATTTGTTTCAACTCATTTTGTAAAAATAAATCGTGAATCGCATCGCATCGTGAGCTGAGTGAATCGTTACATCCCTACTTGTGACTACCATTGTCGTTTGTTCTACTATGGTAGTCAATGGTGGCCTTGAACTGTTTGGTTACAAACATTCTTCAAAATATCTTTCTCTGTGTTCATCAGAACCAAAAGATTACGCAGATTTGGAAGTAAATGATGACAGAATCTTCATTTTGGGGTGAACTGACGTTTACGTTTGGTTTGACATGCAAATTAATTTTTTTTAGAGATATCAGTTATAATAATTCAATCATGTAAATAGCGAACACTATATTAAAGGACAGGTATTATACAGAATTTAAATAACTCGCATATATATAACATGCACTACAATAGAATAAAAAAGTAAGTACATTAGTTATTTCGTTTTATGGCTATCCCACCAGCTCATTTATAACCCCCCAAAAAATGGTGCTATAATTTACCCCCATCCCCCCCAACCCTACACCCCCCCCTGATGAGAATACAATTTATGCAATCACATCATGGTTAAAACATTTCCCTCGTATATCCATCTGCAGAGTTTTGCTGAGAGAGAAAGTTGCTTTTTAACAGCAATGTCATTTTCTAAATTCAGGACAGCGTGCCTATCCACCTTGCCGCATGAATAACACATTAGTCCTGAGTACGGTAGAGTATATAAATGTATGTGTCCAATCTCTATAAAGCCCACTCAGCTGGCGTATGACTCACGCTGCTGAGACCACCGCGGCACTGCAAACTGCATGAGAGAAAAACTGCAGCATATTGGACATTTCACATGCGTGGTGTATCTCTCTGATGAGTGTCAAATACATGCCACATGCCTGTAGACTTGCCTCTCCACCGATTTCTGTATGGAAAAGCATTTTATAAACCATGCATCGTATCATTGTAAATATTTGTAAAGAAGATGACGCTTTGTAAAGTGACTCCCACACGGATGACATCGGAAACAGTGGCAAGATCATCCGGAGGAAATTCATTTGAAACCTCTTCAAGCACTCATTAACGTGTTTGCTTGGAATGTACATGTGAAGTCAGGATCTGGTCTTCATGCATTTCTCAGATTGTATATTAAATCTGGTTTACACAGTGAGCACTTTAAATGCCCGAGGGTAATGGAATGTACTGTGAAACACATTGTCAACGTTAAATCATTCATATGTAAATGATGGCCTTCATTTCATCATTCAGACAGCGCATGATCCAAATAGATGTTAGCCAGCATGAGGGCAAGGAACAAAACTGTGAAGTGACTTTATAACTTACATGCTTTGCTTTTTTTTTTTTTCATTTTCTTTGTTCATTTTTGTATAATATTTTATACGTTTTTTTTATTTATAGCTGTTAGCTCTTATTACTACTATGTATGGTATGTCTTTTAGCAATAGTCTTCCGAAGACATGGTATGCTGTGCTTACGCATCTCAAATGAAGGAAAATACTTCTACATGATATACTAATATATAACTGCAAATATTCTCTATAATAAATCAGATTTTCCTAATAAAACCATAAAGCAAAAAACGGATAATTTTTTTGACCCGAGCATTTCATGCTAAACCTGGTTGCCATGGCAACGTCATGAAGAACATCACACGTTCAGCTGACCCATGGTGTGGATACTTGAATACACAAATGAAGGAATTATAAAAGCACAAGCACTAAAGCCACTAAAACTGAGTGCACGCAATGCTCAAAGTAAAGATGCAGAAAGTTCAAACGACACGTTGAGTCAAAAGTCTTTGCTGAACCAAATGTATGACAGTCGGTTTTCACAGTTTTATTATTTTATAATATTCATTTCACTTTAAAATTGGCACTTCTAACGCCAGCTTTTGCACTGTAAGTCTTATAACGTTACATTTTAAAATATGTGCCAAAACATACTCATGCAATGGTCTAAAATTTTACAAATAATTGCTTAAATGCTTTAAAATGGTTGAAATAACGGTTTCTTTTCTAACGCAATAAGTCTGTGTAGATAAAGTTTTCAATTTCTTTTAGATTTTAAATACAGTGTGTTCTTGTATCATATTTAGGTGTTGCAAAGTAAAAGAAATACGACAAGTTCACTCAAGAACTTCAATGTGACGTTCTGTGAATCAGAAGAGAAAAATGGCTGCAGTGGAACCAGAATGAATCAACTCTCCTGTGACTGTGATCCATCCTCTTTGACCCCCCTCCCACCCCATCCTCTTTGCCCCCCTCTTACCCCATCCTCTTTGCCCCCCTCCCACCCCATCCTCTTTGACCCCCCATCCTCTTTGCCCACCCCATCCTCTTTGACCCCCCCATCCTCTTTGCCCACCCCATCCCCCAACAACCGCACCACCCCATTTCTCTCTCAGCAGTGTTGCAGACGCAGCCAGTTAAATGGACTGCTGCTATCACAGAGAAGAGAGGGCCGTGACTTCAAAGAGCTGGAAAATGGTCTAGGAATCACACAGGCATCAGCAAAATGTAATGTTGCAGGGGAAACGCACTAAAAGTCGCTCATCTGTAAGTAGCTTTGGATAAAAGCGTCTGCTAAATGACTAAATGTAAAAGTATTTTCCTCCCCATTTACTATAAATACATCACACCGTAACTACAGCAGCTGTCCTGCGCTTCATGTGTATCCACAAATCATTTGGGAATGTTGAAAAACCAAAGGCACAATGAGAATCCTGCATGGGGCTCCTGCAGAAATTCCCCGCAGTCTCAGAAGAAAACACATAGTGGCTCCATGCAAACACATAAAGGTAAACATCTTTATTATATTACTTATAATAGTTACTTATGTGACTTTTCACCTTATTCTTCCTGCTTCAAAATTTTAGAGCACTTTGTAAACACGTTCCCACACACTCATACACACTTCCTTCTTGTCTGTTTGGACAGTGAAGGTAAACTCGCACTGTGCACTCTTTTAATGCAACACACTCAAAAGAGCTATTGTGTTACAGTAGCCAACCACATTATTACTTTCCCAAGCTCAACGATAACCATGCTATATTAACTGCCAAACGGGCCCTAAATAAATACCCTTTAAATGGCATGATTTCATTTTGAAACTTTATTTCAGCTTGCTTTTGGTGATCTAATGCCAACGTGTAGATTTCCCAGAAGGTCAAACTAAGAACAGCTTCTTACGGGTTTTAACATATCAAAAACAAGTATTAAGAGTTTACGTTGTGTTAACCGTTGAGTCCTTCATCTCTCCGACCACCAAATGGTATTTTAAAGCAGATGCTGCACACAAACGGCTCTCTCTTCATGCAGAATAAGCGCTTGCGTCTGCAGATGTGAGCAGATACTGTGCACCAGCGCCCTCTAGGGTCAGCGCGAGTCTCTGCACACTGCGGTGCCATACGAGGCGAGCTTCGGAGCGCCCAAACGTGTTGCCTAAACGAGCCGTGAGACGATAAACAGCTGCGTAAAGTGCGCGTATTAGACCGGTCGGCAACCCAAAGTCCAAAAAAATCACATCGAGCAGCGAAACGGTCCATCGACGGACGCAACCAAACACGTTGTCGCTCGTTGAGGGTGGAGAGAGCGGATCTTGCAAAACTGATTGGTTTCCGATTTTACCGAAGAGCCGCCTTATTTGACTCAGAACCGACTCGGCTTTTTCCCAGGAGAGAAAAGCAAGTTTGTGTGCGAGGACGCTGTCACCAGCGGTGGGGGGACTGACTGGGTGGACACTGGTGCACGGAGGGGGTGGTGTTTGTTTGGTAGGGGGGCAACAATCTGCGCGAACCTGGCCCTTTAAATTACCTCCACAAGCACCGTGGACGAGGTGAGTATGCAACACGCTTTCATTTTGCTCCTTTCTTCAGTGTTCGCACCCGAGCATCCGTTCGCCTTGCCGAGCGTCGGTGTTTTTCAATGCGCTTTCGCTAGGCAGGGCGCGCGGCGCGCAACTCCACCGGTGTCACGAATCCGAAAGCGCTTGAATTTAGCGAGCTTTGTCCGGCGGGGCGGGCTTAATATCAGGAGCCTTTTGTACGTTATGCGTTTTAAATGGCTACGCTGGGGGAAAAAATCAAGAGGCCAAGATTGGCATTTGGGTGTTTGCGTTAAGCGAGCTTTAGTCGAAAGCCGGATATTTCCACTATGTTAACGGGCGCTTCCTGCGCCTCCTGTCAACACCTTTACGCGTTATTATAGGATGTTATTCCGCGAGCGCCCGGCGAGAAAACGATGGTAAGGCGTATCCATCGTTTGATGGAGTCTATGGAGATATAGGCAGGCAGATGTACGTGGTGTACCGTTTGTCAAAATGCCCGCATTGTCTTGTGAGCAAGGCCTACCAGCAGCAACAGAAGCAAAATGCTGTGCGTTGACTGCTCTTCTGCGTCGTTTAAGCGGGATTTATTGTCGCGATGCCATGAAGACAAATTCGCGCGAACGCAGTAATGTTCAATAGTTACGGCGAGCGCTTAAAAACAGCCGAACATCACATACATTAGTCGCACAGGCCTGCTTTTCCATGCATTCGCGCTGTAGTTTACTTATTGGGTTGTGCATCATTAATACTGTGACACTGAAATCTTTTTCACAGTTAGGAGAGACCTGTGAAGACACTATAATCTGTTATTTACACTATAATGAAAATGATTTATCCTCAAAACATATCTCTTTTACACTATAGCTGTTATGTGATACATAGCAAGGGATGTTTCGTTTTTTTCCTTTAAAGAGAACTCTCAGGAATTCTAAACAGGGCAGTGATTTCGACAGAAAGTATTTGATGCGCTCCGGTCAGTGGAACGTATTATATTTGGAGAGCTGGTGGACCGCTTCTGTTGACTTATTATAGAACCGTGATGTCATGAGGCATTATCGTGATTTTCAGCAACATGACCATACTGAGCCACACCACACACTGGACATAAGTAGATTCCTACCTACACTTGTGTTTCAAAGCATGCTCTCGTAAAGAGCATTTTCTTTGATCATTTACTCATCCTCGTGTCATTCCAAACCTGCGTAACTTTGTTTCGTCTGCAGAACACAACAGAAGATATTTTGGAGAACATTGGTGACCAAATAGCTTTTGCCCTCATTGACTTCATTGTATGCAGACAGACATTTCTCAAAATATGTTTTTTTGTGTTCTACAGAAGAAAGAGTCATATGATGACAGATCATTTATTTTAGCACAAACTATGCCTTTTTCATGCTATATATTGAACAAGTGTTTCAAGTAATGTTGCCCTAGAAATGGAAGTACCACCCCCTGCCATCCATTTCGGGGCGTATGCATCTTAAAAGGTCCAATGTGTCATTTTTTGACAGAAATGCAAAATAATGTACATAACTATGTCTTCGGAGACCTTACATAATGAAGCGTCATGTTTTTGTTACCTTAGAATGAGCTATTTCTATCTGTGTACACGGCGGGTCCCCTTACATGGAATTCACCATGTTGTTTCTACAGTGGCCCTAAACGGACAAACCGCTCAAGAGAGCGTTTCGTAAATACGTTATCTCCTTCGGCAAAGAAGTGAAAACATGAGGACATCTTAGCCCTGTGTCAGCCACCGTAGTGCTTAGAAAGGATTTTTTTTAACATCGATATGCTTTATTTATATTATTCTATAGTTTTGGAATCGGGCTCTGTACTGACCTGTAGTTGGCAGATATTTGTCGATGTTTTTGAAAGTGATTTGATTATTTCCAGGAAGAAATATTGCCACTTTATAAAAGCTCATTTTTGCCCCCCAATTGTACATATGTCTGTGTGTATATTTTGCTTTTTTTTAAACACATATGAGTTAACAAACGGTCAAAAGTATTTCAAGTCATTCAGCTCGGGCTGTTCGGATGTCTTGAGGTGACCCAGATTTTCCCTGTGTTTCCAGGGACCAGCAGCTCATAATTACAGCTGGATGAACACTCGGTGCTAATTACACAATCACCTCACTCACTCATTCCATAGCAACATAATTAAAACATACATTTCATCTACACTTCTATGTAAAGTAACAGATGGTTGGCAGAATGTTTCGGCTGGTTCTGTTTTGCTCGTCTGGGATCATACTCTGAGCACTATTGAATGAGATGAGATAAATTATTCATGGGGTTTGATTTTGGCGCCTCATATCGCTCATTGTACTCATGGCCTGACTTGTTAGAAATATTTGTTTTGACAGCATGAATAATGGTTATGGCCGTAACGCACATTATTTCAGCATCTGAAGTTCGATAAGAAATTATATGTTGGAATATTTTCTTTTGAATACAGTATTATATATTAATGGAATTGGATTGCTGTGAACTGTGTCGTTACTACAACATTTCCTTAAGGATATATCCAGTGTGGCATTTACATTACATAATGACATTTATGTGTGTATTAAGGTTCAATAAAACGGAAGGAAGGCGGCGGGAACCGGTGAACATTTAAACATTTTAATCAAAAATAAATTGAGTCCCAATGGCCCCAGCGCCTGGGGGTATGGACTGACGAGACGAGAGAACGGAGACGGAAGCACCAGGGGCGGGAGAGGGGAGAGAGGAAGAAAAAAATAATTAGTCCGGTACCCCGACACGCTGTCGCTCAATCCTCAACCAGCCGAGAGGCTCTTCCTCGCGGTGCCATGCGGTGGTACTGGACGCTCCCTCGCTCCTCCTCCGCCCCCTGGCGGCCGGCGATGGCTCCTCCGGATGAGGGCAGCCGGCAGGAAGTCCCCCGCTTCCTGCTCCTCCCCTACACGGCGGATGGCAGCAGGCTCCGGCCCATGGCAAGCGGGGCTGACTCCTCCGCTCCCTCCCGGAAGGCAGCCACCCCACCTCAGACCCATGGGCACGACAGCGAGGTCCTCGTGTCCTGGCGGCCGGCGGTGGCTCCTCCGACTGAGGGCAGCCGGCAGCAGGTCCCCCGCTTCCTGCTCCTCCCCGATCCGGCGGACGGTAGCAGGCTCCGGCCCACGGCAAGCGGGGCTGACCTCTCCGCTCCCTCGCGGATGGCAGCCACCCCACCTCAGACCCAGGAAACGGCGCGAGGTCTTTGCCCCATCCGGGCACACGTGCCATCACCACCGCCTCGGGCAGCCGCTCGCGGACTTCTCTCGTCCGCGCTGCCCGAACTCTTCGGCACCGCGATCCCCCTCAGCGGCGAGGACTCTTTGACAGCATGTCCCTCCTTCCTCCTGGGTTTCGGCACCACTGTAATAAGGTTCAATAAAACGGAAGGAAGGCGGCGGGAACCGGCGAACATTTAAACATTTTAATCAAAAACAATTAACAATAAACAACAGTAAAACAGGCCGGCAGCCCCTCACGGACGACTGGCGGCCACACTAACATAAACAAAACTTAACTAATGTCCGGGCCCGGTCCTCTCTCTCCGTATGCTACTGCCGCTCGGCCTTTTATGCTTCCGATCTCCTCCGTGGGAGATACGAGGCCGGTGGCGCCCAGCTGACGCTCATTATCAATCGCATCACCGGCCTCGCTTCCTCCTCCCACGGCTCTCGTCACGCCTCCCTCGTCACAATGTGGAACTAAACATGGGTCGTTTTAGTAAGTAAGTCCATGGGTTTGTCAGTGGTTGCAAAGAGCGGCACGATTGTAAAGTAAAGATAGTGTTGATAAAGTGATTTGATGCGTTAAAAATTGCGAATTGACTGTGACCGTATGGCTTTGTCAATATACATGAAATAGGGGTAGAATTTACTGTATATTGACACTTGGTTGGTTTAAGCTTTTCTGAACATATTGCTTTATCGTGATTATAGAGGGATAACAACAAAACCTCACAGATGACCGTAGAGGAGATTAATTCTGTCCGACTACTGAAAATGGATTAAGATTTTAATCTGTATTATATGAATTATGTGAGTGGCCTTGCATCAATCGGCCTACACTGCCCCCTAGTGGACCGATGTGGAATTTCTCAAAGCATTCGTTTTCCCCCTTGGGTTACACATTATTTTTTTTGTTTTTTTGATTTATTTATAGTATTTTGCTAGAGTCACTTGTTTTCTCGTTCTAATACCTGATGTGTGGCCGTATGTTTTTGTTCCACAGATAAGTTACCTGCAGGTTCCTGACTCGGCTTTGGTCTTCAACCTCTCCATCATCCAGGTAAGGCCAAGATACAAGTAATAAAAACCAAACTATGAACGCAGATACATGTTATGCTGACAGGGAGCTATACGTGCAGGACTTCGTGTTATTTAATGCAGCACAGGCACTTCCATATTTTGACCACATGGTGGTGGTAATGCACAGCCTCTGGTGTAGTCTCTGCAGCTGCAGTGAGCTGTATCCATAGCAACCGTCCAGGTCTGAGTCCACAGTGCCCTCCTTATGGCTCAGTGCTGATATAAAGCCAATTGATGTCTACATGCCTCTAAATTGCACATTGCTTGTGATTGGCCTTTGTTTGCACATGATATTGATTGGCTTAGAGTTTACATGTTTTGATTTTAATTCTGCACATTTACCAAAATCACTGAAACGCTATACTGACCGTTGTTTGTAAAATGTTTTGGCATGGAAAGTTTCAGATTGTGTCTCTCAATGTTTTGCTGTGTAGGTGGGGTTTTTTGACTGTATGGTTTAGATCCGGGGTTTTCAAACTGTTGTCCGGGGACCCCCTGGGGGCCTCCAGAAGGATGCAAGGGGTCCCCCAGAAATTTCCTAGGAAAAAAGATTAAGCAAAAAATGATCAAAGTCCACAGTGTTTATCTGCATTTTTTGATATAGTTTCCAGAATTGTTTATATTTGAATCTTTCTAGTGAGTTTTTCTCACTATAGTTTCTTTTTTCGGAAGTGAAATTGTTGCCGACTATTTAGGTTTTGAAACAATGTGTTGTCTTTATAATATTCTATTTACTGTTTATCCAGCACATTTTTAAACGTTTCTTTACACAGAAAAAATATAGATTTGATATTTTATAAAAGGGGTCCCTCGCAAAAGGTTAATCATATTTGGGGGTCCTTGGCATCATAAAGTTTGAAAACCCCTGGTTTAGATTGTTTTGCGTTAGTACTAATTGTACAAAAACTAGTAATGGGCTCGTTTGAGTTTATCTGTCCATAATCTTTTTTTTAGACAACATAATACTCTTGACAACGCCTCAGATTTAAAGCTGCAATCTGTATAGTTTCTCTCTATATCACCATGTCTGTTTCAAACATAGTGTTTCAGGTTCAAAATATGATAATATTTCATAATATCATTTTGCATAATTGTGTTTAAATGTGTTGAAGTCAAATGTCGTCAAACGAACATTTCTAGTGACAATGATACCAAACCGCTGAAATTATAAATCATTATTATAAGCTTACTCTTGTGAGTTGTGTTTAGGTAACGAGACAGTTTTCTATACTGATGTTTTGTGTACTCGCTCAATATCAGATTTTTGTTCATTTTCAAACAAACAAAAAAATGGATTGGCGCTTTAAATGATGTGTAATACATAATACACGTTACATGAATAGGCCTAATGTATACATTTTAGAACAATGAGTCATTCTCATGCAACATGACAGCAGTCATTTTAAATATAAAACATATAATTCAGTAACAAAGATTATGAAAAAAAGATTTAACATAGGAATGAATTATTTTTGTATTTTATTGTGTTTTCTGCTGAAAACTCATTACCGCAACACACATAGCTATGTCTGAGTGCATGACGTGTTTTAATTTAAACCAAATAAAATTAAAATGTTCTGAGCACGTAATTGGACGTTGTACTAGATGTTCTCAAATGACAAAAAAACATATGAAGAGTTTGGTTCCAAAATGAGATAACTTTTTTCAAAAATCATGTTTTTATTATGTCATCGTGCTTTTCTTGTGTTTTCTTGTGTTAGTTAGCTGTATTTTTTGAGTTATTATGGCTTAAATCAAAACAAACCAACTGCAGTTTGATTGGAATGCACAGTAAAAGAAACATGATTTTTGAAAACATTTTAAAACGGAGTTATCTCACACAATAAAGTTGAATAATCTCTCGTCGGACTGCGTACACGACAAGCATACTGTGGTATTGCCCTTCGTTACGGTAATGAGATTTTTTAGGTCTTATTTAAAAAAAACTTTTGAAATGAATGTTTTAAACACATCAGACCTTGTTTGCAATGCCTAGAACGGAATTTTGTTGATGCTATTATATAAATACAGTGCTGTTACTGTCAACTGCATGTGATGTGTTGACGTGCAGTAAATCCTTTGCACCACAGGGTGGCGGTATAGGACCTCCCTAGAGAAGCTCTTTTGTTTTTCTCTCTAGTTACTTTCTGCTTTGTCTAGACGGGTGAAACCTCTGACCAGATTCCTGCTGTCTTGCGTCAGCTGACTGACTCACAGAGGCTGGGGGAAAGTGTGGGGTCCCGCTCGGAAAAACATGCACGAGTAAAAAACACCTTCCGAGACTTCAGTCTGGACTGCACACAAACACAGCATCTGGTTTTACCCACAGATGAGATTTTTTTCGAGGGGCCGACAGAACGTTTTTGTCACGTGCTGACTAGCAACATGTCCGTGAGTGATGGACTGTTGGCCTGTCTCACTTTACATCAGACCTGTGTTGTATAATTCCATATGTAACGTATTACATGTGCCCACACATTGCTGGGGCATGTGACACGATTGTCTTGAATAATAACTTAAACCATTGAGAGTGCAGTGACTAAAATAAGTTCAGAGACATTTCTGTAGTGCGACAGCTTTGGTAAGGTTTTGCAGCGTTGGAGGTTGTTATTAAACAGTTGGATGAGTGGTTATGACCCACACTTAGGACCTTCGCTATCTGTGCTGTGGAAGAACTGAGCTGTTATAAAAGGCTTGGAGAGAGAGAGCGACTACAGAAGCGTGTGGTCATGATGACTGTGCTATTTGTGTAGTAAGCTTTCAAAATATGAGTCAGCAGCTGCTCCAGACTGCTGTTTTCTCCCTCGCAGTGAAGTGGGTGAAAACTTTGAGTGGCAGACGTGCACATCGGGGCTTTTTCCCCCTCCGGTAGCTCGTATGACAGGTGTCAGTGTTGCATAAACTCTTCCTCGTAGAGATCCTGTGGGATTTGTCTTGTAACAGCTTATGTCACTTCTCCGAACCTCCACATGTTATTTATTTATTTATTTATTTTAAAGTTTTACTTAATTAATATTACATATAGGAATTTATAGTCTGTTTAATATTTGAACTGTGTTTCTCTCTCCCTTATCTTAAATGTGTGCTTTAAATGTTTTGCTTATAGTCAATATGTTGAGCCCAGTCTCATGAATTGCGTATAAATAACACGCGCGTTGCATTATCGTGAAATACGTACGGCAAAGTTCGATTTTGCGTGCATTAATGCGCCTATTTTTGCGTGCATATGATACGCCAATTTGGCAAGCATTCTTTATTAACTGGCAATTTGTCTTATTAACCAGTCCCCAAACCCTAAACCTAATGTTAGCGTGCGTGCATATTATAACCTCTACCCTAACCCAAACCCTAAACCTAACAGTATTATTTTAATTATTTCAGTGTTTCCTCTTCTTGTACGTTTCAAAATGGCTGCTCTCCAGCGAGGTGCACGCAAACATTGGCGTATCATATGCACGCAAAATCGAACTTTGGCGTACATATTTCACGATAATGCAACAGCGTGTTATTTATACGCAATTCATGAGACCGGGTTGATATGTTTTATGTACAGTACAGCTGCTTTGTAACAATGAAAATTGTAAAAAGCGCTATATAAATAAAGTTGACTTGACCAGGCTTGAACGCTTTGAGCGGGAAGAGGAAACGCAGTGTCTTGTGTGTTGCTTGGCGACAAAGCTCGAAAGTTTCTTTTGTAACTGTTTTTGGAGATTGAGTTTGCAAAGCAGCGTGTCAGATTTGGTCAGAAACCTACGTTAAATGATAACCATTGCAGGGAACTGTTGACTAAAACGGTGGTGTGTCTTGGAATTATCAAATCTGGGAGCCAACGTATAATCTCAGCAAACCAAGCAAAATGTTTTCAATTTAACTACTAAACTTTGAACTATTACTAAGTTGCTGGTATCTTTGATCATATTTACAAAACTATCATGGCCCCCAAAATGATTTTGCTTTATGAATATGAAAACATTTTATCTATCAAAAGAAAGAACAGAGCATCTGGTTTAAACAACGTAAATGTTATGCTATTTTCATTCATTTTGTATCAAGGGTTGAATACAGTTTGGGTTTTTTGGCAAAGACTGTCTAGTTCGGATTTAGAATGATGATCGTAATGTGGACGGAGTATTCGCTTGCTTTTAGATCCGTAGTTTCTCTACTTTTTCAGAAGAGGCGGAAAAGCTCTTCCTACTGTATAACGGTGAAAACACAAAAAATATTGCACGAGTAAAATGAATATTTGGGGGGAAATGCACATTCGTTCTCTTTTAGTAGGGAGTAGTTTTGATTTTCCTTGTCATGGTATGAATTAGCGCTGTCAAACGATTAATCGCGATTAATCACATCCAGAAAAAAGTTTGTGTTTACATAATACATGACATGTGTAGTGTGCATATTTATTTTGAATTTATAAACGCATGAACACACATGCATAAATGTAAGAAAAATGTAAAATACAAAAATAAAAAACGTTTATATATAATTTAAATGATTTGTAAAGATAAATAATGTTTTCTAAACATATATCCATGTTTTTGTATGTGTTTGTTTTTATAAATACAAAATGAATATGCACAGAACACAGACATTTACTATGCAAGCACAAACTTTTATTTTGTATGCGTTTGATAGCGATTAATCATTTGACCGCGCTAGTATGAGGTTCTTTCAGTATTAAATTATTATTTGAAGTAAAAAAATACAGTATTTTTAGTGCCATTTACTGCAACAAGCAAGTAACTGCGCAACCCACTTTGGGGTTGGGTATTGTTTGAATTTTTCCAAATCAGATTCTGCTTATCATTTCCTACTATTATCGTCGATTCCAGAGTTGTAAAAATGCGAAACATTAAGATATAACCCTGTATGGCCATTTAGCCTGCCTATTGACTGGTTTGCACAAAATGTATGTATTTCTGAATAGCATTTTGACAATAAAGTGAAGTAATGTACGTATGTTAACTATACTTGGAATAAAATCTCTACATTTGCTTTACTGCAAATGCAATAGTTAAACTACGGTTACTACAGTAAAAATACGGTTAATTTTGATTTTGCAGTTCACAAGTTAACAGACGCACATTTCTGTCTGAAAATGTGCACACGGGATTTGATAAACTAAACGTAAGGATCCGATTCCAGAATCGTAATTGATTTTCAATTCCCAGTTCTATGTGTGACCCACAGTTTGGAAACCCCTGGACTAAAGCAATATCAAACTCGCAAGCATGCTATTATAATAAATACAGTGGCGTGAAAGTCATGACACGAATACAAAACACTCTTGCTAAAGTATGCAGCACGTTTCTATCTATTTTACAGTATGCCCTGACAGAGGTTAATAATGGTGTGCGTCTGCAGTTTGGAGGTGCAAGCACACACAACAGCCCATCATAAATAATGACTAATACATGTTATTTGGACATGATGACAGACGAGTCCTTCTGCCTCGTTCTGTGCTGCTTGTCTTCACCGCGGCCCCCTCACGATCTCCTCGGCATTTACGTGTCCCTATTCAGCGGAACCGTTGCCTGCATTCCTCGCGTTCTCTCCTGGCTTGTCGTTAAAAAAAGGAACATCATGTGGGAGAATGTGAGTAACGGCCTCTGCTCCTCCACCCGCCTCTCCCTCCATTGGTTGATGGGTTGCTGTGATCACGTACTCCCCAGCATAGAGATCAGTAGTCTCCCACTCTCACCTCCATGTGTGCATGTTTACTCCACCGCACCACCTCCTCCTCCTGTATAACAGTTTATTCAACGCTGTTTTATTAGGCCAAATACCCGCATTCTTTGCATATTTACAGCAATCTAAAGTAAAAATAAGTGCGCGGTTAATGGAATGCAAATTTGGATTTGGACTCTTTGCTGGTCCTCGCATATTTGCATCATAGTTTTTCATCCGCGTCTAGGCAACACCGATGGTTAAAGGATGTATGCATGTTTTGAATTGTTGGAATGACTGGAAGGTTTAATGGAACACTGAAGCGCGACAAGAATGCCGTTCTCATGTGTAACGTTCCTCTTGCTTGATTAATGATTCTTTCCTAGAAGTGCTGAAATGTCCTGTTTCTTTGAAAGAGCTCGGATTGGTTTGGTTTGCAGAAACCGAAAGGAACTGTTCTGGAAGGGTATTAAATGTGCAAGTTGATGATTCGCTTCAGGACATAATAAACTGTTTATTTTGTTATTCGTTCTATGTTCGGAGTCATTTGATAGCATAATCTGTGTCCCACTCGTGGGCCGTCTTGTCTGGTGTACTAGTTCAGAGCTGCTATCTGTACTGCTTTATAAACCTTTGTACATTAGCCACATCATGATGTCTTATACTGGAAGTTCGTTTGCTTGATGATCATTGACATTGCTATCGTTCAGCTTTCCTAATAGCTAGATAAGTCAGCAGATATATTCAAATGGTGGAATACGGGCTGTATGTTAGTGTAATACTGGTCTTGTGAATTGAGGGTGCTTTGAATCGTGGGATAGGCCGTGTCATGTGTTTGGTATGACATGCATATAATATTTAAACAGTTTGTATAGTTTGCACGCACTTTTTGTAGGCATTTGATAAATTTGCAGTATTCAACTGCAGTGACCCCCAATGCAACACGACCGTCGGGATGTAATGATTCACTGTGATTTACGATGCTGATCTACGAAACGATTTATTTTTACAAAATGAGTTGAGACAAATTAGAATTGGCCTTTATTTTCTTCTCAAATGCTGCACATTTCTTTGTAAAATAAAAATATATTTTATGTCAAGAAACAAAATTAAACTGCAATTTTAAAATGAATTCCAAATCAAATTAAAAAAAGAATAACACAAAAGTCTCTTTAATATAAACAAGCTAGGACTTTCTTGGATTTTTTTACATTGAAGACATATCAGCAAATCCACGTTTTCCAAGCTTGCAGTAAACACAGCGGCCCCTGCTGTTCAAAACATGTATTGCGATTCCAAAAAACATCAACCGGCTTGAATCGTCACATACTATAATCAATTTTCAACCGCCTCACGGTGAATCGTTACATCCCTAGTTGAAGGTGAAGATATTTTGAGACACAACTATTTAAAAAAATGCACAAAATATGCTTATTTAAAAAAATTTTTTTTTTTGACAAATATTGTAGAGCTTATAAATAGGCATTATACAATATGTGCACAGTGCAGTAAGCTGTACGCATGCGCTTTATTCATCAGCCATTTAAACGGCACTGAAAGCACCCAGGTGTGTTATTGCAAGGCTTCGGATTTGGAGATTACACAGACTGAACCCATGACCGTTAGCGCCCAGGACTCATCAACTTTGACCCGAGTCTGACACAAGTTGACCCTTCTCATGACTGGACAGAAGAATCTCCTCCACTCTCCCCCTCCTCAGGTTATCATGGGACTGAGGTGCTGCAGCTGACACCTGCCCATTTTGTCACCAACACACCAGAATTCTTCAGTCAGCCAGCCAAACACTTGAAATAGCAAACTTCTTCCCCGACTCTTTCATTTATCTACTAATTACGGTGCCTTTAAAGGCTCGGACGATATTCAGATTTTAGGCTTGGCATGGATCCTTTCCATTGTTAGTAATATGAAGATTTCCTCTCGTGCTTAAACAAGTAGGTTAAGCTCCTGGAGCACTGACCCAATTTGAAGGGCCTTTCCACAGACGGTAAACGTCTCTACACTGGGGAGGATTGGAGGGAAGAGGTGTGGCTTCCCAGCAGTAAGTCCATGGCCAAAGGTTTAGCATGCACACATCAGGTTTAAGTGATGCAGAATATAGCAAGAGTGAGAACATGTAATTAAAGACCAGTTACAGTGCTGTATTCTGACTTTAATGTTTTTTTTTTTGTCTTATGCTAAAATGGCAACTCTTTTATTTGGTGCATTACAACACTTGACTTTACTAACTTCTCCTTTCTAACTGGCCTTATTATATCGCACATATTATGGCATGGCCAGGCTGTTTATTATCAATGGGTCATTTAGCACCCCTTTCTTTCAGGCCATAGTTTGCATTCTCTGTGCAAGCTCTATACAAACAGGGAGCCAATTACAGTCTTGGCACTGAGGGTGGCTTGTTTGGGAAAGCAGGAGCGAGGTTCGACACCTGCGCAGCTGATATCTGCAGCAGCTCCTCACAGCTGGGCTCCCATTGGGACAGGCACGGACCCACCCAGGGCCTCCTCCGGCATGCATGTGAACCGCCTGCTTCACGCAATTTCACGACAGAGGTGCGAAGTGACCTGCCATATATGTTCCTAATGCCCTGCTGTTTTAGGTCGTGGCAGACGCAGAGAATGGCCGTCGACCGGCTTGGAACAATGTTTCCCATTCTCTCTCTCCCTCAATTATAAAACCACAGATGACATGGGCACTTTAATAAAGCTGCTTCCATTCCTGCCTTAGTAATTATTAAGATCTGTCTCCATTGCGAGTCATGTGCAATTGATTCCATGTGCCCCAGCAGGGACTGAAATGTTCCTCCTGCACAATAATGACTTGTTCTACCTGGTTTGAGAAAGTATAGGTTTGACTGGCCATATAAATCTGAACGGTCTCTGCTTGGTGTAGCCTTCAATTGAATATCGTCTTTATAGGGATCTGTTCTGTTTCTTTGGTTGCGTAGGTTTCGTTTGTGTTTATATACATAAAATCAACATTAGATGAATAGATATTTAAAAGAAATGCACTGTGTATTGACATGGACATAGTTTGTTTTTTATGGGAAAATGTTGAAATAAATGGCGAAAGATAAATGGAACAAGTTACATTATTGTTAATTAGTTAAATAACAGTTAACATTAACAACTTACATTAATGTTAATAATAATTTGATTATTTGACAAATTGAAAAAATAAATAGCTAGAGTAATTGATTATTAAAAACAAGGTGGATTGATCGATTAATGAAAAGAAGCGAAATTAACCGATAAGAAAAAATCTAGATTAATCGATTGATAATTAATTGTTAGTTGCAGGCTTAGTCGTTAGTCATTTATTTTAAGACGGCATAATATTTATTATGTGTCTATGTACCATGTCATAGTCATCCTGGAGGTCTGCATTTGTGTTTGAGAACTATACTGAGTTGTGTTTTTGTCTCACGTTTTTTTTTATTTTTATGCAGCGCTTCGATTAATGAAAAGAAGCGAAATTAATCGATAAGAAAAAATCTAGATTAATCGATTGATAATTAATTGTTAGTTGCAGCCTTAGTCATTAGTCGTTTATTTTAAGACGGCATAATATTTATTATGTTTATATGTACCATGTCATAGTCATCCCAGAGGTCTGCATTCGTGTTTGAGAACTATACTGAGTTTACTGTTTTTGTCTCACTTTTTAATTTATTTTTATGCAGAGCTTCGACACATTATGTGCATGGGGCACAGCGGTCAGCAGTTAGCAGAACTTTGGCAGTTGTGTTGCATCACTCAAGTTGTTCTAGAGAACTGTATGAAGAAAGAGAGATTAGCTCTCTAGCAGTGTAGATCAGCACAATGTCACACCCTGGTGCTGTAACATCAGATAATAGACAAAAGAGGAAGACTTTCCCAGTAAGGCTTTTGACCATGCATGGCAAGGGATCTTTCTTATAACTTTGGACAGTTTGCACAGGCGTTTAAAAGCTTTTTGCAAGCATCCTGCAACATTTTATACCACAGTTAACTGCGTAGACTAATGCAAAATTAGTTTTCTTTTGATCATTAGGGCAGATGCTTATCCGTAAAACTTGACTAGCGTTCCCAACAGTGCTGTCGCTTTTATCAGAAGCGTTAAGAGCAGAAGAGGAAAGGGCGTGCACGGGCTCTTGCGTCATAGGCTGCCTTGACCGGCTGTGTCTCGCGTCATCTCAAATATCTCCCAACCTCCACACATGGGCATTCCTGCAAGGACAGATCCAGCAGAACGCTCTCGGCTTTCAAACCAGTCCGGGTGGTTTGGAACTCCATGATAAACTTCAGATTGTAAACAAAAATGCTTTCACCACATGTCTTCGATATTCACAATACGCTGCAAAGTTAGATCAAACGTCTGCTCAGTCATAGGACCAGAACATGTGCTATATTAGGCAATGGACGCGTCGGCTCAGAATCCCCTGCCACTCACGCTTACTGGAAGCTGCGGGTCGGGCCCCTCAGGAGTTCCCCACTTCCGTCTACGTGGTGTTCTCTGCCCATATAAGGAAGCGGATGGAGGAGGAAGTCGGCTATTGAGAAGCCGGTTAGTCAGATTCTCTGCTTGTTTACCGGCTGAGCACAATGGTTATTGGCAGCTGGCTCTCACCTCAAAGGCTGTGTTTGCGTCCAACGTGCATCAAATGGAAGCCACGTGTTTGCACGAGTGACCCAGGGAGTGAAAAGACCCTCTTACTCACAAAGGGTCTCATAAGCATGTGCAGCCTGCCAACTTGTGAATCATGAAAGACTCGGGCCGTCTTGTAAACGCGCAGTTCTCAGAATAGCTTGAGGGCAAGAGACTGTACTTTGTTTGTCGCGGTGCAGATTGTTATCAGGTTGTGCACCTTCCTGTGCACGGTCCCGTACAGTGTCTCACAGTTTTTCTAGTTCGGTCGTCATGAAATCGAGCGTTTCTTTTTGTCACATGCTTTTGTTGCATGTACGCATCCGTAATGTAAAAAATGTCACCAGTGAGGTGGATCCGGAGAGGGTGCGTCTCTCCCACACATACTCTCTGATTTGACTAGATGCACTTCCTGACCTCAGGCTCCAGTCGCCCGCATCCCAGGCGCTGTTGGGACAAGTTATGGTTCATTTCTCCTCCTCCCCACATTTGAACCTCACCCTGGCCTCTCTCGCACAGTCTGCAAAGAGACGCCTCCTCCCTAAAACCTTTCAGATCTTCGCTGAAGAAACCCCTTTTCTGACAAGTTGTTTGGTGGTGGCGGGGGCTGTTGTGTATTTTCAGGCCTGGCTCTAAATTGATTATTTTCCCAGATAGCACAGCCACGTCTGCTAAAGATCTGGGAAACATCTGCTGTGTAAAAACATCTGATAAACGTCTTAGAAAGGGCACATTTACATGCATTCTATATCATGAACATCTTACAGACATCATTCAGACGTCTATATGACATCTGACAGCCGACGTCTGAAGAGACGTATTGCGAATCAGCAAATGATGTAAATGCAGACGTCTTCCAGATGTATGTGTGCCATCATGGTTTTGCTAGAGTGAACTGCTAAAAGATTGCATAATATACTTGAAAAAAGGAAACAATGCATATTTTGTTGACTTGTTTCAACATGCTTTTGCATTCTCTTTCGGTTATGTCCGTATTGTTTCCGCTGATCAATGGGAATATTTCATATGGTTTCTGTGAAAGAATACGTTCTTTTATGACCCCTTATGTTGGCTATTGTATGTTGTTTGCATTAGTATCCTATTCATGCGTTTCAGTGCGTTTGATAACAGGATTTCTAGTCTCAATAGTTTCTTGTAGTCTGAGACACAAACTGCATTGGACGACATTCCTGCAATTCCTCTGACTAGTTAAACAAAATGCCTAACCAACCATTTTTGCACCACTGGACAATTTAATGGTATTATCATGAAGTGGCTTGACTAAAGCGAGTCATAGTCTCAAATCCCTCTGTTGTCCGCTCCACTGTCAAACAAGTTTCTGACTGGGTGTTGTTGGTACCACCGAGTGATGCACGCACATGCAATGCCAGCTGCACCTGTCTGATCAAACGTTTGGCTGGGGTGTTGCCCACATTGCACCTGTCCCGACTGCAAGAATTCAGCATCATCAGCGCAATAGTAATAAAATTGTATCGACCAAACTGACTTTGGGACTTTTAGTATTAGAAAAGGCTGCAAAACACTCCCAGAATTGTCATTGTTAGAGTACCGGATCATTTTTTTTTGACACAACACACGTGCATGACAGAAAGGTAATGCGTCTGCAGGACAGACATTGTATATGCCCGTCCAAACAATTACCTTCCTCTTTGGTCATTTGTCCCTCACCAAGACTCAGGCTGTCTATTTTTCTGTCTGTGTGGTCATGAGACGGTCTGTGCTTTTGTCTCTCTATTCATACATGCTTGTCCCCCCCCCCCCACACCCATGCTTACATTACTGAGACCTGGCTGTGCACATGCGTGCTATAGTGAGCAAACGCTCCATCACATCATCTCTGCTGGGAGATGAGAAATCCCATTTATTTTTCCCTTATTTTTCCCTTCACTTCCCTCCCCTTGTCTTCCCCCTGTTTCTTGCAAATGCGCTGATATACTGGAATCTCCTGTCTAGCAGTTCTGACATTTTGCTTGGCAGCGGATCAAGCGGTGCATGTTTTTCGGTTTCTGATTCCTGTAAGGAAGCCGTTGAGAGAGTTTATTAAAGACAGGGGAGGTGGAACAATAACAGTGGCCCTTGCACACAGCGCTGTGCAGTGTTATTGAACTGTCATTAGTAACATAAGCTCTTATCTGCTGTTCATGAAATGTTCCCTTGTCAATAGTCGCAGTGTTTACTGTTGCTTACAGGCGAGAAGAGGAAATTAAGAGCATTTATGGACCGGGCTTGTTTTGACTGTAAATTCTGGTTGGTTGAGTTGCATTTAAAGGAATTATACAATTTAGATAAACGCACACCTGACTGCACATTCTATAACAATGCACGACAATGCTATGAGGCATACAATAATAAGCTATGTTACTTAGCTTAATATAGAAGAACTGTGCCATTAACTAACTATGCTAACCGTTAACAAAGATTATAGACATTAGAAAAGCTTTGTTATTTTGAACAGGGAAAAGTGTGACGCTTAGTACTTGTCAGTCATTGCACATGTGCAATAGCTAAAGCAACATGGCAAAAAGGTTTTAGTGCAATCTGACCTTAACGGTCCAATGTGTATTTTTTTTTAAAGGATCTATTGACAGAAATGCAATATAATGTACATAACTATGTCTTCAGAGGTGTATAAAGACCTTACATAATGAAGCATTATGCTTTTATTACCTTAGAATGAGCTATTTCTATCTACAAACACGGCGGGTCCCCTTACATTGAATTCGCCATGTTGTTTCTACAGTAGCCCTAAACGGACAAACTGCTCTACGGATCGTGTTTCGTAAATAAATCTCCTTCGACAAAGAAGCGAAAACGTGACGACATCTTAGTTCTGTGTCAGCCACTGTAGTGCTTTGAACGGGAGGGGTGAAGTGAGCCGTTGGTTGCAATTTGCAACCTCACCGCTAGATGAGAATATTTATGGTACACTTATACAATACAATACAATACAATACAATTTTATTTATATAGCACAATTTAAAAACACCCGAAGGTGACCAAAGTGCTTCACAAAAAGACGATGATCAAAGTTTTAAAACACACAACACAAATTGTCAATTAATAAAACACAAGCTGTAACATAGGCGAAGGTAACTTAATGCCAAGCTGTACACACGCTGTAACTTAATGTCAGGTTTGGAAGTTGTATGAGGCACTTTTGCACAATATTGAAAAAAAATTGTGATATGCAATAACGTCGTTGTGGTATACTATATGATAGTGCTAAAGTTTGTAAAATAAATTAAAATAGTATTAATATCGTAGACCATAAAAAAGATGGACGACACGTTCCCCAATTATTCCACTGTAGAAAATGAAGCCTTAACTTTTCATATATGGCTGCTGACATATTACACTGATGACATCATTTGGAGTCAGAATCTGTGCATTAGTAAGCGCGAGCTAAAGCCGTGGTATCAAAGTCCCACCCATATTCCCCAATGACTCAAACGGAAATTAAGAGGTCGGCCCCTTTTTATAACATCTGATAAGTAACTAACACCAAACTTAGTTACTTATGACTAAGTAACTAAGTTACTAGTAACTAAGTTATGACTAAGTAACTAAGTAACTAAGTTATGACTAAGTAACTAAGTAACTAAGTTATGACTAAGTAACTAAGTTACTTAGTTACTAAGTAACTAAGTTACTTAGTAACGACTGCCCCTGACTGGCCTAATGGTTAAGAGAGTCGGACTCGTGACCAAAAGGTTGCCGGTCGGATTCCCAGGGCCGGCGGGTAATGACTGAGGTGCCCTTGAGCAAGGCACCTTACCCCTACTTGCTCCCCGGGCACTGCAGTGATAGCTGCCCACTGCTCCGGGGGTACGTGTGTTCACGACTTGCTGTGCCTGTGTTCACTACTCTCTGGATGGGTTAAATGTGGCGGTCACATTTCGGGTATGGGTCACCATATCTGACTAATAGGTCACTTTCACTTTTCACTTATTAGAAAAGCAAACTCTTGAACCTATATCAGCATCATACTAACGAAGTAAAAACATAACAGAAACCATTTTTGGCAGAAAAGTATTTGAAGTGCAATATTTACATGGAGAGGGCAGGGTTAATGACTTATATTGCAGCTGCAGCCACCAGGGGATGATTAAACTGCGTTTGCTTCACTTATTGCAGCTCATTGCAATATTGAATACTGCGATATATCGATATATCTTGCAGCCCTATGAATGGCATCCAAAATGTGGATATTGACTCATTTATATTGACTTCTTGTTGTGTAAAAGTATTTCACACATGCTGTAACAAACGTCAGGCTGTGGTCACCTGCGGCCTCGTGCAGACCACAATTCCATTGGCCACAAAAATCAGTTAGTCTGATGAGAGTATGAGACATCTTCCCCGGTCAGGGCCGTTGGTCACAATCCGTTGAGAGCCAGAACACTCACTTTTTTCCCCTCTCTCCCCCCTCTTCCCCTCTTACTTCTTGTTCAGAACAGTCATTTACGGTCTTCCCGCCAAACACTGCGCCTCAGCCAAAAGGCCGGCAGCGTAGAAGCATGGAGCCTGGTGACTAAACAAGTCGGCACGATGCCATCAGGTGGCCGTTAGAGTTTTTTTGATTTAACACCACATTGTGAGGCTTGATTGGAAAGCTGGCGGGTGCTGCCGCCTTGCTTTGAACTAAGATTGAGCTGCACATATCCAGGCAGACTGCGACTGAACACTGCGGCTTAGAGCAACATACTGCAGAATCTGCATGCTTCACATTCTCACTTGACCACTGTTTACATCCTGCGTCCTACATGTATCACTGCTCTTGGCTTGCAGGGGAATACCAAAACACTACGGGGATATACAGATGTGGTATTATTGGGACCGTTTAGCTGTGGGTTAACCATTTGGGATTTATTTGAAAGAAATGCAGGAGAAGATGAAAATTTTACTAAAACGTTTGCTAGGTGTTTTTATTATTTTAAGAGTAGTAATCGTATTGTGACGCTCTTGTTCAATGTTAGTGTTTCCATTCACCACAGTGTTTCAGTTACTTTTTTGGCACAGAATATGCGACTGCATACATGTTGAAGTGGCTTAAAACAGCACAAGCAATGAAGGGTGGGGTGCAGGTTTCTAATGAAGGAAAAAACGGCCGCTCGGCCCCCCCCCACCTGAATTCCACCAAGAGGCGCCTGTTTAGGAGAGTCCGCGCGGCGCTGCAAACCGCGCAGGTATGCGAAAAAGAAGTGTGTGTGATTGCACGTTAGTCTGCTTCCAGCTCAGAGAGAGTGAATGTGTGTGTTGGTCATGGGCAATGGTTAATAATCCTCACTTGCTCGCAGCGGAAAATAAAGTAACGTGTGGTTTTAGGGTGCTCGGTGGTGCCTTGTGACTTGGCCTAACTCTCTGTAATTTACATTTACACATTTGCACACGTTTTTTTTTTAATTTAATACAAAGCGGCTTTCAGTGCATTCAAGCTATACATCTGATCTGTATGTATGTTCTATAAGTATCAAATTTGAGACCTTTGTGCTGTTAACCCATTTCGTCATGGAGCTCATTCTGTTAGAGCATGGCGCTCGCAACAGCAAGGTGTTGGGTTCAATCTCAAGAATGCACAACTTGAGAGGATGAACATCTGCCAAATGCATGCGGAAAAATGTAAATAAGGGATTGCAAATTTGAGGAGAGTTGCATTATTTTGTATCGCGAAGTGTAATGCGATATTTTACATGTGTACAGAGCTGCACGATTAATAGTAATCGTTAAAAGCATTTTCCATCATTTTTAAAATCATTGTGATATTAATGTGTTAATAGTAAGCACAAAACATCATCTTGATATGATCATTTATATGGATGATAGCACGCTTTGAAATACGGAGTCACAGAAGTTCAACAGCAGAAAATTATAACATATTAATTGGCTATAACACATAATAATAAATATGAATGAATGCATTACAATAATGTTATAATAAATATGCTGAAGTGACATAATAAAAAATATGTCAACTGACAGAATAATCATGATTTTTCAACGTGATTAAATTTTTGAGCAAAATAATCGTTATGATCGTTTTTCCTATTCAGGGTTTCCACGGGTCATGGAATTTCTGGAATATCATGGATTTTAAAAGGTCTATTCCAGACATTGAAAGTCATGGAATTTTTCTTTTTTTGTCGAAGTCATGGAACCTCATGGATTTTTGTTTGTCACATTAAATTTTAGTTTCCATTTATCGAAATGTCATTTTTCTATACTGTATTTTTTTATCGTGTTTTTAACACATTTTTGCATTTTGTTATGGTTATCTTTAGCGCCATTTTACTCCCTTCCTGCTTGTCACCTGCCAATCACTTAAGTCAAATGCAGTCACCTGTACCTCTTAACTAAGGCAAAAGGCCAGGAAAATGTACATTTCAAGAGCTTTGGTTAAAAAAACGACCGCTTCAAACTTGTGTTTCAATCATTATAGGTCATGGAAATTCAGCTTTTTAGTCAGTGAAAGTCAGGGAATTTGACATTTGGCTTAGAGAGGGAACCCTGCCTATTACCAAAGATTCTGCAGCATACATTCACCAGTCATCTCTCACTTAGCACTCAGGATGTGCACAGAATAGGGTTCAATGTCTGCAGCCTACGTGGTGCACTCCATGGCTCCATACATCCAAACCTTGTGCCAAATGTTTTCCTGTGTGGGTTTTCTTAAAAAATAAAGGAAGATGTGGTTGGAAAGAAGGAACCGTGCAGAGATCTTCCTTCATAAGGACTGTATGTTTAAATCAATGTAGCAATGTGCTGGACAGGGCTGCAGTTCAATATGCCGGTGCCTATTTCCTGGAATGCAGCAGGCCGTGAAAGAGACTGTGTTTGCCGTGTCAAGACAAAGCCCAGGCACTAAGCAACATGTGTTAAGCGCTACGACCCTTCTAGGAAAGTCCTGGAAAGCCAGGGGTACGCCGCTGGTTTAAGAGTGCGTGTGGAGAGCGAGAGGGGCGCTTGTATAAGGAGCGTGTTTGTGTGGAGAGAGAACGAAACCTTTCATTGCCTCCAGTGTTTCCTCTGCGTCTGCGGTTACTTTGATACTCGCCTCTCTGTGGGTGTCCTGTTATTAAACTGCACATTTTGGCGTAAGTGCTTTTTAAAAAGACCTCTCGGCGAACGTGTATGTGAAAGGCTTGCGTTGTGCAAGACGCTGTTTGACCGCATTCAAAACTGTTTATAGTTTAGATGAACTCGAGATAACGTCGCCTGTATTGTTACCTTAGTCGAGGTTTCCAAAGCAAGACCTTGAAGTTGCCAACGGTACACAAGATGTTCTCTGCACAAGGCGGACCCGCAACCTTATGTTCGCGCCTATTTTTGATCTTAACTGAACCGCTGTCGGAAATATAAAACTGCTTTTCCCGACACATTTAGCTTTTTAGCTGTTCAGAACACTTGGTCCAAAAACAAAGAGGGAGAAGATCAGTCGTAGAGCCTCGCAGCACAACTGCACCTGTTTTCAGTTGTAGAAAACTGATTGATGGGCGTGTTGATCTGGGTGGTCCAGACTGTGTGGTCAACGCTGTCAGATAGTTTCTGCGATATACATATTTACTGCGCTAAGCTGTTTAAGAGGTTTGACTTATTGAGAGACATGACTGTAAGTGAAATATTTCGCATTTTTGCCGTCCTTGCACGTGTCGTTTTGAGGCTTTTTGAAGTCCTAAGGATGAAAGGTTTTATCTCGTACTTTTATCATATACATCATCTGCACGTAGGACGTGCCTGAAATTCTGTCTGCGCTTTAACCGTGACGCAACTTTTTTCGTTGCAGAATTTTCTCCCTTTTCCTGGCACGATAACCGATGGCAGAGAATGTCGACAACTAATAACATAGCGCAGGCCAGGAAGTTGGTGGAGCAGCTGAGGATCGAGGCTGGCATCGAACGCATCAAGGTACATGCAACATTACAACTGTCAAGCGTCATCCATTTTGTTATGCATTCATTTCGCAGCGATGACTATACGTTATGCCATTTATCATGTGGCTGCTTGCCGAATAAATAATGGACATGAAGTATTGATTTGGGTTTACAATTACGATATGTGAGTAGAAGGAGATGGCAAAGCTCTATATGAGAGACAGCTAGCACAGTGATGTAGCATATCAGTTGCCCGAAGCAGTGTTTACTGATATAGTTTAGTGGTCTTTACGTAAGGATTATCACAGTGTGATCAGGACGCGACACAATGTGATGAGCATTCTGTGAAAATATAACCTTGATGTCTTAAATAATGACTGTGTAAGAAATGAAATGAGTAGGTGCGTCTCAAATTGTGCACTTATGCACTATTCTACGCCATTTTGAACATTGGGTTCGGGTAAGAAGTCGTTTGGGTCAGTTTGGGTTGGGTACCGATCTTTGGACCAGAGAGGACCAACGTATTGAGCTGTGAAAAGCAAGGTCAAATCTTGCAAGCCCGAAAAGACCAAAATTAAACCTTTTTTTCTCTCTGTGTTTCTCCTCAGGTGTCCAAAGCTGCCGCTGACCTTATGAGTTATTGCGAGCAGCATGCCCGCAGCGACCCTCTGCTGGTGGGGGTTCCCACCTCAGAGAACCCGTTCAAAGACAAGAAGCCTTGCATCATCCTATAGCTACTCTCTCTCCTCCAGCTATCTCAGTCCCAACAGCGCCCATCCCCAGTCAATGGGCATTTCAGTCCAACACTTCTTTTACCTGGAATCCACAGTATTGTCCAGAAAATCAATGCCACACTCTGTCAGAATAAAAACAAAAGGGGGCAATGTCTGAACACCTAGCGTCATGTAGCCCGGCGTTGAGTGCGTCTATATGAATGAATATACGCACGCATGCGTACTACACTTCACGCATATGGACTCACTTAACAGGAGGTGGCGGATTTTGAATTTGGAAACTATTTTCACAAGATTACACAGCGCAAAAGTGGCTGAGAGCATGTTTTTCAGTGCAGCGGCATAGGTGATAGAGGAGAGCGGTTACGCTGACTGACTAGCTGGCTAGCCCAGTCACACTGTGGTAAACGCTTCAGTTCAGTATTAACCCTGCATCGTTACGTTCGATCCGCAAGCTAAAGGTTCATTTTAGATTTGTATGGCCAAAATGGAATCCAGGTATCAAAACGGCACATTTACAAAAGGGATTCACGACATTAACCAGAGTTGCCAATAGTCCGTTTGTGAGCTGTAGTTTTTCTTTTCGTGAATAACAACAAGTTTTTTTTCTAGTCTTTATACTATATTTCAGAATACTCAGACACTAAGTTGTAAAGGAATAATTTTATATACCTACCTAATAACTCCTTCCCAGCCCCCTGAAATGGCAAACTCTTATTTCAGATGCCGATTTGAAGAAAAACCAAATGTTTGCAACATTTGTGGTCAGATCTGACCCCAAAAATAGTCATTATCCTTTAGTATCAGTATTTAAGATGTTAATAACAGAGGCTCAGCCCCGTTCGAACGTGTCATTTGAACAGAAACGTCCGAGCCCCGGCATCAGCTAATTATTTTCTCTAAAGCCAAACTTGATTGTAAAATCCACACAGAAGGGAAAAAAATGTACAAACTTTCTTTCGGATATGTTCAGAGGTGTTAACTTTGAGAATAGCTGTCTGGATTTGTTTGTTCCGATTTCTTCTTTCTATGGAAACATGGAATCTGGTCATTGAGTATGAAACTGTACAGTGTTTGATAACTAAAGCGCATTCATTCTTTTTTTGGTGGATGTTTTATCTTTTTGTAATCTTTGTGTAATATTTCTGTTTCCTCACCACTCATATTTAACCTTTCGGTTCGTCCTCATTGAAGCGATGGACGACTCCAGTGCTCTTAGATCGGTTACGCTGGTTACCTGCGTCCTTCTAGGGAATGTGGAACGGATTGTTGACACTGTACACACAATGCTGTTAGGTGCTCAGGCCATTGTACCTGTTCGATATGTTTAAGGCACATTTCATGAGGTGGTCTGTTGTTTGGATGTTCAGTGTTATGCAACCAGTCAGTGGGTTTGACTCTGTCTCGTGCAAAATTGAAAGATCGGTGGGGGCAAGGTCAACCCACAACACTGAATGTGTCCATATGCACCCAGCACATGATCCGCGCTTGCCTGGAAGTGTTTAAGGGGTGACCGCAGTGTGCAAAACAATCCTTGACAAGTAACAGTACAAAGATGAAGAGTAATGAGATTTGTGCCGAAACTAGAATCGCCCCATTGTCCCTCCTCATACGACGGAAAACAATGACGGTGCAGCCAAGTGGGTCTTGGGAATAGTGTCGTACTGTAAGGGGGATAAAGGGGGGCCTGTGCTCTTCACAGCCCACAGGATGTTGTCATCGTCCCTTATTTGGCATGACGAAGACACGTGTAGTGGTCACAAGTTGGTGTGAGTCATCCGGCAGGCCAGCAAACAACAGAATCTCATCTCTCTGTCAGTCAGCCTGCAGAGGACAGAGCCGTTTCGGTGACATCACTTCCTGTTTGGTGGAGCAGGATTGTTTGCGACATCTTTAGGTTGAAGTTGGTTTGATCACGGCGCAGATGTAGGGTTGTCGTGAAGTAGGGAGACTAAGATCTTGGATGGTCTTGCATTTGAAAAAGATACTTGAGATACTTTGGGAAAGGAAAAAAATGCAGCGTGTTATGAAACGAAGGGTTGTAATTGAAACTTTTTAAGTATTAGAAACTCACTCACTTCTCCATTGCTAACCGCATTACTACAAAGACACTTAGGGCCGAAGTCTACATTAGGAAAAAGCCTTTGGAGAGGTGCATTAATTCACTTCAGACGTGTAATGAGTGCTAAGCTAAAGGTAGCGCTCAAGAACGTTTATAAAGAAAAACATGACGTTTATTCACCAGATGCCACATGTGATGGTATATCACTTGAGCAAACACTGTGAAATTCAGCTAAATTAAGTTTGCTTATCAGTTATGAGTTCTCCACCCTCTTGACTCACAGTGTCGGGATGCACTGTGCTCCAAAGTATTATTTTACCCTTTAGTATGCTCGCACCACCTGTATAAGGTTACTCCTCATGCTTCGATTTAAAGACCACGTAATCGTTTTGCTCGCTATGAAACCCGATGTATGCAAGGGAGCGCGCTCATTTCCACTTTGCGTCGCACACGGCAAGAACAACTAAGGTGCTGAGAAGGCCACGATACCTTAACCTCGATTCCTCATCCCAAACGTCATTTTCACACCATCGCGCTCCCTCGTGACCGCGAGAGAGGAGATTTAGGCTTCGTGTGGGTAAAATCTGTAGCCGAGTCCTTAGCCAGTAGATTCGATCTCAGTCTGTCCCATTTCTTTGTGTTTTTTCCTGTGTATGCATATGTATCTTTCTGCCTTGATTATGAAGAAATATATCTATTTTTTGTAATTGTTCTTCTCGGATGTGCCATAAATCATGTTTTCTTGCACACTGTTAATATTTTGTGGATATTGCTGTTTAAAAAGGATGATATCGAAAAAGTAGATGAAATAAAGACAAAATGTTACTCTGCATCGACGGGAGCTGTCTCATGTGTTGTGCTTGAAAAAAGTGGCGTAGTCAGCCGGATCTCACAGGAATGTCTGAGAATGAGGTAGCGAATTCGTAGAAAACGTAGGATTGTTCGAAAAAAAACAATGATGCTCCACGCTGTAACCTAACCGTCACTGGTGCAAAAAGCTAATTGTACTAAAATGTAAATGAAATTAGCAACCTTGTAAAATAGTTATGAACTGCTGTGAGATTGTGTTGGTTAAGCTTTGGAGTAGGATTATCACGATATACCAGTATTGGCAATAGCCGCGATATTTAAAATACACAATTATCGATATTGTATTAATTTCACACATTGATAATATCAGAAATAATTCACTTGTTTAAAGTTTTGCAATAAGAACTACAATGGTTACAAACTCTCTACACTCGTATTTTGAGTTTTGATTTATTGTCTAAGAGAAAACAAAAACAAGCGACATTAAAGATAAAACTGACAGGTTTATTTATATAAAAAAGTTTAATAGTTATTGTGATATATCGCTCTTAAGAATTATTTCCACCACAATACACGTGTAGTGAAAAATCTGATATTGTGACAGCACTACTTTGGTGGGTTTTTTTGCAACCTCACCGTAGTTTGGTTACTATTAGACTGTTTCTTAAAAATGGTCAAATATATTAATTTTGGGTAAGTGTAAGATTTGCTTAATAGCTGATATAGCAGAGGGTTACTCGCTGTAATATTTCATGTCCTTCCTCAACAATGACACCAGAATGGTTTTCATTCTGTCACTTTAAGAATGATGTTTACTTGCTTTTGCAGATATTCATTTACACGAACACTTTACACTAAGGTTGGTTGTTAACATTACACCGTGAAAAACGGTAATATTCAGAAAAATGCTTTACAATAACACGGTTACACTTTATATTAAGGTACACAAATTCATCATTACCTACTTGGTTGCATATTAGTATGTAAAAAGCACATGTTAATGCCTTATTCTGCATTACCCTCCCTTAATCCTACCCAATACCTAAACCTAAAAACTACCTTATAAGCAGTAGTTAGGAGTTTATTGAGGCAAAAGTCGTAGTTAATAGTTAGTAAATAGTGAGAATTGGTCCCAACACTAAAGTGTGACCAATAAGTGTGACACTTTTTGCAAAGTAAAATGACTTGATTTCCATGTTATTGTGCACCCGACGTAAACCTGACCCATTCATTTGCGGTCTATACCTGTAATTTAACATTTTTACCGTATTTTCAAAAATACATGAAAATCTGCTAAATAATACAATAAAATTCAGTAAAAATGACCTTACATGAACTACAATGACTAATAATACAGAATTTTTTCATTCTAGTTCATGCTAATTTCAGCATTTACTAATAATTTTTTTTAATCAAAAGCGACAAATGTTGACATTAGTTAACGTGAACTAACATGAATAATTGTATTAAGATTAACTAACAGGTAGATTAAATGCGAAGATTAAACAAATGCTGAAAAAACTATATTTACATTTACATTTAGTCATTTAGCAGATGCGTTTATCCAAAGCGACTTACAAATGAGGTAAACAATGGACATCAAAAAGCATAAGTGCAATAAAACTGGTCTCACAAAGCCTACCACAGTATACAGCGCTAAGTTAGATTTTGCTAATTTATTGGCAAATGTATTATTATTTTGCATATCGCTAATGTATTTATTTATGTTTACAACTACTACCTTCTTGTAAAGTGTCATTTGTTTTGCACGATTTAGCTGTAATATGGCTTATTTGGGCATCGTGCACATGTCTGAAAAGCTATGCTAGTACCACGTGTTGTACTTTTTGTGTAAAATGACACTCGGCTAAACTATACGACAAATATGCATGTGTCTTCCCTTGTTCACTAGATCCTGCTGGTTGCGTTTACACATTTCATCTGCACGTTGACCTTTTAGAGAGAAAGGGGCTCAAGAAGGGATAAACAAGGGGAAAAGTGAGATGAGAAACTGTAGTGCCAGTCGCCTGCAGGGGTGAATCAGCCAACCAGCAGCAGGAGGACGGTAAACAACCTGGAGGTGCATGTGAGTGAGTGTGACTGTGCTCTTGTAGTATTCTGCCCTGACATGTGAGTATGCAGGGAGTGCAGTCAGGGCATGTGTCAAATGCACATTAAAGGAAAGTGCTGGGTCGGGTTCTTTTCAGAAGAGGACAACAGACCTGGTACATCAAGCTAGAGAGGTTACATAAGTTGTTTGTGTTTGTGTGCATTGATAACCACGGGACACAAAAATGTGTGTACGGGGACATTCTCTTCCTTAATTTGACGGTTTAGTGTCGGTATGCACTAACCCTTGGGAACGGCCGGGGTGACTAAATGCCCCTCTGCACAATCCAGCGAGGGCAGGACAGAACAATCCATACTTCATCCAGATCTTTATTTACAAACATGAGAACACACAGCAGGGTGGGGCAGAAGATACAAGGGGGATTACGGGTTGCAGACGGAGTGTTTTCGTGGTGCAAAAATGACAGTGACCGCTGTCGGCCGTTGTTGTTTTGCATTGCTCTTTCAGGTGTTGGTTTTGCTCGGGCACAGTCGCTATCATTACCTCGGAGTTGCAAAGCGATGCTTAATGTCTTAAAAGGATTAAGACTGAGCCGTGAGCATGTGCGTGTGCATGCATGCTTTTCAGTTGATTACTACAGCCTGTTCGCCGGAAAAATCGACTGCTCGACTGAGAAAGCAAAACAAGGATTGCATAACTTCTCTCGAAAATAAAATAAAGCAGGGAAATGGTGCAACAGTGTTGAAATATATTCTTTCGTGTTACGTACCTTTAAAGTGCAAATGCACACGGTTTAACCGACTGTAAGTCCCATGTCTCTCCATGTTCAGCAATGTTGCCTGGCAACATGGCTCAGAAGGGTTGCCATGTGTATCACCAACAGCGATGACGTTTCATACTCTCGTTACAACTACAGAACATACAGTATGTGTTCAGCATGCGCTCGCTCTACATAAAAACAAGGATAATGGTACAGCGCTGCAACATGACTGAATCTTGGCCTGACCTTCCGGCTGATGTTATCAGCGGCTGTAGTTTGAATGGCTTTGCGTCAGCTGATCGGGTTCAGAACAAACTGTTATTACCCTATCAGTAGATCAAAGCAGACGTTCCCAGCGCCTGTCTGTCCTGCACAAACCACGCGGAGAGCGAGAGGAAGTAAGAAATTGCACTTTCTGTCGTGCCACATTCCATCTTCACCTACGATTTCCTCTGGAAAACACGGCGTGAATATTTGGCATTGTGCGCTTAGACACTCCTTGCGTTTTGTCTCGTGACAAAAATGCGCTTTTGGCAGCCGATGCCGTCCTGCCCCGGTTCCTCAGGAAGAACTACTATCTTCCACATTGCTATGGCTTGGACCAGTCATGCGTTACTAAGTCATTAGTAAAGGACGGGCACGGGTAGATGTTGGAACAAATGGCTCTGGAATTTTAATTTACTTAATGTTTCTCCATGAGTTTCCATCGCCTGTGTTTCCAGTAGACCTTCCTCTGGTTGGCATGCAGGCAAATAGATTTTCTCCATTTTTTGCCTTTGGCAAAACAATGTCTCACTCACCTTGACACTACCCTGACTGGTAAACGTGCTAACTGTGCAAATGCATCAAAATGCAACAAGGTCCTACTATGGGCAAAATTTCATTTATGTATTTTAAAGGGACAGTTCGCCCAAAAATGAAAATGTTGTCATCGTTGACTCACCCTCAGATAGTTCCAAATCGGTACAAATTTCTACGTTCTGCTGAACACAAAGAAAGATATTTTGAAGAATGGCAGTAACAGATCTCATCCCCCGTTGACTCCCGTAGTGTTTATTTTCCCTACTATGGCAGTAAATGGGGGATGAGATCTGTTTGGTTACTGACATTCTTCCAAATAACTTCATTTGTGTTCTTCATTTGAAACAAAGAAATTCATACAGGTTTCGAACAACTTGAGGGTGAGTAAATGGTGACAGAATTTTAAATTTTGGGTGAACTGTCCCTTTAAAACGCATTGAATCTGGCGACCGCGAATATGACAATGTTACAATGGTGGTGCCAACGCAATCTCATGGCAAGTCGCATGAAATTGTACAATATCATTCGTGCAATTGCGATATGCTTCAGCCTCATGCAGCGACGCTTCTTTCTGATGATCGTATATTTTTGCATGATTCATCTTGCACGTTTAAAGTAGCTACCGTGCGTTTTCCTGTGAGATCAGGTTGGTTGTGCCCCATAGGAAAGAAACATGATCTCGTATGTCTCTGGGCAATGCTATGCAAATGCCAACCTTAAGATGAAAAAGGTTTCATCAAAGGTTTTCGCCATACTTAAAGGTCAGACGTCAATATTTGGTGGTTTAAATACCCATGTGAGGTCTCTTAAAGCATAGTCAGGTAAGTGAATTGTCACATACATAACGGCCCATATTCTTCATAAATGGGCACATAAAAATGCCAATAAAATAAATATTTTATGTTCTACGAAGGGTTCATCCCCTATTGCCTCTGGTTTGCACATTTGAATTCACAGAACAAAGTCTATGGATTGGTCAGGGTTCTCTACTTAGTGCTACAGTGTTTAAACTCCTTAGAATGAATTTGAGACATTCAATGATGTCATTGGAAATGATTAGACTGTGTGAGCCGAGACTGTGTTAGTCCCCTGGGTCCCTGCACATGGATGCTTACATAAACATGTTCTATAAATCTTTTCCTTGCGTATCAGGTGGACGACAGATAATGAGGAGTCGTCTCCCCGCTGGGACCGAGACATACTTATGTCATCTTCTCACCCGATAATCAACATTTTATTTACACTGGAATCCATCTGGCCTCGAAGGGCACTCTCATAATCTCTGTCATAATGAGGCGTGCTTCAAAGAGGAAACCTGTGCAGTCCAATATCCACGATCAGCCTTACATGGCAGTCTCTGTCAGCTTTACGACACGTCCTGAAACAGATACACCTCAGAGATAAAGCATACAGAGCATTCTGAACATGGTCAATTATTGACACAGACGGCAAAATACCAGGAAGTTTCTGTTAGAAATGAAACCATATATGGAGAACAGTTAGTAATTGTGTTCAATAAAACATGCAGTGGCTTGTGTTGAAACCTTTGTTTTGTCACCCGCATCAGTGGAATGCACGAAGAATGCGTAAACCTCAAGCTATTAATGACTTATGATATTGCATGCGTTTGGATGCCTGTAGTTTGATTGTGTCACACCTTTTTTCAGGAGCACACCTGTGTGACATTTCGTACAAGTGCGATTCAATGCAAATGTCAACCTTACCGTGAAAAACATGCTACCCAAGGTTTTTACCATACGATAGATGCCAATATTTGGTGGTTTAAATGGGTGTCGAAGTTTTTAAAGCGCGATTTTCCATAGTTCGGTAATTCTGCTTTCAGAATTGTCACATCCATAACGGATCATATTCCTCATAAATGGGCACATAAAAGTCAAATGTAATCGTTTTTTGTGTTCTGTGCAGAACCATCCCTTCTCCATTAGTTGGGTATTATTGCTTCTGGTTTGTTCATTTTAAATCACAGAAATCCTAAAAGTCTCTAAAAACTTTTTTTAAGATCGAAAACTTATGCAGAGACTGACATTTTCCTAATGTCTGGACTCTATCAACGGGGGTTTAGTAAAATATAAACAGATTGTTCTAAATAGTGGTAATAAATGCATTCTCTGCTAATTTATATTTTAAGTTTCGACTGCAAATGTCACATCCATAATGCTGGAGTTGCAGTAGTAATGGCATAATGTAACTGAGTGCAGCTATAACTTCAAACTGCCGTCATGTGATGTAAGTTTAGCATTAAATAGTATTGTAAATTTAGCAATAATGTGACAAGTAGTCCGTCTTTGCTCTTGGTTGGGGATGGAATTGCCTGGGATGGTCAGATGGTCACTTTGACTTCAGCTTTATTATTATAAAATGTTCTCAAAACGCCAGAACTCTCTGTTCTCTAAAACTCTCTAATTTACTGCACTAAAATGCCATTGCATGTGAGTGTTTGGTGCAAATGTTGTTTACAACAGAAGTGTGTATAGAAACGTGCTCAGCGGTTCGTAAATAAAACGATTATCTGCAGCTCTCCTAAGATTAGCATGGCATGCAATAACAGGCCGTTCTGACACACCTGAGGAAAAAGAGACAAATAACAAACAATTAAAAAAGCTTAGGGTGCTATTTAGGAGTTCATTAAATATAGACATAAAATCAAACAATGAGCCAATTACAAGTCATCTCATACGTGACACAAATGCTAAACACGGTGCATAAACCCTTTGGAAGTAATCGACTCGTGACTGGTCACATATCATGCAGTTATATGTACTTATATGCTGTTCAGGGTGTACTCGGTATACTGTACGCCGGCCGCCCACAGTGACCTTTGAAGTGAGGAATGTTTGGAATGCAAGTCGTGCCGCATGTCACTGGCAACGTGGTGTGAAATTCCAACCGTTTCCCTCTTACCTACCGGTTTCGGAAAATGAACAGACACTAAAGTCGGTTAATTTTTACACAGCAGTGCATTCCATTCTTCGAAGTTTGTTGACTGTAAAAGGATTTTAGATCTTGGATGTAGTTTGTGTCAGTTTCGCTAAATGTTCCCGATATGTGTTTTCTTGTGAATTTGAGCTGCAAGTTCGAAAGTGAATATGTTTGTAGCCAGTGGTGGAGGTTTTCAGCCCCCTGCCGAGCCGGTTTCTGTCCCCCTCCAGCCATCTGTGTTCAGTGCAGGATTAACCTCAAGAAGAACTACTTCCCTTTTCCCGTGCATTGCGACGGTTTATCTGGAACCCTGTCTGCTTGGCATGCACAGCCCACTTCCTGTTAGCTTGCGCACAAACCGATGACGCAGTAGCAGTGACATTTACTGGAGAAAAGGTTTCGTAAAATTGGAGAATCCTGGACTTGAACGAGTTGCAATATTGAGAGTTTTACCAGCAATAGTGCAAACCTTGACACACAGTGTGAATCTTCTGTCAGGAAAGTAAGCTGTGTTTGCAAAAAGATGAATACTTGAAATGCTGCCGTGTACAAAACAAAGCCTATAAAAATAGCTGTGAGGTGTGAATACAAAAATCACAGATAATGGAAGGTGTGGCGAGTTATTAAAGTAGATTCATGATTCTGTGGTAAGACTGTACATAACAAAATGACTTGAGAGCTCAGAAAGAGTAAACAACTGTCTTACCTGCTTGTTTTCTTACCTCGTCTTGTCTGTTACCAGGAAATAATGTGTCCATATTGCCAAAAAAATGTAACACTTAGAACTTAACTATGCAAGATATTTTCCAGACGTGTTTAAAGAGATATTTTTTGTTATGTCTGTAAAATGGCAGAATATTCATGATTTATACACAGTTTGGTAATACGTTTATATTACACGAATGCATTTGGTTTATAATGGACTTGTATCCAAAGTAGCTTGCGGTGCAACCACACTGTACTGTAAATTTGATATATTTGTAAAGTACAACGATGTACTAAAAACAGACACGTTTCTTCCTTCGCATTTTGGAAACGTTTTGTATGCCGATAACAATACTGTCAAAATGATTGTCGTCCACACTAATCTGCAAAAAACAACTAAAATCGCTGTATTACAGATTTTTTTTAAAGTTGTGTTTCGCTTTAATTTGTACTGTTTCTTCATGCAGTTCAACACGCTGAATACAAAAATCACATTCATTTTTTTACCATTGACGGTAAAATGACAAGGTACTGGCCTATCACTGAACTCAAAACAACAGTTTAATACATAACAGTTACTAAAAAGAAGTCGTCCAAAACGTCAGAAGGGTACATTTGATCGTTTTTGTCTTTTATGACTAATACTGTCCTCACGAACCAAGTTCCAGACGTATGCGTGGAAGTGCTCTCGTGAACGCGCACCATAGACTGACAAGTCATTATTTTGGTTTGTTTTTCGCACACAAGTATTGTCGTCGCTTCAAAAAAATTCAGTTGAGCCACTATGAGCGGATGGACCAATTTAACTATAACCGTGATGTCTATGAGGAGACCGGAAATCTCTCGGATGTCACCTAAATATCTTTAAGGCTAAAATACACTACAAGACTCTTGCTCAGATTTTCAGTCTGGACTTGTTGCAGAAAGTCTGTGCCCGTCTGCAGATTTGATCAGTTAGTGTGTTTCTATCTGAAACTTTCAAAAAGTCTGCAAGTGTATGATGTCTAGTTTAAAAAAAAAAGTCTTGTGGTGTATTCCAGTCATTATTTGTGTTCCGAAGATGCCGGGAGGTCTTAAAACATGTCGAACGTCATGTGTGGGAGTAAAAAATAACGCAATTTTGATTTTGAGATGAACTTTTCCTTTAAGTTGAAACAGTATCATGCGAACAGCCCCTAAATCAGAATAGTATTTATTGGAAATATCAACACCATGCTTTACCAGCAACACAAGGAAGCTGATATATCATTTAAGACTTATATATTAATGTCTGAGACAGACGCACACTCACAAAAGACTTAACAGACACTTCCATTGTTATTACCCAATTTGTCTCTTGATTGCAGAAACCACCTGCATAGTCAGACAGTTAGCTGCTGTCTGTCAGCCGTTGAGGGTTTGTTAAGCCGCTGGGATGACTGCACGATTAGAGCTGGAACTGTTAGGGATCCCGCCGTCTCCTGGACACCGATACACATACAGACGTGTGGCGGTGAGCCAGTTAGTCAGAGATCTTCAGACAGCCTCCTGCGAACGCTGTAAATATTCTTTTCAACACATCATCGGCATGATGACTCAGATAGCAACAGCAGAATACATTTTTTTACAGTTGTGTCAGACCGTCAATTAAAAAAGAAACTAAAAAAAACGTAAAAAATACGAGTGGTATCTCTTCTAGAGTTTGAACAAAATCTCGATTTGCCAACGAGCCAAGATACTTAAAAGAAACTGAGAACTGCATTAAACTACGAAGGAGCAACTTCTGAACATTATCTCAGGATCAAGACATCGCAGAAAACGTATTTAGTGCCATACTGTATATGCAGAAATCTAAGAAACACTGTACGCATGACTCTACCCCGCCTTCAAATAGCATGGATGAAACGACCGAGTCATCAGATTTAAATCATTCCATTGAGGGATTTCTATGATGTTTTGTGTCGTGTGATGTTTGTATTTGTTTATCATTATGTCTCCCGGACAGTTTTGTTTAAACACCGACCCTTGCACTTCCAGTTTTTTTAAAGGTGATTCAGGGCAACTCAACAGCAGGAAGTCAAAGTTAAACCGCCCTCTTGTTTTGTCTGCCCTTAGCAGGCGGTTAAAATGACCTGCACACTCAAACTTTTCCAAAGAGTCAATGAGCGCGATGACCCGAGGTTATCTGACGACCTCGGTGCTTAAAGAGGACAAGAAAGAAAAGCATGTTTGCTAACAGCGAATTTGTGAAAACAGTGTGCAAAAAAACTCTACTTTAATGGAACTGTCTTGTTTTATTTGACAGAATTTTCAAAAATGTTGAATTACAGAAATAAACGGCAAAGTAACAAGTTGGGTGTAAAATAACATGGAAAACAAAAACATTTTTCTGGTGGCCTGCGGCTCCTGGAATATTTCTTTGTCGTCACTGTCCTTCTGAACCCTTGTGTGTCCAAATTGACTGTTTTTCAGAAAACACTGCACTTTTTAAACGATTACATTCTAGTCAAAGTTGACAAGCACTTGTTTGTGCCTTTTATTGTTCCGGTATTTGCAAAACCCTGTGACGAACATAAAGAGTGACTAATAGTAATGATTCATGGCCAACAATAAAAATGACAAAATATGGAGATAAGAGGTTTCAGAAGGACAGCAGTGCTATGTATTTATTTATTAATATACTATTTATTTATTGTTTAATGGGATGTTTTAACAGTGTAACCTATAATTAAACCAGCTAATTAAATGAATAAATAAAAAGTATAATGCACAGTACACGGTTTTGGCAACATGAGAAAAGATGACAAAAGCAAACCTGCAGAATAGCTTTTTTTACTACAGTATTTATATTTTAGGAGGTTTAACCTTCGAGTGTCTTGCATGCATGCAGTTTTAGGTAACCAGAGCGAGCCGTGTCAAAAATGATCTTTCTTTTCCAGTCTAAATGATTTCATTTGTATAATCGGCCACAGGACGCCATGAATATTTCATTAATTTTATGGCTAGTTCCACTGCATAATCTGAGCAATAAACAGCTAACAATATATTATCTACCACGCATGAGCAAATAAGACTGTTTACTGTTCAATGTTTATACAAAACTTTTTCCGACTCTCATGCATGATCCTTGATCCAACAATACACTACATGAATTACTAAAGCATCTTAAATACATAATGTGAACAGATAAGATTATGAGCAGTTAACATTTTTTTCAATAGCAGGGCCGTGCGTTTTGAATAGACCTTTAAACGTTGCACATGCTTTAGCTAAACCCGTGGGAGTAAATCTGCCTGTGTTTCTGACCCTGAGTCCTGTAATGTTTGGCCGTCACTGCTGATTGCTCCAGACTGATTGATTCCCGCAGAGGAAACAGGAGCCTAATAATTACTTTCACATATGAGAACTGACGGATCTGTTTCGGACAACATTCGAGTCAGATCTGCTTATTAGTGGAAGTTGAAAGGCAACTTAAAATAAGAAATGAGTTGCTCTGATCAAGCCCTGTCAAAATGACATCATAATTTTGGCAAAATACCAACACGTGAAACCTCGCATACAACCTATATAAACATTCTCATTGCTAATCACGTTATTGTAAACTGGACGTTTCCTCTAAAGCCTCCCTTCCCCACCTTCACAGCCCACATCACCCGAGTTATTACAGCACGTGTTGCGTGTGCTTTTATCTGCGCGTGCAGTCGCAGGCTTCCCGCCGGCTTTATCAGACACTTCTGCTAATTTATCACTCACTTGGAGCCCATGTGTTCCCTCTTTCCCTTCAAACTTCAGTGTAAGGCACAGATGAATGAATCTGCATTAGCAGACATACTGTATATGGTGTTTCCTGAGCAGAGGGAAGTTATCACGTTATGATTGCACTTACAGAGAAGTGATAGTCCAATAGTCATAAAATAATATAGCATCACAGTATGATAACCATTCTGCTTTTACGCACAATAGAGACAATTATTAACCTATGCCATGACAACATAATATACTGTGCAAAAGCACATAGGATGCTTTACTCCAAAGCAATGTCTTTAAGAGGTTTATTTATATCATAAGCTTTGCGGTAGGAAATATGAATATTGATTTCAGTCAATTTTTTGTTTGTTTTGTTTTAATGTAATACACAAGTTTTCGATCGAGATTTTTGTATGAACAACGGCTATCAACTTAACGTTCTCTAAAAATGGCTTATAGGAGAAATAAAATAGAAACAAATGGGACTATTATTAAAACAACACGCGAGGAGTATGGCGGTGTCAAATTAATGTAGATCGTATCAATAAAATGATGTAAATTTTGATAAGAAATGTTCATACTAAAATCATTAACATTGACTTTTGATTGCAGACTTTGTCAAATCTGAGCTCAGTTTGTGACGTTGTTGGGATCTTTTCTTAAGAGGAATAGTTCATCCCAAAATGAATTCTGTCATCATTTACCCACCCTCGTCATGTCAAACCCGTATGACTTTATTTCCTCCTCAGAACACGAAAGAGATATTTTGAAGATTGTTGGCAAGCAACGGTGGTAACCATTGACTTCGATTGTATGGACACAAAACCAATGCAAGTCAATGCGTACCGCTGTTGTTTGGTGACCAACATTATTCAAAATATCTTCGTTTGTGTTTCACGGAAGAAAGAGTCACACTGGAATTTTCATGTTTGGGTGAACTATCCCTTTAAACGCTAATGGACACATTTGTGAGATTTCTAGCTCTCTTTCTCAGCAGAAATGTCTGAGATACGGGAGGTTTAAGCAAAAGTTTCCATTCGCTCTCCGTTTGATTTCATTGACTTTTTCATTCGGTGATATTAGGAGAAATAATTGAGATAACCCATCTTTGATTTTTCTTTCTTATGGGTTGCCTTGTGACGTTAATAGAGTTTGTATTCATCTTAATCGGTTGCTTCTGTCTTCTAAAGTTGCTGCTGTGGCTTGTGGCTGTTATTTTGCTCGTTCTTCCGTATATCTGTCGACCATTATTCTCCAGTGTCGTAAAAGGAAACACGATGCAGTGACAACAGGAAATGTGGGCTGTGTTTGACATGCTCGCGAGTGTCTTTGGCCTAGAGTTTATAAACAGGGTCCCATTGCGTCAGGGAGAACGGTGGGTGGATGCAGCGGTGGGATTTTCTGTGTGTAAACAAACCGGCATGGTTAATGATACAGTGATATGTATACACTCAACAAATGCTCATTCAAGGAACACGAAAGAAGATCTTTTGAAAAATGTTGGTAACCAAAACCCGTTGCTCCCCGTTGACTTCTATTGTGTGGACACAAAACCAATGCAAGTCAACGGGGCCACCATTCTTCAAAATATCTTCTTTTGTGTTTTGCAGAAGAAAGAAAGTCATAAAGGTTTGAAATGACAAAGAGGGTGTGTGAGTAATGACAGAATTTTAATCCTGAAGGTGAACTATCCCTTTCAACAACATCTCTGAGGGGTTCGTACCTGTCGTCTTCTAGTGAGTAATCTTTGGCTGTTTTATTGACTCTGCTGAGAACCTCCGTAGGTTCATCGAGTTCCCATTTGACAACAAAGCTTAGAAGTCTCTAGCCTGGCGTGCTGATTTAGTTCAAAAACACTGCTTGAGGCTATTCCCGATCTCAATTACATAAACAGATTTGAGCATTCAGACTACTCGCTGCATCATGTGACCGATCTGTTTACTCATCCACAGAAGTGAACTTCAGAATGGAGGCAGTGATGAGAGGGTCTTTATTTCTTGACCTTTGACTTTGGCTGAGCCGAACACACGAGGCCATTAGTGTGTCAGAAGTAGCGGGATGACCCAGCGGCACATGACTATACCAACATCACGCTAGGTCAATAACATGACCGACCGAAACCGCGTGGATTCATGACACAATGAAACGTGCAATGTTGATCTCAAAACAGAACAATGGCTTTTTGTTGAGACAATGTTCGCGCAGATGTCCGAAGTGCGGCATCTTTTCTGGAATACAGGAAAGGAGCGTCTGAACGTGTTTTTCTCTGCATGATGTTAAAGAGATACAGTAGTGCACCCCAAAATGAAAATGATTGTCATTTCAAACCCGTACGACTTTCTTGCTTCTGCAGAACGCAAAAGAAAGTGTTTTGAAGAATGTTGTTAACTGAACAACCCATTCACGTCTAGTCAAGTCAATGGGTGCCGCCATTGTTCGGTTGCCGACGTTCTTCAAAATATCTTCTTCCGTGTCCTGCAGAAGAAAGAAAGTCAATAACGATGACAGAATTGTGCATGTTTGGGTGAACTATCCTTTTAAAACAGACTGTCTCTCAGTTCGTGTGCTGCAAATATCCTAACTGTGATGACCCGTAATGGAGTGTTTATGTCTATTATGCTTGAATAGTCACTGACGTGCTCAAATATAGCTCCTGACAGTATAAGAATAGCACACGCAGCCGGACTATTCATAGCTGTGGCTGTTACCTCAGTATAGCCAGCATTATTGTGAAAGGGCTATTGCTGCCATGGACAACAGCCTTCTGTTCCTGTTTTTCTTCTATTTTCTCCTTCTGGCTTGACGTCAGCGCTCAGTCCAGCACTCACCGAGAGTACGCACCATGCTTTAGTCATGTCTGTGTGTCAACGTCGACTTTGCGCTCGGACGACAGCCTCGGGGAAGAAAACATTGTCTTCTCACTGGCTGTTACAATGAGGATATATATCTGTCTGTCGCTAACTGATCCACACCGCAATTACAATGAGCCGTCTCACTTGGATGATTGTTGCTCGCTGTCTTGAATGGCAGCATTGTTGTTTTACCTTTCGAGAGCCAGACGTTTTTTGGAACGGGGAAATGGTCAACACCGACACATGTATGAACAGCCCCTGTATTACTGTTCTGTGGAAAAACAGACACGCCTTTCCACTCGGCAGGGTACGTTCTCCAGGAAAGATCGATGCTGAGCTGGTGTTGATTCCAGTGGATGCATCCGTCTTACATTATTCACTGCGTCGTACTAAAGTTACAGCTAAATTGAGGTTAAAGGCGAATGGTGCAGTTTGGCAAGACTTTGTGAAGTTGGTGGGTCCTTGACGTGCAGTAAAGACAGATACTGTATATTCATCCAGTAAAAAAGCCAACTTGCAAAATGTTCTCCCTACAAAGATAAATTAGTAACTTGAACATAGAATTTTTAGTTAAAGGAGTCAAATGATTGTTTTGCGTATACTAAGCAAAACTAGCCCAAACATGTTTCTAACAAAGATTATTTTGTCGACTGGAATTAGATTCTCAAGTTTTTGGCCAAGATGCGTCAGAAAGTTTGCCCAACTTACAAAACAGTGTATTCTGAACAAACAATACTGCAAGAGTTTGAAAGTTCCCAAGATGCACTGCAGCATGTTCAATTCTGTGTTTCTTCGTTTTTCTTTTAAAGATTAGTGTTTTAGTTCTTGCTGGATTAATTTATGCTTTAATATCATTGTCACGGTTAGTTATCTGTTGTGTTTAGAGTTTTTTTAATGAATGATGGTTTTTGATGTAACCATGGTTGAGGGTTGTGTGTTCAGTGTTGAGGTGTAAGTGCATGACACATGGGCACGATCAACACAAATTGATTAAATTTTTTGTCACGGATTGCACGGTGAAGAACCCAATTGCAGGCAGGCGGGGTTGAAGGGGTTAACAGAGATTTTATTTAAACAATAAACAGAAACAAAACACCCACGAGGGGGTAACGAGGACACGACTAATATATGAAAAAACTGAAAACAAAACACTTCCCTCGATGGGGCAAAAACAGCAGGACAAAATTAACTAAAATATAACACGACACAACATCTTACAAAAACACGGCAGGGTAACTAAGGCAGGGTATGGCAAAACACAAAACTCACAATACACGAACAAGGCAAGGAACAGGACCACGGGTAACAGCATGAGTACAAGCACAAGCTACAAGAACATACATACACAATCCACCAGCACAGGACAAAGAAACATGAGGGCATATATAGGAGAGACAAACGAGGGATAATTACACAGGGCAGGTGGGAAACATTAGACACGGCAAGGAAGCAATACATGAAACAAGAGGGGCGGGGCCAATGACAAGACAAGAGAAAGCACATGAGATGTAAAAACGTAAACAACTCATGGCTTTCTCACATAGAACCTAAGGGCTCTGTCCCGATCCTGCCACACGACTAGAAATTCATGAACAAGAAGGCAGGACCGTGACAATTTTTGTTCTGTTTGAGGTAGAAAACATGTCCAGTTGGAATAAAATACAAATACATGTTTAGCCAACAAAAAATATTTTGATCTGTTGTTCATTAGGTAAACTTGACTATGCTGTTACAACTAATGACTTAAAACATATTTTTGTTCAGTTGGGTGGTTGCTTTATTATTTTAAGTTGACTCAACTATTTTTTTTCCGTTTTTTGACTGAGTGAAAAGGTAATGGGCCAATCATGGGTTATGTCCGTGGTTCCCAAACCGTTGCCTGGGGACCCACTGCTCTGCACATTTTGCATGTCTGTCTTATCTAACACAGTAGCTCATTAAGTGAGGGATCCATGAACTGAAGTGTGCCGGTTAAGGGAGACACCGCTGTGGGTCCCCAGGAACAGGTTTTGGGAACCAATGGGATCGCTTATGTGATCTCAGCAGACCCCTCCCACATGTTTACTGTGGCCCGCAGTCAGGCTGACCTTCAGTGAAAGGTCAGTGAAGTCAGAGCGCTCAACCACTGGCCAAGACTTTGTCCCTGATCCACGTGAGCGTGCGATCAACGAGATGCTTGTGAATGTTTTCACGTCAAACCTATAAAAATATTTAAGCACAAGTACAAGAGGACTGTTATATTTGTAAATATAGTCACGGGTAAAGGACCAACCACATAATAAACAAATCAAAGTTTGTAAAAAAATCATTTGTTCAACATTTTGTTAAAAAATTACGATTTTGTAAAAAATGTAAGACAGAGCATGCTATGCAAAAGCATAACTGCCATGCTGTGATATTAATAAAAGCATTTTATGATGTATTACTATATTACTTTAACGCGGTTTACTTTTCTATAGAAATATGCGTGTACACTGGAATGTTTGTTATCATTCATTGTTCTTTGTGATTTGGTCTGACTGTAGTTTCCTAAAGCTTCATTTCCGTATGCCTCCTTTTCCTTATGTGCAGAAAGATCTTATTTCAAAAGCAAGCACAGTGTTTTCTCAAACAGCTGTGTCCTCAATGTAAATTTAACTTCCCCTTGCAAGCCCCCCCCCCCTCCCGGAACAGATAAGCAGTCTTGAGCACATTGTGCTGGATATAATGCATTACTTGTGGTTGTGAGCAGTATAAACAACTCGTTCCCCCTCAATAGTCCCATAGAATCATTAAAATCCCTCTCTTCCTCATTGTGCATTGCAAATGATAATACCCGGCTATTGCTGGTAAGGAAATATCTGGCATGCCTAGTTGTTAAACTCTGAATGGAATGTCTGTTGACATTATGATTTTACTGGCATGCATTGACGCTTTAAGAAAATGATTACTGGTCACACTGGCCTTTAGACCACAATCCAACTGCACCGCTGTCCAACAAACGGAGCATAAAAAACAACGCAAGCGGATACTTGTTAAATATAAAGCATAACATTTATTTCATGAGAAAACCATTTGGAAAGTCATAAATAACCAAATATATTACTTGTTTAAAATGGCACCAATATTATGCATAAATAAAACCACCAAGATTCAGTCATTAAATAGCAGTGTCTTTTTGAAAACACAAGTCTTTCTCTCCTGCAGACCTACGACAGTCAGGTCTGAGTCATGTGTTCAACAACCCCCCCCCCACCCCCAGCGGGGGCAAAGAGCGGCCAAGCGCCGCGTCAGTCTGTAAATATCCACTATAGCATCCTTGACGCGTCCCGTTTAGATACGCGACACGACCACCCAGGTGCGCCTTCGCTCCGAAGGCCAATAACACCGTTCATGATGCAGGAGGAACGCAGAAGAATGTCTCCAGTGTCCTCTGACGCCCAAATCCCATAAACACGGAGGTGGGAGCTTCGGAAACTTCCCTCGTGTATTGACGAGTATGTCCTCGTGACTGTTGAAGGACGACGTTAACTTTCCTTTCAAACTTTCCTCTTAGCGCTCCTGCAGGGCGATGGAGGGCACCCACTGGTTCCTGCAGCGGCTCTCTTTGCAGTAGCTCCCGACCTCGCTCAGCTTCAGATGCTCGGCTTGAGGGTTCTAAATGAAGAAAAAACACATCATGGGCATTGCATATCCTCTGCATATAGCTTGACAATTTATAGATTCGCGTCGAAGCGTATTTGCAATGCGTAAAAGCACTTACAGTTACAAGTATGCAGTGAAGGTCTCTCGGTTCGTTGGCGTTGGTGTCTGTGGAGAGAGGTTCGCCGAGAACTTGTGCCAATCGCCCCATGCCGGAGACGCGAACTATGTTGATGTCAATGTCGCAGCAGAAGGCTTGGATGAGCGTGAAGTGAATCTGAAGCGCGACGTCATTCTCGTCCTCCTCGTCGGTCGCCAGGACGCACAAGACTACGCTGTCTGGATCTCTGTAAAAGTACGAAGTTACGTTAAAATGCAGTTCGGTTTTCTAGTGGAGTCTCTCAATTCACATTACTGAAAGCGCGCAGACATCCAATAGGAGAATACTTACGCGTTCATGAGTTGCGCAGACTCGTAGACCCCCACAGTCAGACAGTTCTGCTGCTGTGCAGCCACTAGCAGCTCCTCCAGAGCTTCACTCACTGTCTCCATTCTGCAAGAAAATAAACCCATTGTTAATTTATGAAAATTAAACAAGAGAAAATGTCTTTCTTTTGAAACACTTGGGTTTGCTTACTTTCTGTCTGCGCTACTGCATCCAAAGACTTCTTCCAGAGTCATGTTGTCCTCGAACTGCAGTTGAATTCAGAAACCAAAACTCCTCCAAATAATATAATCCCAGCGAACGTGTTGCTGTTTGATAATAAAAGTAATCCACAGTGATAGTGAGTTCTTCTCTTGTGAAACTCGTCTCTACGATACTCTCTCGTGTTTGACGTACAGCTGTGAGGCGCGTGGGTTTTATAGCGCGAGCGGCAGTGGGCGTGGTTGAAACTTCGGCCGAAACCTCGCGCTAACTGGCCTGCAGGTTTCTATGGGCAGAAGTTTGCTATTGTCATGTATTGTGTCAACTGCCATTGACTTTGCCTAAAACGATCAAGCGCACACTCACTCACGTGAAATCCTGCGAAGTAATTTGTTAAAACTCGCAAGTGTGATGAATAATGATTTCTGATGAATAGTCTAACGTGATGTTCTCACTGTTGCAATACTGCAAAATGCATACTATTTAGAAATGCTAAAATAAAAGAACAGCTTACATCGCACTGTTATATGCATTATTGTTATATTTAATATATAAAAAGATTTTCCATTCATTTGAACATATTTTGCAAAGTGTTGTATTAGTCTATATGGTTTGCATTTATTTATGACTTTGAAAATATTTGATTGACATTTGTTTAAAAGTGAATACGTAATTTATTTCTCAGAGCTGTTTTACTTTGAACATCTTGTGTACAACAGTCATGGGATGTCAATGGGTATTTTCTAGGTCTTGTATGCCATCTGGTGGTGACAACTGTCCCTCGTGTGTGAGCGCGAGGCAAAGATCACCGTGAGACATGTGTGGGCAAGTACCTGAGAAAGAGCAGAGGTCTTCAGATCAGGGACACCTTGATGGATAAAGGCGCAGAAACAGGGACAGAGACCCCCTGGTAAATATTGTATATATGCCTATTATAACTGATATAAACATTTTAACAATAAAAAGAAGAATTTGACATATTATAATACATAATTTATTAAGAATGAAAAGAAAAAAACAAGCAAGGTCAACAATAAAGGTATTATATTTGAAAGGACAAATAGGTGTTCATTGTTAAGATGCTTACATGATATAATAATATTTTGCTATTCAACGTTGTGTAGCGTTAAGGCCTATATGTTTGATACTTATATTTTGATATGAAAGAATTGGAAGAGCCCCTGCAGTACCACCACGGACCCCCTGACCTTTGCCCCAGAGAATGTGCTCACGAGATAATCACTGTCAGTGTGATTGCATCAAAACTAATCATTAGATTCAAACATCAAATGAATGTTTTTATTGGTTTAGATAATTATGATCGGATATATATCACAAGATTAAAATGTCTTCGTTTTGCGCAATTGCAATATGTCAGATGGTGATAGTGTGTAGGACAGAATAAGGATGAGCTGTGAATGGGAACACGAAGCAGAGGTTAACTTGATTGTTTTGCATAATAATAATAAGTTTAATCAGGGCTGCTGTGATTACGTCAAGTGAAGACAATTACAGTTTCATAAAGTTTTGTAGCGCTGCAAATCTGCAACTAAAAAGTAAATCGACCTTCGCGTTTCAAAACATCACCACAAGAGGGCAAACCAGGCTTTTAGAAAATAAAAATTAACTTTTCTCGAAGATCCTTATCCTACAACCAATTTGATACACAAATATCAATCATTTGAGTAAACAAATCTTCTCACTCTCAGTGATATGATGTAAATAGTCTGTAAACTCATCCTATTATGACTTTAATAATGACTTATCTTTAGGCTTTAATAATAATGATCTTTATGTTTTAATGCTTTTAAAAATATATATTTTATGTGGCTCATCCGTGGCACTTTTTTATTTTTTACAGTCAGTGTTTCTGTATTAGAAGGTTTGACATGAACCCTAATGTGCTCTCACACTATGTGAGATCAAGGTTGACATTTTAGGAAAGCATTAAATCAATAAATGTGTGCATATATTTTTTATAAACCAGTGGACACATAGCAGTGGGCTTTACATTTTCTTATTCCTCTTATAGAATTAGTTTACATTTTAGGCTCTCTAATTTGAACAGATTAAAATGAAGAAGAGAAGAACACATTACAGATATCACAAAATGATATTAATTTTGAGTAAAGAAATTCTCGAGCATCACAGCATGGTGTTCATTTATCTTTTTCACCAGTGCACAAAACAATGTAAATGTCATTCTTCTCTCACCACGGCTGTTATGTATTAAGTGTTTTATACCCTTTCTGTTGACTGGAGGTCTCTGCCCAACAAGCTCATGCAAGACCCCCATCAGCTTCATCATGTTCAGATCAAGGTCAACATTAGACTTCACCCAGAATCATGCAATCATCCAGACACATTAAATCCACACCAGTGTACCTCTCACTTATCTTATTACTTGTTTATTCTAAATAAATCATATTAATTAATGACTATTTTTAATTTGACTTTATATTTAACATTGTTTAAGTCATTTAACATGTCATCTAACAATTATAGCAGTTGTGTTCAAGTTACTAGTGTTTTTCTTATTAGCCTTAGGGGCGCATGTTCAGATTCTCAACAGGGCATCAGACCCCTTGTGGTTAAGGAAGGTGTTGCATGGGTTAGGTTGAACAGAAATGATTATTTTTTCATTTGTAAATGGCATGGGGACATTGTGGAACCCGCAGACGATCCCATACAGAATTTCAAACCCACATGGGCCCCACACACAAATGTTAGTTGGGTTAAAGGGACTGAGGATGATGTTGTCCAGTCGAGTCCCACCTCTGGTCAGGTGCAATCCTATGTGCAATCCATATGGGCAATTAGCATGAGGCCCATTTATACAGCAGGGGAATGTACAGTAAAGACCAGTTATAATGAATGAAGACAATGAGTCAGAGATGAAGATGATCAAAGAACATTTACTGAAGGAAAACAAGCAGAGGTCAGCTTCAGCACTCACGAGGAGTTCCACGGGCCGACCTGCTGTTACATCCATACAGTAGGATTTATGCTGACAGAAACAACTCATCTATGTCATTACTTCTGCAAATATGTGTTTCTCACTCTGGTCAGCAGAATGTTCTCAAAACTTGATGATAAGACACCCTTCTCTTTCAGAAGTTTAACCCAAAAATGAGCTATATTTCATGAGAAATATTCTGATGGGACTGTGAATAAAGGAACACGTCAGTACACCTGTTTCATACATTTCATACAGTCATGACAACATAGAAAGAACATATGTCCTAAGAACCAGGAACTATTCTAGTAACACTCAATAATATGTATAACATAATCACAAAAGGTACTGATTGGATCTTTATTTAAATCATTATTGTTATTGAAGGATACATGTTGATTAATAATTGATTAATAATTTTGCCACCCCATGAACCCACCCCTTCAATAAGCACATAGGGGCACCACATACAACCACAAGAGGGCACTACATCCCATACCGTTGTTATTAGTTCTGGACTCCATTTCCCATAACCCTTTGCTGGACTCATGATTGTTGATCAATGTCACCTGTGCCTCATTAGACCTGCTTTCTGTTTATTTAAACAGGTCTTATGTCATGATCATGTAGTCTTGTTAATGTTACACTGCCTCTCTGCCTTGTTTTCTTTGGTTATTTCATGTGTTTTCCGTTATTCCTTTGTGGACTGGTTATTAGGAATCTGATTTTCGCCTGTTTTTTGGATTATGGTTTTGGATTGACCCTATTAAACTGCAGTTGGACCCACGATCTGTGTCTCATTTTATTGTTCAATCAAGTCCCGAACAGCTCTAGCTGCCTTGAATACTTGATCAGCGCCTGGTCTCTTAAAATGTCTTCTATTCTGTGTTTCTGTGATAGTATCATCTTTTAGCAGATCCGTTAACAAAGGAATATGCGCCATATTTCTAGCACGGCCGTCATTTGGAACATCTTCTTTTGGTTTTTCTTCTTTCGGTTTTTCTTTCGGTTTTTCTTCTTTCGGTTTTTCTTCTTTTGTTTCTTTTTCTTTTCGTTTTTTTTCTTTTATCTCCTGTATATATTCTTCAGTAAGTTTAAGCTCTTTGTGTGCATAAGCACTAGTTGCCCAGGTCCGTGGATTGGTGTGAAACTGATTCTTTTTTGAATCACTAGTTACAACTGGATTTTTGTCTGCAAACACAGCTTTGCAACGGTTTTTTACTTGAGTTATCAAATTAGGAGATTCCATGTTATTATTAGAATCTCTTTCTGAACAATCAAACTTCTCAGGAAGAGTGTGTTCTCCAAGAGGTAGAAACACACAGAAATTGGGCTCAGGGTAGTAAGTGCCCAGAGGAAAGTGCTCAGCTGTTTTTATCCGCACCTGTCGATCACGTTCACTTCTTTCTCTGTTCTCACTGTCCTTAGGGAACACATAACCTGTTGACATCACTGTTGGGTACTTGTGCTCGTGGATTACATCTATGTAAGAGCTCAACACATGATTAAAATGCACTGTGTCTGCGTCAAAAAAGCAGAAATAGATTATACATTCAAGGTTGTCTGTCCTAAATAGTTTAACAAATTCCCTGGTGTGTTCATGGTTTTTAATTGTTTCTCTGATTTTTCGATATGGGATGTCGTTGCCTGGCCATGGAAAGCAGAATTTTCTAAAAGCAATTTTTGAAGTAATTTGCTTGTCAAATTCTGTATCTATGGCACCTTTATCCGACTCATTTCCATTAAGGCCGAAAACTACAGCAATATCCTCATAACGACGTTCATCTTCTGGCTTGAAAGCTGTCCTCCTTAGAAGATCAAGAAATGTCTGGCAATGTGATTCAGGTCTTCCACTCATCTCAGGTGTAACACCCACTGGGACATTGATCAAAAATTTGACTCTGATTTTATCTCTGTCCGATGGTGCTGTTGGCTCCTAGACAGACAGATAAACAGTTTATACAACCTTTCTTCAACTCCACTTTCAGAAAAGAAAGTACAAAAGCTGTCGCTGAAACAGTACCTTTTCATAAGGTATTATACCTAAAGGGGGGAACACTTTGTTTTAAGGAGCCCTTATTACACATTATATTATAGTACTATTTACTATAAATGTCCTATACATTTTACATAAGGGCTGTCACGATTATGAAATTTGGCAGTCGATTAATTGTTTAATAAATCATTGCGATTATGACGATTAATTGTCATAAACTCATACATTTTTATAATCAGCTTTGAAACGACCATATTGTTCTGAATATAAGACTATGTTTTTTTCTTGTTAATACATCGTAAAAAATTGGGTCATCATTGAGGTTTAGGCTTTTACCTGTCAAGAATACAACCGCCAAATACTTGTAAATTAAGTAAATTGATCAGGAGATAATTGAATCTGCCATTAAAATGCTATCAGTCATAGAAATGCTAGTCTGTTTTTTTTTCACGTGCAAGACTACAATAAAAGTTTACTTCTATGTTAATGAAATTTTGTTAGACAGGTTTTCACACTGAGATTATCTTAAATAATATTACATTGTACTGCAGGTTATTTTTAAGGTGTGTGCTTTAGTTTTTTAAAAGTGATTGTGTTACAAGTATTACCATGCTTTAGTTACAATAAATACACTACAATATGCAATATGCAGATGCACTACAGCTCCCCCTAGTGTCTTCTATAGAGATGTGCAATAATCGCGATGATCTGAAACCGTCTCGATGAGACGATTATTTAATAATCGTGACAGCCCTAATTACATGTAAATAACAATAAACCACACCCTAATTCTAACCCTATAGTAAGTATATTCATTATTATTACTCAATACTTAAATATAATTACACTGTCAGACATTTAAAATAAAGTGAAACCTTTGTACTTTCTTTTCTGAGTTGCATTCATCAATTCAACAGCTGTTTTTATATATCCCAATGTACTAATCATCATGATAACATGTATTACATTTTAGGGTAAGATGGAGAAGAAGCCACCCTTAAGAACAATGTCTATGTACTGATAAACTGTAACACTTACATATGTGACACTGGACAACAAAACCAGTCTTATGGGTCAATTTTTCGAAATTGAGATTTTTACATAATCTGAAAGCTGAATAAATAAACTTTCTATAGATATATGAGTTGTTAAAATAGGACAATATCTGGCTGAGATACAACCGTTTAAAACTCTGGAATCTGACAGCGCAAAAAAATCAAAATATTGAGAAAATTGCCTTTGAAGTTGTTAATCAGGGGCACTGTGGCAGACCATCCACTCACAAAAATAAAGTTTTTATATATTTAAGGTAGGAAATTTACAAAATATCTTCATCGAACATGATCTTTACTTAATATCCTAATGATGTTTGCCATAAAAGAAAAATCGATCATTTTGACCAACACAATGTATTTTTGTCTTTTACTAAAAATGTTCCCATGCTACTTAAGACTGGTTTTGTGATCCAGGGTCACATATAAATTATGGATCATTATGGGGTTCATTATGCATCAACTAACACACTTTTATGCAAATCAACTGGACAGAAGTAACAGTTTAATTGTAGTGGCGCAAAACATATGAAAGGTGGCCATCTTGCCTAAAAATGTAGGCAAAATGACCCCCTTCATGGGGAAAGAAGTCCCCAGGGGTATCTGACCTTTACAGAACATTTGATCTAAATCCCAAATGAATCCAAATAATGAAAAAACTTGCCATTAATTAAACTGGTAAAATTGTGCATGTTGGTGTAATTGGAATACGTTTACTGAAATGTTATGTTTTATAATGACCAAGAAAGAACAGAACATAACAGGCATGCTTTTTTAAAGTTTTCAGTCCCCCAAAATGGATAAAAGTTTTCCATTCTTAGTTGAAAATGGTGTCATGAACGGAGTAAGAGTAATCCTAAATTAAAGTCATAAGATACTCTCTACTAAGACAAGCCTGTTCCTCACACAAAACTATTACACGGTGACTTGAAATTAAAGGCATAGTTCACCCAAAATTAAACTTCTGTCATAATTTATTCACCCTTACGTTCTTCCTAACATGAGTTTCTTTCTGTTGAACACAAACAAAGATATTTTGAAGAATGTTGGTAACCAGACAGCTGACAGTAGCCATTAATGTCGTCTTTACACAGGCGAGTTAAGGCGTCTCTGTGGCGGATTACATTTCTGTGTAAAGAAGCAATGCCGCCGCATGAAAGCCGATCTAAAATATGCCGCCTCTGACCCTCCTCACATCCTAGTATCAAAGGCGACTCTGATGCGGCTCAGGATTAGTGTAAATGAAGGCGCATTAAAGCCGCTCTAAACTACGTCACTGTCATGTCAGCAGGAAGCGAGAGAGGGAAGATGAAGCCCAAAACACACAGCGATATTTGTTATAGGCTATTAATAACAACGCAGATTTTTTTAAATAATTCAAACATAAATTCTTCGTTTCATTTCTTCATAAAATGATTTAAATGTTTGGACTATTTTTGTTTGTGCTGTGGCTGTTTACTCAGACAGGCTGTGGCAACAGTTTGAATGCATGATGGACATTTTGAAGTGAAGTGAAAGTGAAAGTGAAAATTTTGAGACTGTTTTCAGCCATTAAAATAGTTTAAATTAGTTTTTTGTGGCAAATTATATTTATTTCGTTTCGTTTCTTTTTAAAATTAATTTAGAAAAATGTTTGGAGTATGATTGTTTGTGATGGTGTGTGCGCGGAATGCAGATTTTTTATTTGAACTCATGACATGAAATATTATTATTTAAATTCCTCCTTTAGCTCCTCTCCTTCTTAAGGAAAAAACCTTCCGATACGTGGGACATGATCACATGCAGACCTGTTTGTCGGACATTATGCAGTGCAGCTCATACAGCAGGAGTTATTTAAATAGCTCTCGTGTTACTTAAGCGGATGGGTGTGCGCAACACGCGCATGAAGTCGAACACATAATTAATCACAAACTTAACATTACTATATATTGTGATGAGAGAGTGTGTGCTTTTCGTACCGTTTACCTCAAAACAGTCGCATCATAATAATGTAAGTGTGCTTCGGTTCAGATCGTAAAGTGAGGACAGTATGAGTGGAGACAGTAGCGCTTGTGCACAGATGCCCGGCCCTACGAGCGTAAATGATTTGGGTCTCATCGGGCTGGAATTGAAATGCAATACGACAAATATAACGACAAATAATTTTGTCGACAAATGATTTTGTTGTTAGCCTATATATCCAAAAGCATCTAATTGAGGACAATATTTCACACACGACAACGATCTGGTAACATTTACTGTACACTGTAAAAAATGATTTGTTATTTTTTGTTGTTTCAACTTAAAAAAATAAGTTACCTTGTTGCCTTAAAATTTTAAGTTAGTTCAACTTAAAAATATTAGTTCACTTAATGAATTTGTTGCAAACTCGTTGTGTTGACTAATATTTTTAAGTTGAACTAACTTAAAATTTTAAGGCAACAAGGTAACTTATTTTTTTAAGTTGAAACAACAAAAAACAACAAATCATTTTTTACAGTGTAACACCGGAACTGTTCATTTACCTGGTCGACTTTCTGGTTCTTTAAAACAACTTTTGGCGTCTTTCAATATGCAATATTTTATTAATATGTATTAATATTAATATTAATATTTAATATTAATATTTATTAAACTAATTATTAATATTTCAATAATTTGGCGTCTTTCAATTCATTTAAAATGTTGCATTTATATCCTAATATTGTTTTTATCCTAAAGTATGCATTGTTATTATTAGTGTCAGTATTTGTTTTTTAGTTTATATCGTTTAATTTAAGGCATTATTTTATAGCATATTGTTAGAATAGTGCTTTTGTGGTTATGTTCAGCATTATTTCGCATAATTTTAATACCTGTGTAAATGCATTTATGCCGCTTTAGAGCCGCATTAACGGTCTGTGTAAATACACATTTATGCCGCTTCAGATTCGGTTTCTGTGCCGCCTTTGCTGTGTAAAGAGGCCAAGATGGCATGAGGTTGAGTAATTTATTTGAGAACTTGGGTGAATTATTCCTTCATGTTTTCCTCTGTTATCCAATGTCATTTCCAGGTCTATGCAGAATTAAAAAGAATCATTGGAGGAATCTGCACTCAACTTTCCACAAAGCCTTGGAAGTCCTTGCTAAAGATCCGATCAGGATGTATCAATCCAGAAGAGGTGATAGTCAAGATGAGTTAAATGCTAACAAGCCTAACGTAGATGAGGAACACATGCACACTGTTCTCAAATATATGAATTTGTATATAGCCATGCATGGATGGAGGGCAGCAAGTGATTTTCTCCAGAGGAATTCACTAACAAACTCAAAATACCTGTGTTTTGGTCATTCTTTTTTCAATAGGCCTTTTTTGTTGTTCAGCAAATACGTTTGCTGTTGTATTTCAAATGTCTGTCAACAGGTGCACTTTATCATGTATGTTCAGTCTAATGGAGAAGTGATTGTTATGAATTTAAAGCTATGTCTTAGTTTATTTGTGTGGTTCACTTATTGTGACTGAAAGATTCCAGTTAATATTTTTTGTTAGCAACCCCAATCTGCAATTATTTATAACTAGTTCCACAGGTTTATCTAGTTAAAAATCCCAAATAATAAAAATTAATTGAAGTACAGATAAAACGTGGGGTAAATACTTACATTTTAATTGACAGAATCTTTGCTGTATGTTTTCAAATGTTAAACTAATTAAAAAACTTTAGTTGACTGAACTGAAAAACTAGTTGAGCAAGGATACTTTTTAATATTTGAGATAAGTTTGGGCCAACTAAAAAATAACAATTTAACTAACACTTTGTGGAGAGAAATTGAGTGAACGTAACATTTCTGTGGAACTAGTTACTAAATAATAATTAGTTGAAACAACATGACATTTTTTACAGTTTACATTCTTCAAAATGTCTTCTTTAGTGTTCAGCAGAACAAAGACATTTATACAGATCTGGAACAACTCAAAGGTGAATAAATGATGACTTTTTGGGTGAAGTATCACTTTAATATTTGTTTTGTTGAAAGTAATTTAGTTGAAACTCACCATCATGGTGATCAGTGTTCCCTTGAAATGGGCTCTTGATTTTTAGACATTTGCTTTTTTGGCATGCTGTAACTGTGCTTTTATAGTCTGTTATGGCAATGCAAATGAGAATTTAATCAAATGAGGTTGTTGAAATAGTCATCATCTCGTAGCATGATTCACAGACCTAATCTGGATTCTAAAAATCTAAAAGTTAAGAGTGTAAGAGCCCAACTCAAGAAAACACTGATCACCATGATGGTGACATCCAAATTAATTACTTAATTGATTAATTACAAAGTAGTTACAAAACAAATATTAAGTGTTAACCCGCCCATGGGCCCTGTGCATGTTAAGGTTTGAGTATTTTGTATTTGAAATGCATGCCCATCCCTGCTCATGTCCGGTGTAGACATGGTGTTACATGGTCGTTGTACATAAAAAAGTGCAATCTGAAAACTCTTGTGCTGCTTCTCAGATGGAATACACTCAAGGTTAGGGACAGGTTTGGTGGTATGAACAGGAAGTATTATGGATTTAAAATAATATAAGAGTGAGTAAATCATGACAGAATCTTAACTGTTAACTGTTCCATGTAATTAACAAGACGAATACTACAGGCCTAAATAAAGGAAAAACGTATCCCATACATTGTCAATTGTTCCACCATTACCTCAATACTGAGTTTAGTGACACCATCAGTAATCTGGTCAGTGCTGGAATGTCCTGCCTTCTTTTCTCCCTCATTCTCCGATTGTTTGTTCATAGCTGATGGATCTTTCTCCTCTTTGTGTGACTGATGGTCAGATGTAGACATTTTGGTCTGAGAAAACATAACATAACTGGAAAGATCAGTGCATGCAAAGTGAAAAGGATTGCCTCTTTTCCAGATGACAATTAACACTGAAGTGTGTTTTTAAGTATTTACAATGGCCTCTGCGTGTGTCATCAAATTAGCAATTACTTAATACTAAAGTCTGCTATATTACACACAATTGGACCATTTATTATTAATGCAAGATGGGATCATGTAAATAGCTAAGCTTATGAGTTCTCCCAAAGCAAACTGGTTTCTGCAAAAAATCAAACAAAAAAATCACCTAAGATATAAAATAGTTTACTTGAATATTGCTGGAAATCAATTTGATCATAACCTTTTGTTCACATCTTTATTAATTACATCTCTTAATTTACTGCTCTTTTCTTTTTCATTAAAACAAACATGAAATAACATTCCATACAAAAATGGAAAAAGTGTTTTACTTACTTTATCCTTGTTGTGTGCTCTCATGATATGGATGAAGCTGGTCGGTATTTTATACAGTAGGACAGAGATGCTCCTCCTCTAACATGTGATTAAATTGTTAGAAAGTTCATTCAGAGTGTCAGACAACATTGTTTCTACATTCTGTAACGATGTTATGAATCTATAAATGCCCTTACATTGATGGTTTATTCAACGGGGACCTTAAGTATGATATTTGTGTATTGAAAATGAAAATGAGACAAAAATACTGTAAGAATCCAATAATCCATATCCAACTGTATTTTCTGAGAAAATCTAAAAAAACCTTTTTATACTTCTAAATAGTTTTATGGAAGTCAAACATCTCTCCGTTTTGAATTCTTTGCATGTCAAATCTTCTTAAAAGGTTCTAGGTGTGACCAGAACATTCAATAAAGTATGAAACTCTTCTGGTTTGTACGGTATATCTTGATTGAGAACATGAAAACAATGAGGCTGATATGAAATGAAATTTAGTGGGATGATTATTCTAAAGGATTACATGTCTGATGAATTAACCTGCTGTTGAGTGACGTGTCACATATTCTGAACATGTCAGTAATTTCAACAATATCATCATCGTACTAATGACAAATAAACAAATAAAGAGATAAATAAAACATTTGAAAAGAAATTCACTGTACACCTGGCCTAAACATAGGGCAGGGTTTCTTGGAAAATGAAAGATGCTGTTTCTCAAAACCTTTTACATATAGTGATGGCATCTATATATACAGTATATATATATATACACACATGTAACGTAACGGTCACTGACGACAGACGAGGAGGAAGAAGTAATCCAAATCTTTAATTAACAGGTAAAACATCCAGGATAACACCACATTTCACATTACTTTTAAGACTCGACAATGAACTGAGGAAGACACAGGGCTTAAATACACAGGGGTAACATAATCAGGATAAACAGAACCATGTGAGGGACTAATTAACTACTAGGGAAACTTATGAGGGAACACAGGCAAAACAGAAATACAGAAAAAAAGTAGTGTAATCATATACCTTGTGTCAAAGTTTGATTGATTTATGACCCCACCTGTCAAAGGTCTGTCAACCAGTCACTCAAAGGGTGACTTTTATGGCCTGTCAATCTTGATGACATTTATGTTTTATGGCTGTTGTTGGGGGCTCCTCTGTCCCCCACCCTTCCTTCAGTGGGGCTAACTACCTACACACCCCCCTCATCACTACCTAATCAAAAAAGTGTTTTTCAGCCTGTTCGGTTTTACTATAGGCTATTTGTGAAAGACGGTTGTGTTGGTAAATGAGAGAGAGATCAAACAAATATTTATGTGGGTTTTTCTTCTAAGAGTGTGTTGTTGTGTTAAGGCTTCTATCTGCCAAATGATTATTGTGTTTGGGCAACCCGTTCTCATAACAAACAACTCGTTTCGCAGACCTTTTTGCACCAAAGCCGTACGATAACTTTACATGAAGAAACATCATCATTGCAAATTATATCTAACATACATTTTCATAATGACGGTAAAATAAAAAAAACCCAAATAAACCCAAGAAGTGTAAACAGTGAGTATTTCTGTTCTACATTATTTGAATGGTTTTTATTTTATTATAAGTGTTAAACAAATGGATAAATGTTTTTTAACAGTTTGCTTCAGATCTAAACTTTACACGAACAAAGTATAAGCTGAATCAACTGGGCTTGTTTTATTTCAGTGTCAGCCTTTTATGGTTGCTTTTCCCTCAAAACATGTATTGAATATACTTTTATTTTCTGACACAAACCAACTGAACGTATTAAAAATAATAGCAAGAGAAGTCCCCTCTGCAAGTATTATAAGTACCACTGTATTTTTCTGTATGATTAAAATGCTTTTTATGTTTTTTACAGACAGATCTGACAGATTGTGTGCCAGATTGTGAATTACACGTAAGTGGTCAAATAAGAATATCTTTTACATGTAAAAATCTAGACTTCTAACAAATGTACAAATAAACTAAAAATGGCTATAACATGCAGGAAAATGGGGAACTTCTGCAGACGTTGTGTCTTGTGAAACGCTGTAAATGGTGTTTTACATGTTTAATAAACATATGGAGCTCCCAAGATAGATGTGCTCTGGTTTCAGCTTTTAGAAAGTTCTTCATTTAAAAGATTGGATGTTACCTCTAGTTTTTATCTTATTTAGACAAATGTTTTGGTCTTTTCATCTTCTTTTCTTGATTGCTCTACGTACAGGCAAAACATGCATATCAGTAGCATGTTAATTGACCTACACCTTATGTCTTTCAGTGGGGTAGACCTGCATCAACAAATGATAAGTCCATGTGCATTACCCAAATCTTACATGTTACTTGAGGTAAGGATGGGTTTAGTCATATAGATACACTATTAGCATCTCTATAAACCAGTGCTTCAGTAGACGAATCAGTTGATAAATAATTATATATCTGATTATATAGATATGCATTAGGAAAAGAGTAGTGATTTAATCCTAATACTATACCCTCAAATACACAACGTGGATCTCTCACTATCAGCAGTTTTGCTCAAAACTTTTTGACATACGAAACATACCTGTTTTACTACACCAGTTTGTATCCTCACCATGTGAATGTCACACACATTCTTAAGTTGTTCTCCTTTTGTATAGTTTCAACATTTGTGTTTAGTCAGTACCAAGTTGTCAGGCTTTACACTTACGTCTTTTAGAAGTTGTTTTGTTTGTCACTGTTTTGTGAATATTTACAAATGACAGGCCTTTGGTTTTGAGTAATCTGTTGGAATTTGTCAGTTATACGTTTGTTAGCTTCATTACATGTTTTTACTATTCCTAACAAATGAAACCGATGGCCGGCATTTCAACTGCTAGCCAGTAAATCTAGAACTTCTTCATTTTCTGACATAAGCTACAGAAAGTGATAACACAGACATGGTTATTTTATTATGTAAAGTTTCTCATTTTAACTTTCTTTCATGATGTTTTCACAAGTATTTTTTTTCAGCTTTATTTTCTTACTTTACCACTTCTTAGTTATAATTAGTTGCATGGTTACTTCTTTTCCGTTTTTAGTTATACTTGTTCAGATGACCTTTGTTTTAATAGTTCTTGTTGTATGTTGTTTGGTCTAGTTGTATATTCATGTCTGAAGGACTTCACAAGTCATTGTCACAGTTCAATGTGTAGGCGATTGTTTAAAGGTACACTAAAAATTATTATTAGACAGTTTTTAATATGGATGAGATTGTGCTCAAATATTATGATTTTGGATAGGTGCGAAACCAAAAATCTAAATTTGTTTTTGCTTGATTAATGAAACGGCAATTTTATGGTATAACTAGTTCTGTTTCAGGAATTAATTTACAGTTTACCAATTTTAAATCTGAACGGCGGCATGAAAAATGCACACCACATTGGAAGATAGTTCATTTTCATTAGTTTCTGGAATCAGGACAAAATAAATATATTTACTTTATTTGCTGTTATAAATGCCATACAAACTGCTTATACTAGGTCTCACTGTAGAATAGGTACCAATTCTCACTATTTACTAACTATTAAGTATGACTTTTGCCTCAATAAACTCCTAATTACTGCTTGAAAGGTAGTTTTTAGGTTTAGGTATTGGGTAGGATTAAGGAATGTAGAATAAGGCAATGCAGAATAAAGCAAACATACTAATATACAACCAATTTGCATGTTAATAAGCAAGTAGGACTTTCATGGAAAATGGAAAAGTATTGTGTTGACAATTGATGTAATTCTTGTAACCAATTTACATTTAGCAATTTGTTCGTGGGTATATTCCAAGCAAACAGGTTTTTCTGCCCGATATTTGACACTTCAAACAACTTTCCTAAATCAAGCTGTGAATAGATGCTTTGTTTAGTAAAATACAACTGATCTACAGCATAGCAACCTCATATTTAGCTCATAGGGACTGCATGCACATTTTGTGCCAAATATTGACAATTGACAATGTGTAAGAATAAACATACATACACAATAGCAAAAATACTAGATGTGTAATACAATGAATGGAGACATTAAGATGAAGAAGGTTTTGGATGTAAATACGTTTTTTATATTAAATCAAAGCAATCAACACATGGCTCGAACTATGAGAAAACAGCTGATCTTACTAGCATTAAAGCGAGAAATTTTGGATAAATCAGTGAGGGAAATGAGACAATTGAACAAGAACTCAAAACAGGTCAAAACTTAAGATAGATTTTTAGAACTATTAAAACAAAGGTCATCTGAACAAGTATAACTAAAAACGGAAAAGAAGTAACCATGCAACTAATTATAACTAAGAAGTGGTAAAGTAAGAAAATAAAGCTGAAAAAAAATACTTGTGAAAACATCATGAAAGAAAGTTAAAATGAGAAACTTTACATAATAAAATAACCATGTCTGTGTTATCACTTTCTGTAGCTTATGTCAGAAAATGAAGAAGTTCTAGATTTACTGGCTAGCAGTTGAAATGCCGGCCATCGGTTTCATTTGTTAGGAATAGTAAAAACATGTAATGAAGCTAACAAACGTATAACTGACAAATTCCAACAGATTACTCAAAACCAAAGGCCTGTCATTTGTAAATATTCACAAAACAGTGACAAACAAAACAACTTCTAAAAGACGTAAGTGTAAAGCCTGACAACTTGGTACTGACTAAACACAAATGTTGAAACTATACAAAAGGAGAACAACTTAAGAATGTGTGTGACATTCACATGGTGAGGATACAAACTGGTGTAGTAAAACAGGTATGTTTCGTATGTCAAAAAGTTTTGAGCAAAACTGCTGATAGTGAGAGATCCACGTTGTGTATTTGAGGGTATAGTATTAGGATTAAATCACTACTCTTTTCCTAATGCATATCTATATAATCAGATATATAATTATTTATCAACTGATTCGTCTACTGAAGCACTGGTTTATAGAGATGCTAATAGTGTATCTATATGACTAAACCCATCCTTACCTCAAGTAACATGTAAGATTTGGGTAATGCACATGGACTTATCATTTGTTGATGCAGGTCTACCCCACTGAAAGACATAAGGTGTAGGTCAATTAACATGCTACTGATATGCATGTTTTGCCTGTACGTAGAGCAATCAAGAAAAGAAGATGAAAAGACCAAAACATTTGTCTAAATAAGATAAAAACTAGAGGTAACATCCAATCTTTTAAATGAAGAACTTTCTAAAAGCTGAAACCAGAGCACATCTATCTTGGGAGCTCCATATGTTTATTAAACATTTAAAACATTTCACAAGACACAACGTCTGCAGAAGTTCCCCATTTTCCTGCATGCTATAGCCATTTTTAGTTTATTTGTACATTTGTTAGAAGTCTAGATTTTTACATGTAAAAGATATTCTTATTTGACCACTTACGTGTAATTCACAATCCGGCACACAATCTGTCAGATCTGTCTGTAAAAAACATAAAAAGCATTTTAATCATACAGAAAACTACAGTGGTACTTATAATACTTGCAGAGGGGACTTCTCGTGCTATTATTTTTAATACGTTCAGTTGGTTTGTGTCAGAAAATAAAAGTATATTCAATACATGTTTTGAGGGAAAAGCAACCATAAAAGGCTGACACTGAAATAAAACAAGCCCAGTTGATTCAGCTTATACTTTGTTCGTGTAAAGTTTAGATCTGAAGCAAACTGTTAAAAAACATTTATCCATTTGTTTAACACTTATAATAAAATAAAAACCATTCAAATAATGTAGAACAGAAATACTCACTGTTTACACTTCTTGGGTTTATTTGGTTTTTATTTTATTTTACCGTCATTATGAAAATGTATATTAGATATAATTTGCAATGATGATGTTTCTGGGTTTTCATTTAAGTTTAATGGCCAGGATAATTGCGTGTACATGACGCTATTCAGACAGTTTCACAGTTTGAGCAAGTAATGTAACTGTTTATTAACCGTTTATAAAACAGATAAAACAAGCAGTCACAATATCATTCAAAAATACAGATATTCCAAGGGTACCAACGTGAAACGATCGATTTGTATGAGGAACAGATGCGAAAGCGATCACCGTCCACCATAAATCTCAAATCCAGTGAAGAACGACATTCAAATATTGCCGCCATAAGAAGTTACGTCACCTTCGATTCCATTGGCTCTCCCGTGTCTCGTGACCGATCGCGTCATTTCGTTGGCTTTGAACGTGAAACGGTATTGGCTCCCGCGACCGACTGCATCTAGCTGTTCCGGTTTATCTTTCGCATGGGAGCCGACTTCATGCATTCACGGACACGCACGGCATCTTCATGTAAAGTTATCGTACGACTTTGGTGCAAAAAGGTCTTCGAAACGAGTTGTTTGTTATATTTTGTAATGCTTTTGGTCAGTTTGTGCAATAAATACCTGTGACTGTACTTTTATTCGCGTGTTGTGTTTTATATGGCTGAGAAGTGGTTAGGTTTAGGTTTAGGGTGAGGGTGGGGTTAGGTGCTACAAAATATTAAAACCATAAATAATTATGAAATGCTAATAATTGCACGCATCTCGGTCTGGAGCATTGAGCAAACAGCAACGCAGTTCCCTGTTCGTCGAAAAACAACGCCAAAGGGGTACCCTGCGCGTTCAAAAGTGACGCCGTGGGGCGCTGACCGAGCGTAAATACGTGACGAGTCGGGAGTGAGAACGGGTTGCCCAAACACAATAATCATTTGGCAGATAGAAGCCTTAACACAACAACACACTCTTAGAAGAAAAACCCACATAAATATTTATTTGATCTCTCTCTCATTTACCAACACAACCGTCTTTCACAAATAGCCTATAGTAAAACCGAACAGGCTGAAAAACACTTTTTTGATTAGGGAGTGATGAGGGGTGTGTGTAGGTAGTTAGCCCCACTGAAGGAAGGGTGGGGGACAGAGGAGCCCCCAACAACAGCCATAAAACATAAATGTCATCAAGATTGACAGGCCATAAAAGTCACCATTTGAGTGACTGGTTGACAGACCTTTGACAGGTGGGGTCATAAATCAATCAAACTTTGACACAAGGTATATGATTATACTACTTTTTTTCTGTATTTATGTTTTGCCTGTGTTCCCTCATAAGTTTCCCTAGTAGTTAATTAGTCCCTCACATGGTTCTGTTTATCCTGATTATGTTACCCCTGTGTATTTAAAATAACCCTATATCCATTGATTAAGATGTGAAAAGCATTTCTGAGGGAGATTGCAACTTTCATTGGCAAACTTCTGTCTCAGTCCACATTTAAAACAATACCGTGACAAACTATTGTTCAAAATACTAAAACTAAATTATTTAAGTTTGCATGAAACACATAAAATAAACCAAACTTAGTTTTAATTTAGTAACCGAACTACCAGAAATCTGACATCCTCTCTTCCCTCCAACTTTGCATCTCTAGATAAAGACACTGCCACCGACACCTTATGCTCAACACTTACATCCTGTCTAGATAACCTTTGTCCTCTGTCCTCTAGACCAGCTCGCGCCACCCCCTCCTGCCCTTGGCTGTCTGACATCCTCCGTGAACAACAGAGTACACTCAGGGCTGCTGAAAGGAAATGGTGCAAGACCAAGAATCCTGCTGACCTAAGGGACTACCAGTCACTACTGTCCTCTTTCTCTGCTAGTGTTACCACAGATAAAACATCTTTCTATACCACCAAGGTGAGTAATACACCTAACACTCGGCAGCTTTTCAAGACATTTAACTCTCTTCTTTGCCCCCCCCTCCTCCCCCGCCCACTTCATCTTTGACTGCGGAGGACTTCACTGTATTTTTCACTGAGAAAACATCATCCATCAGAGAACAATTCTCAGCACCTCAGACCTCGGTACACACTACCCTCACTTTAAACATTGAACTCTCCTCTTTCGCCCCACTGACTGACACAGAAGTCACCAGACTTCTCTCCAGCCACCCCACCACCTGTCCCCTTGATCCAATCCCCTCCCATCTCCTTCAGGCCACATCCAGCACACTCACACCTGCACTCACACACATCAACACCTCCCTGCTCACCGGCACTTTTCCATCCACATTCAAACAGGCCCAGGTCACGCCCCTACTGAAGAAACCCACATTGGACCCCTCTACTACCGACCTGTCTCTCCCCCCCCATTTTTTGCAAAAAAAACACTTGAAAGGGCAGTTTTCAACCAGGTGTCTTCCTACCTATCCCAGAACAAACTACTGGATGACAAGCAGTCTGGCTTCAAAACAAACCACTCCACTGAGACTGCACTGCTATCGGTCACAGAAGCACTGCGGCTAGCCAAGGCGGAATCTAAATCCTCGGTCCTGATTCTGCTTGACCTATCTGCAGCGTTTGACACTGTCAATCATCAGATACTGCTAGCAACCCTGTCATCCCTAGGAATCTCAGGCTCTCCTCTCCGCTGGTTCAAATCCTACCTCTCCGGCAGATCCTTCAGGGTGTCATGGAGGGGCTCGCTGTCCACTGTTCACCACATGATCACTGGGGTCCCTCAGGGATCGGTGCTTGGACCGCTGCTTTTTTCCATCTACACGACATCCTTGGGACCCATCATAGGGGCACACGGCTTCTCCTACCACTGTTATGCTGACGACACCCAGATCTACATCTCGTTTCACCCAGACGATACCATTGTAGCAGCTCGCATTACAGCCTGCCTAGAAGACATCTCAGCTTGGATGAAAGAGCATCACCTCCAGCTGAACCCTGCCAAGACAGAACTACTCGTGTTTCCGGCACACCCCACGGTGCAACACCATCTCACCATCCAACTTGGCAATACCACAATCACTCCTTCCAAAACAGCCAGGAACCTCGGAGTCATATTTGATGAACAGCTGTCCTTCAATGATCACATTGCAAAGACATTGCGGTCATGCCGATATGCCTTATTCAACATTAGAAAGGTTAGACCCTATCTCACTGAGCACGCGGCACAACTCCTTGTCCAGGCCCTGGTAATCTCAAGGTTGGACTACTGCAATGCTCTCCTTGCTGGTCTTCCTGCAAAGGCTAACAAACCACTCCAGCTGGTTCAGAACGCAGCAGCACGCCTCTTCTTCCAACAGCCCAAAAGGGCTCATGTGACGCCCCTTTTCATCTCTCTCCACTGGCTACCGGTTGAAGCCCGTATCAGATTCAAGTCACTAATGCTTGCCTACAGGACTATCACTGGATCTGCACCGGCATACTTTCACACCCTCCTACACCCCATCAAGATCCCTGCGTTCAGCAAACCAGCGGCGCCTTGTACTGCCTTCTCATAAGGGCAGAAAATCGCTTTCCCGCTCATTCTCCTTCACAACTCCTCCCTGGTGGAACATTCTTCCTAACTCGGTCCGGTCAACCACATCTCTCACAACATTCAAAAAACTACTTAAAACCCATCTCTTAACTACTTAAAACCCTTCAGAGGTTAACGACGGACAGACAAGGCAAAATGAACCGACACAAGACAGAAAACATAAGGGCATTAAATAAGGGAACAAATCAAGAGGGAACAGCTGACGTGCATGAAACAATAACGAGCAATAATGAGGAGACAAGAGGGCGGGAATAGAGACGAGACCGGAGGGAGTATGGCAAGCCGTAAGGGCCAAAATTACCTCCCTCCACATGAAACATGAGGTTCTGTCATGGTTCTGCCTCTTCTCGTCATGTCTTTCTTGGTCTTGTGGCAGAACCATGACAGTATTGCTCTAGCTTTTGTTGAAACTAGTAAACTTTGTATTAGCACCTATTGCATTATTGCTCCTGTATGACATCGCTTATTGCTCCCTGAACTCTTTGTAAGTCGCTTTGGATAAAAGCGTCTGCTAAATGACTAAATGTAAATGTAAATCATAACACTAATCTGTAATAACAAAGCACTTTACAAAGTAATAACACAACACACTCTTAATCAGTGATTCATAATGATTAAATCACCAATTGAAAACAGCTACCAGATTTCATTGCTTCTTACCCTAAACAAATGTGACCCTGGACGACAAAACCAGTCTTAAGGGTCAATTTTTCGAAATTGAGATTTTTACATCATCTGAAAGCTGAAGAAATAAGCTTTCTATTGATATATGGTTTGTTAGGATAGGACACTATCTCGCGGAACAACAACTGTTTACAAAGCTGGAGTCTGAGGGTGCTAAAAAAGCGAAATATTGAGAAAATCACCTTTGAAGTTGTTCATCTGAGGCGCTGTAGCAGGCCATCCACTCACAAAAAGAAAGTTTTTATACATTCCTACCGTAAAATTTATAAAATATCTTCATGGAACATGATCTTTACTTAATATCCTAATGATTTTTGGTAAAAAGAAAAATGTCATTTTTACCCCTACAATGTATTTTTGGCGATTACAAAAAATGTTCCCGTGCTACTTAAGACTGGTTTTGTTGTCCAGGGTCACAAATGGGTTTTAACACATTGTTTCAGCAGTTAAAGAGAACCTAAGCAAATGTTCTAGTAGTAAAACACAAGAGTCAAGAGCCCAAATACAGCAAACACTGATCAGCATAACAATAGTCTGGTTAAATTTGGGCCATAACATGGATAGGAAGTATTATGGATTTGAAATTAATATATATATATATATATATATATATTTATTCTCTATAATATATTCTAAATAATATATTCAATATATATTATTTATATATATATATTGTTACCATTACCTTAATACTGAGTTTACTGACACCAGCAGCAATCTGGTCAGTGCTGGAATGTCCTGCCTCCTTTTCTCCCTCATTCTCAGATTGTTTCTTCGGAGCAGACGGATCTGTTTTCTCCTCTTTGTGTGAATGATTGTCAGATGTAGACATTTTGGTCTCAATTTACACTGAAGTATGTTTAAAAGTTTTACAGTGGCTTATGCATATGTCATCAAATTAGTAATCGCTTAATAATAAACAAAGTCTGCTATATTACACACAATTGGACCATTTAACATTCCCAATGCAAGATGGGAAAATGTGAATAGCTAAGCTTTTGAGTTCTCTCAAAGCAAACTGTTTCTGCAAAAAAAATCACCTACAATTTAAATTGTTGACTTGAATATTGCTGCTACACACCCGGAAAACAGGAGAACAAGAAGCGGATCCAAATGAAGAATGAAGTCTTTATTTGAAGTCCAAAGAGTAACAAAATTCCAGAGAGTATTGTGAGTCCAAGGAAACCACGAGAGACTCAAGGGCATTACATTCAACATCGATGGACAACAGAGATCTGAACACTAGGGCTGGGAATCAATGCCAAAAAGAATCGATTCCAAGGCGTTAAAGAAATCCAATCCTCTTTAAGAGCCTTCATAAGCACAAGCCCCTTAGCCGATGTCATCGGTCAACTAAATCACATTCGTTTCTAAAGTATCTAAAACAGTACAGACTTCAGAAAAACTGATGGATGAAGTCTAGAGCTGTGGAATGACCAAAAATATTCTGCATGCATAAAAGCAAAAGCTGGTTTGCACACACAATGCCGATATAATTACATGTATCCACACATTGAACAAATCATATCAGTGCGTTTGTCTTTTCAGACTTCTTTACTCTCTTCCGATAAACTCAGTGTGTGTGTGAAGAGTTGCATTAAAGCACTCTCACAACATATTCACTTGGATGTCTGTATAAAGCTGTTAAAGCTGGACAGAGCTTGCATTTAACATTGAATGAGAAGATTAGAAAGAGCAATGGCAAAAAAACATGTGTGAGTCTATTGGTCAGTAAAGAAAAATAGAGCTAGCACCTGATCTCTAGAGATCTGTCTGTCACTTACACTTATATGCACAGTATTCTTACATATTTTTAATACAATTGACTGATTATCGATGATCTACATAACGCAAGTATTTTTGTGTACACACTACTGAATAACCTCGAATATAGTTAATAGTAATTTGACATGTGCTTTATTTTGAAAACAGCTAGTAGAAAAATAACTGAGAAAGATTATGACTGATGTTATTAATGAGACATTGGAATTGCAGGACAAGATTGTCATATTTGGTGAGGTTTTGGTTATAGAAACAATAAACGATTAATAAATGTAAAAAGTGACAGCTTAGAAAATTGTATTGCATTAAAAATGTGTACATTTTTTAAATAATAAATAAAAATCTGTAGTTGAACAAGGAATTGAAACAAGGAATTGAGCAGGAATCAAAAACAGCAGCTAGGAATCGATTCCCAAACCAGGAATTGGAATCGGAATCGACTCCAAAAAAATCAGAATGGAACAGCCCTGAACACAAGGGCTATACACAAACAGATGCAGGGACAAACAGGAAGTGAGACACAGCTGAAACCAGTTAATGACCTCAAGACACAGAGTATGGAGTCCTTACAAATCAGGACACAAACTGTAATATGGCGCCCTGAGGTGGAGATCCTGGGCGACAGCAACAGACTGATTGACAGGCAAATTTATCATAACTTTTTGTTCACACCTTCATAAATTCCATCTGTTAGTATACTGCTCTTTTCTTTCCATCTTTTCTTTCCCCCTCTTTAAAACAAACATGACAAACATTTTATTAGGGGTGTAACCCTTCACGAGCAAAATTCCAAATGAAGTCATCATTCCTATGCCCTTTGAAGTGCAGAGCCCTTGGAGTGTAGACTTTGAAGAACAGGGCATGTGTGTGCCATAAGCAGACGTTTGGTTCGGAATGCACTTTGGCAAAGGAAGCGACAGACATGATTTCCTCATTATCTTCAGCATGTTCACGTATACACAACGCAGCATGTTGCTGTTTTAATGGCATAACTTAAGCATCAAACCTAACTGTTTGCAAATAAACATACATTTTATATTTTAAAGGGGTCATATGGCGCGAATACGTGTTTTTCTGTGTCTTTGGTGTGTTAAAAGTTGCCGTGCATGGATGTATTAGCCACGTTAAATGCAAAAATTAAAGTGTCGCAACAAAAGATGCATTCTATCTAAAAGAAACTTGTCCTATATTTTTGTTTTATTGACTTTTTTAATTGACCTTCTCTCCCTTTCTCCTCTTCACAGGTCAAAGGACATTTCCATTCAGTTCAGAGGTTGTGGACGTCAGGGTTGTAGTAAATCCATCAGAAGGGGTTCTCTATTCTGAGGTAATGTGATTGTTACAGGCATATTTTATTCCCTTTCTTAATTTGATTTATTGTGTATAGTATGACAATTCATGAAAGACACGGGGTCACATTAAATACGGTAAGGCTACATTTACAGTGCAAGATCTTCTAATCAGTTCAGTCCCTTAACTGACTTTATAATAATGATTCTTAAGAAAAATATTGTTAAATAAAGATATTGTCTCAAATGAATAAAAATCAATTAAACACTTTATATTGGGACACCTATAACAGGAATAAGTATTTGCTCTATATGTATTTGTAGTATTTAATACCCATTTTTAGTACTTTATAGAGGAACCCTTTACTGCGATAACAGCTTGAACTGTATTTTCTATTCATTGTTCCTACATATTCAAATGATTTTTGTGGTTCAGGTGCATGGTTTGATATCAGGCGTATCTAGACACAAGCTGCTGATGCTCACAGGACAATCTCTTGAAGAAACCGGAGATCTTGTCCTGTAATTTTCTTTGTTCTGATAAACACAGAGAAAGATATTTGAAAGAATGCTTATAACCAGACAGATTTTGCCCCCCATTGACTCCCATAGTAGGAATAAATACAACGGTAGTCAAAAGTGCCCCAGAACTGTTTGCTGTCCTACATTCTTCAAAATGTATTTTTTGTGTTCAACAGAACAAACATTCTTACTATGGTAGTCAATGGAGTGCAAAATCTGTCTGGTTATAAGCATTCCTCCAAATATCTTTCTCTGTGTTCATCAGAACAAAGACATTTATACAGACTTTGAACAACTCGAAGGTGAGTAAATGATGACAGAATTTTCATTTTTGGGTGAAGTATCCCTTTAAGCGAAGTGTTTCATTTTATTCAGCTTTGGCCAAAAATGTTAATTTCGGTGCATACTGAGTTCATTATACGTTTTTTTTCTTGCATTTAACATACTTTATTTAAAATATATTTAACTTGAATGTTTCATATAGCACACCAAGCTAAGACTAAATATTTTACATGTGCCTTAGTGTGTTATTAATACATAACGTACATTTATCAAAGTGGGTTAAGTGTTCAAAGAATGGTTTAGAAAGCTACATTTGATTCACAAAAAGCCAGTTTATTAAGTTTCTTTAAATACTTAAAACCACAGCAAATGGCAGCGAAAGGCGGATGAATAACGTTAGTGCTCTTAACCTGGACTTTGGTTGGGCAGCTTCAGTTTCATTCAAATCATCCGCTCGTACTTGATTGTTTGGCTATGACATCATACGCATAACTTTCCAACATGGCGTCGGGTCTAACGGCAGCGAAGGGAGCAGAGGACCTGACAGCCCATCCTGGGTTCAGCAATGACAAATACTCCATTCTAATGGTCATCGGCGCGCTTTATCGACCGCGCATACTGGACTTTATTGTGGTGGAGATAGAACGAGGTACTTTTACATATAGAGGAATGTAATCATATCGTCGTTATTAGCTCAAGTGTGTTTGTATTATAATAAGACTAGAAATGATCCCAATGGCTGCATTTTCTCGCGCGTGTTGCAAAACGGTGTGCTGCAACTTTACATCTTTGATCTTAAAACACAGCCACGCGACTGCATGATGAATCGAGGCTGACGCACAGTCACGTGACGCGCCCGTTCCTCTCGCTTTTTCAGCGAATGTGCGTTACGTACGTGTTTTACAAAGATATATCAATAGACAGCGTTTGAAGCAGTGATACGATATTTATTCTGGCGCAAGATCCGTGCAGTTGTGCCCTCGCTGCATTGCAGCGTAATGACATCAGAGAGTAACCCTCAAAGATGTAGCCTCCCCATTAGCATAGGCTAACGTTATATGTTGCCGTCGTCATTATATAAAATAGACATCAATGTGTTTTTAATGTCATTGTGCTGTTGTCCTTGATGTCAGTGGTTTGTTTTAAAGCCGTGCCCAGCTCTGCGTGTTCACACCCACTTCGGTTGTCGTGTTCGCTTTAATGCGCAAGCTCCGCTTACTTTTATTTTCAAGTTTATTTTTTTGTAACTTTTATTATGATGGCAGCCCTTAAACGGCACACGTGAGTCACAAATCTGATAAGAGTTTAATCAAGATAAATGCAAATCGCTTTACCAAGAGCAATTTGACTAACGTTAACAGTTCACATGAAATAAACCACCAAACAAGTTGTTTTCTTATTTCCTTGTTTGTCTGGAAATGTTGCAATATGACTTGAAATGTGTTACAGTATACAAATGACAAGGTATATGCCGTATGCATTTCATAACACGGATATCCGGCAGCTGGCTTGAATGCTATATTTGAGGTTTCGCTCTTTTTTTGCTGGTAGTATTGAATTGGCTTCTTTTGATGGTGTTCCTGTAGCTAAGCAGGTCAAGGGTCATGTGCGAAGGTCATGATACTTCTGGAACGCACATAATACAATTGAGGCTATTTGTGAATGTACTGCAAGTTGTTTTAGATAAAAGCAACCACGTGCATACATGTAAATGGTGGTTATAAGTGATGTAAACATTAACTTCTCAGGCTTTCATGTTCGTGAGTACAGTAGAGAAGCGCTTCAGAACTGTGCTGTTTTTAGTGCCGGCCAGCCAACGGTCTCTTCAAATGTCTCTGAACGCCACGCTGTGTCTCACATGATGCTTGAATGTCATGCTGACTACAGTGGTTTTGCTCTGGGGGATTTCAGTCTCGTTCTTCTCAAATCGATGTCCAGTGTCTGTTTACTAAAACCAAATGTCAACAAGCACATTAGAACTTATTTAACGTATTTGAGTGTTCAGAATGCTTCAAAATGTTCATCTCTTTGTTTTAATCCCCGTTGCAGGTATTCGTGCATGGGATGTGGATTTGACCGCGTGTAACTTGGATGAGCAGCTCAGACTCTTCGTTCATAAGCATTCTTCTTGTCAATCCAAAGACGTTAAAGGCAAGTGTCACTTTCTCATTTCTACAGTAATATTGTGTATCATCTTCATTAAAGGCTGAACTTAAAGGTATATTTAGTAATGCTGTTAGAAATCTTAGAAACAGATGGTTTTCGCCTGGGATGCACATTATTGAATGAACAAAGAAGCAACTGTGTAATGCACAGCCTCGTATGGCACCGTAAGGCCGACCGGATCCTTTGACTTGTTTACATGTAGTGTAGAAACAAAGCGACAGATTGTTTCATCACAGCCCGTCTGATGTGGAAATGAAGATGTTCCCTTTTTTCATTAGTTATGAAAGGGTAAAAATATTTAATATTTACACTGCATACTGAGGACCATATAAACGGCATGTACTGTGCACTAAAAGAGTAAAAGTTTTATTGCATTATTGTAGCTTTGCTGACAAACACAGACTGCAGTATTGTCTGTCTAATATGTTTGCTTTTCTTTTGACACGGTGAAACATACTTTTACATATTTTTTATTTAGATGACAATTAATGGAACTGATGATTTGTAAACTTGTCCTATTTTTTATTTTATTGACTTTTTTAAATTTACCTTTTTCTCCCTTTCTCCTCTTCACAGGTCAAAGGACATTTCAATTCAGTTCAGAGGTTGTGGACGTCAGGGTTGTAGTAAATCCATCAGAAGGGGTTCTCTATTCTGAGGTAATGTGATTGTTACAGGCATATTTTATTCCCTTTCTTAATTTGATTTATTGTGTATAGTATGACAATTCATGAAAGACACGGGGTCACATTAAATACGGTAATCAGTTCAGATCAAATCAGTTCAAATCACATCAGTTCAGTCCCTTAAATGACTTTATAGTAATGATTCTTAAAAGAAATATTGTTAAATAAAGATATTGTCTTAAATTAATAAAAATCAATTAAACACTTTATATTGCGACACCTATAACAGGAAAAGTATTTGCTCTATATGTATTTGTAGTATTTAATACCCATTTTTTAGTACTGTGTAGAGGAACCCTTTACTGCGATAACAGCTTGAAATTTATTTTCTTTTCATTTTTCCTACATATTCAAATGATTTTTGTGGTTCAGGTTCATGGTTTGATATCAGGCGTATCTAGACACAAGCTGCTGTTGCTCACAGGACAATCTCTTGAAGAAACCGGAGATCTTGTCCTGCACACTGGACAGTTCACTCCAAATGATTTTACACAGATCCTTTCAGATGAAGAGGTTGGTCTGAATGGATTTGAATAACTGTGTACTGATTTAATGTTGATTTTATAGCTGCTTTTTGAATGAATACCCTGTTCTCTCTCCATGTTTCCAACAGATTGACGCACTATTAAACTCTGTTAGCACACACGGCAAAGCAAACCTCACCATAAGCTGCCCTAAAACTGGAAAATGGAAAACTTCTGTGCTTGGAAAACACAAGTTACATGAAATTATGGACATTAAAGTAAATCCTCTAATGGTGCTATCTAAAATGGGCGGCCTTCAGGAGTTCACGGACCTTCTTACTGAGTCTTTCGAGCCACAGTCTCCTTTTGACCTCCTGGAGCCTCCTGGCACTGTGGGATTCCTCAAACTCTGTCGCCCGTGCTGTTACGTTTTTCCAGGAGGCAGAGGAGATTGTGCTTTCTTTGCGGTCAATGGATTCAATGTCTTGGTCAATGGTGGAGCAGATCCGTGCGCCTGCTTCTGGAAGTTGGTCAGGCATTTGGACCGCGTGGATTCTGTGCTGCTTACACACGCGGGAACAGACAATCTGCCCGGAGTTAACAGCCTGCTGGAGAGAAAAGTAGCAGAGACTGAGCGAAGTAAAACCGACTGCCAGGAAAAAGAACAATGGCAGAAGAATCTCATCTCCCCAGAGCTCGGCGTGGTCTTCTTCAATGCTTCAAACAGGCTTAAAAAGGTTCAGGGTGACCCTAATGTGCTGAGAAGCAGCGATCTAGCATCACTTGCTTTACAGCATCTTGAAAAGCTAAAAATCTCACCAGAGCCACTTCTAAGGAACTCAAGTGGTCCGATCGAACCGGTTATTCTCTTTCAGAAAATGGGAGTTGGGTGTCTTGAACTTTATGTCCTAAATCCAGTCAAGCGTAGCAAAGAAGTAGAGTCGTTTATGCAGAACTGGCCCGAAAGCAGCTCCAAATCCAAAAGCTCGGATGTTCCCCTGACCTCTTTGGTCTCTATATGTGCTTTGCTTGTGTGGCATCCCGCCAGCCCAGTTGAGAAGATTATCAGAGTGCTCTTCCCCGGCTCTACACCACAAAGTAAGATAATGGATGGTCTGGAGAAACTGAAGCATCTAGAGTTTCTCAAGAGGCCGGTGGTGTGCTCCAAAGACTTCGAAACTGCGAAATCAGATAAAAATCCAAAACTCGCAGAGAATCAGGACAGCCCCATGTCTGTAAAAAACGAATTAAGTTCAAGTAATGGTGCTTCAAAGCAACGATCTGTCCATGGAGATCTCGAGCTAAAAGACAAAACCAAAGGTGTGAATAAAAATTATCTGAAAAGTGAGGAAAGGCTGAAATCTGCAGAAAGCAACGTCAAACTAAAACCCTCCAAGCTTGTTACGAGGAAAGAGTCTTTAAAAGAAAAAAGCAATGAAAAAACAAGCACGCCAGACACAAAGAAACAAGAAAGTGGACAGAGAAAAACTTCAGGTAGCAAACCAAAGATAGATAGCAAAACTGATGTGAAAATAGAAGAGAAAAAGACATCAAAGTCTCTTGGGAAAGATGTCAAGAAGACCTCAGATAAGCCTGGGAATGTAAAACACGGAGCAAAAGTAAACAAACAGGCTGAGGACAAAACCAAAAGCTTTAAATCTAACAAGGAACAGCAGAACCAGAAGCTTTCCACAGAAGATTGCTCTAAAATGTCTTCACCTGAAGATATGACAGCTGAATTTCTGGAAATGATCAAAGAACAACAGGAATCTTCTGTGAAAAAGCAACATGCTGACTCTGGAAACCTAAAAAATGTCCCTAGAGGTGATGTTCAGTCTAAATGTAGTACCAGAGTAACCACTAGCAAGGCCACAATGGCTGTCGGGCCCAAAACAAAAAATGACCTCACACCTACTGAGTCAACTTTGCTTGATGGGGCTTTGAAAGACAATATTTCAAAAGATGGCCACGAGGACGTTTGTGTCAGTCCTGAAGAGAAGACTTTAGAGTTATCTTCTCCTAGATCAGGTCCGAACAGTGCTGGTCATACTCCTTATCACCTGTCCCCTGAAGAGACCTGGGCCTCCAAAGATCACAGTAGCTTTGGGGTAAAGATGTGTCTCGGTTCAGAGAGCCAGCAAACAGGACTGCCCAAGCTTTCAGAGTCCGGATGCCCTAAAAGTAACCAAGAGAGCGTCTCCACTTCATCCAGAGAGAAACATTCGAGTTTTCTGTCTCTCAGTTCCTTCAAGGATATAATGCCTGATATATCCCCCACTGTCACTACCACTACCACTCACTCAATGCCTGCTGAAGTCAGCTCACCACAGTCCACTGAGGTTGACGAATCACTTTCAATGTCTTTCGAACAAGTGCTGCCTACAGTCAGTGAGTCTACCAACGAAGATGAAATGTCCTACTCCAATGGACAACTTTCCAAATCTGAATTCAAAGTAGGGATGTCTTTGTCCATAAAGAAGCCTCACACTCAAAGGACCCATCAGGATGGCTCAGGTGGGTGTCCGTCTGAACCGCAGGGTCTAGTGGTTGATATCGGCCATGATGTAGACCTGTGCTTGGTCTCTCCATGCGAGTTCAAACACTTCAAACCGGTCAGCAATGGAGAAGATTCACGTTCACCAGGATTAGTTAACACCAGCCCGCTGAACCATTCCGATGATAGCGACCACTCCCAAGAGGCAACTAAGCCCCTTCCACCAGCATGTTTGGTGAACAGATCCGCTCATCCAACTATGGAGACCCCTCTTACGTCTGCCAGTGACTTCCCCACAGCCACCGACTCGGATGTACATCCAGGACTAGAAGATTGCTCGTCTATTACAGCCGATGGACTTCTAGATTCGGATGAAGAATCAGGAGGCCACCTGCAATCCCAGAACATAAACGATGGATTGGGTTTTAATCGAGGTAATCATCTTCTGCCCCAGGATCCTCCACCTGCGCCTGTGAAAGATTTACCTCCCCTTCCACTGCAGCCGGGTGCCTGTATGCCCGATCCTGTTAGCAGTGTGAAGTCTGGTGCAACAAAGGGTAGAAAATCAACGGGAGTTACCCAGAGGTTAACATCACCTAGCAGTTCAACACAAAGCACCAAAACCAGGACTGGAAGTCAAGCTACATCTGTTACCAGCTCGAGAAGCAACTCAGCTGGCACAGCCTCTGCCACAAAAAGATCAGGTTTGGACTTTTTTGGCATATTTAAAACAAAATTATACTGTTGTCTTAAAAATGCAAATGTTCATATTGGTATGCAAATATACGGACCTTGAACTGACTGATGTCCTGACCAATCAACAGGTAGCAAGGTTGGAGCTTCGGTATATTTGGACCTGGCTTATCTTCCAGCAGGCCATGCAGCGTCCACTGTCGATGTTGAGTTCTTCTGCCGTCTACGCTCATCCTGTTACATAATAAGTGGTGATGACTCGTACAAAGAAGGCTTGATGAGGTCCATTCTGGATGCGTTATTGGAGGGTAAATCTGTATGGCCTGAGGATGTGCCGGTTGGTACTCAATTGTATATTTATTTACTTATTAAGTTATATAAATACACATGAATATAGCATGGATAGATATATGGATGAATAGAATACATATCCAGTTTAGAGTAAATAAGACAATGTTTGAAGTTTTTAATAAGACAATACATTTAGTCTACCTCTGTGTTAACTTCCAGGTGACCCTAATCCCTACGTTTGAATCCATGGTGATGCACGAATGGTACCGGGAAACTCAAGAAAAACAACGGCAACTGGGAATAACCGTCCTGGGCAGCAACAGCACTGTGGCCATGCAGGAGGAGACGTTCCCTGCTTGTAAAATTGAGTTCTGGTAGACGGAAAGTAACAATAAGACCTACATACGCACACTTTGAGCACCACTGATTGTTATGTACAGATTTGTTCTTAAGAAAATGTTCCGTAATCAACCAACAAACCTGTATATTGTGTTTGTGACAGATAAGGACTGCACAGTAAAATCACAAGAATTGAATCCCACACCCGTAGTTGTTTACAGAGTAGTTGAATTGCACTGTGTATTATGGCTGCATATTTGGTTTCTGGTTGGCAGAGCATACTGTATACTGGAATCACACTATGAAATTCATAGTTAAATGTTACAAACTTAAATGTAACCCAGAGCTCAAATCATTCTTTGGAGCAAGCATACTGTACTCTCTGTCTCTATGGAAATGAAGGATGCATTAATCAGATTTATGCGTGTGACAAAAAGAATCCACATTGTGGATAGAAAGGAGAAAATGTGCCTGAATATAATGGAAGTACATACTGCATTGGTTTGTTTAAAATTCTGACTATGCATGAAGACATTGAAAGAATGAAACAAATGAGCAGTGCCAATGGGAGTTAGGCTACCCTGTTGAAAAAAACTGCATATGCTGGTTTGGTATGTTTTGATGCTGGTTTGTACTGGTTCAAGCTGGTCAAACCAGCATCAAAACATACCTAACCCAGCATATGCTGTTTTTTTCAACAGGGAAGAATGCCACAGATGTCCACACATAACAATTAATCATTGTAATATAGAGCCATATTTTTATACTTTTAAATGTACTTAGATTGACTTTCTCTTTTGCTTTGTTCTCAACAGATGCTATTTACACTACAGTCTAGAAACGGTTCACTACACCACACTCATATTGTATGAATGTACTGCACTATGATGTACTGTCACCTATTGCCGACAAGAAATGTGTAGAAATTGCATGTAATTGACAGTTTTCTTTTATTTGAAGAATGATCTCCAGCTCTTGCTGTGTTAAGGGTTGGAAGTGTCAACGCTGGGACGTAAAGTATAACATGAAGTGCAGATCCTCTAATATCTGTGCCTACTGTAAAGTATCAACTGCTGTAGTGCACACTAGCCCTTGTTCTCTTACACGTACAGTATCTTCTTCATTTTGTGCCCCACAATGCTGTCAGACATTCTGTGTATAGTAAAGATTTTTCAGTTCACGGAAACAAAGATATGTAACATAATAAAGGATATGTATCCAGAATTATACTATAAATTAAAACGTTGAATTACCGTTGGAGTGTTGGTTTGTTTTGTAATGACGTGAGCGCACAAGAAAAGAGACACGGGTGTTGATCAGTACAATTTTTATTACGACTTATCAAAATTCTTCTACCAGTTTATCGCATAAAAAGTGTTTATGTGAGTGTTGAAATACTGTAACTGTGGGCAATTATGCTCAACTATCTTTTTCACACAGTATAAGAAGCACAACTTCTTCAGAATCTTGGCTGGCTTCTTTGATCAGGAACGCTACGGTCTGGTTTGTAGTCGTCTGTGGGTCTGGCTCATGGTAAGCAGAACACTGAACATTGTTCTTGTGCATTTACATTACATTACATTTACAAGATGCTTTTATCCAAAGTTAATAAGTGAGGAAACCAATAAAGTGATTCATTGTAAAAGGCAGTAAAATATCCATTTAATAAAGTTTACGGAGTGACATAACATCCACAGAACAGTAATAAATCCAAAAAAAACACGAAGAACCACGAGAGCATGACATTCAACATAACAGGTACAACAACTGACAAAGGACTACTGAAACACTGGGGTTTCAATATGGGGGATCTAACAAGGAAAGAAGACACATTTGGGAAACCGATCAAGGGGAACCAATGAACAAAAGAACTACAAAGTACAACACAGGAAGGAACAAAATACACCAAATTGGGTGGGACGTTTGGCAGGGAAACTCCTCTTTCATTGAACCAAGGAGTAGGATTCTCTACAGGACCAACAGCTGACAAACCATCATAATTCAAGGTAAAAATGACACATTTTAATACTATTCGTGCTACATTTACACTCAGGGTATGTAGCCGACACCTTTAAGTAAATTGTTCAAACTTCACACATAAAACTGGCAAGCATGTGTTTCAGGATAATTTTGTATTAGAAAGTGAAAGCAAATTACAGCTTTGCTTTCGTATTGCACAGTGGCAGTCTCCTCTTAAGTCTTCCTTCTTTTTTCTCTCAAAATTAAAACTACGTATATACATGTGTAAATATATATATAAATATATATGTATTGCCGCTGTCTTTCCAAAACCGTGCAATTGTTGGATTTTTGCAAAACCCAGTGACAAACATAAAGGGACAAAAAAATTAAAATCACAGAATATGGAGATACAAGGTTTTGGAAAGACGGCGATGATATATACAAATAAATAAATAGGCTAAAATGTCCTCATGTAACAAAACACATTTTGGTACCGTACAACGGTCTTGTTTTAACCAGGGTTGATTGTCTATATACTATATAAAAATGCTGATGTTAATGTTTAACAAGTTGTAATGTAACAATACAGTTCTTGTCATTTGCTGTGCAGGTCATCATGAGTGCTGTTGTGTCCGGTCTTTCCAAACAGCAGGAGAAGAAGCTGCGCTCGATGTTTTGTCAAAGCAAGCTGAGTCTGCTGTTTAAAGCCAGTGTGCATGGGTACAGTGCGGATTCATTTCATCAAAAGTGTGACAGGCAGGGACCCACTGTCGTTGTGGCTTACAATAACTCGGGGTATGTTTTTGGAGCGTTCACAAGTAGCGATTATGCTCAGACAGGGAAAGATATAGTGGACGACAAAGCCTTCCTGTTCAGCTTCAATTGTAACGTGAATAATAATGACCCCCTGCGTGTGGTCAGTGGAAATCCCCAGTGCGCTTTCAATGATGGAAATACAGGTCCAAATTTTGGATCTTTGGCGTTTCTTCATAACAACACAGCCACTGTAAACAGTAATCCCGGAATATACCAGTTTGATCCACAGCAGATGCATGGCAATAATTTAGAGCTGACTGAGTTAGAGGTGTACAGAGTTGAAGGTTTGTATTAGGTTTTTGTTCTCTTCATCTTAATCAAAGCATTACACAAATAGTATTTGCTATTATATGCTATTGCTATGTTGATTGTATGAATATCTTAAGTGTGGTTATAATTTCCTCAGACTTTGGAGGGCTCATGGATAAACCGTGGAGAAGATTCCTGTGGAACTTTGAGTGGGTATCTTCTCTGTAACCAAAGGCCACCAGTCTTTTCTCATTTTTATTTGAATTCATCTTGATTATTTATACAAAAATATCCACAAATAATCTGAATTCTGTAAATGGCAATATTTTATCTGAATATTTGTAGGCGTAGAGAGGAGATCTTGTGCTCTGTTTCTGAGTGGAAGCCCTCTTTGAAATCGGTAAAACAGGCCCGGATTCTGCTGGTGGGTCCTGTTGGCGCTGGGAAATCAAGCTTCTTCAACTCCATCAACTCTGTGTTTAAAGGTTACGTGAGCACCCAGGCCAACACCGGCACTGCTGGCTCCAGTCTCACTACTCAGGTAGAAATACGGTTTCGTTGTCTTCAAATGGACAAATATCGTGTGTTGCAATTAGTTAATAATTTGCGTTGTAGGTTAAACAATTAATAGTAAATATTTTTGCGTCGTATAGTTTCGTACCTACTGCATAAAGCCAAGCAGCGGCGTGAGCCATATTCCATTCACACTGTGTGACACGATGGGTCTGGAGGAGGGTCTGAACGCCGGGCTGGATGTGGATGATTTTTACAATATTCTGAAGGGTCACATTGCAGATCGGTATCAGGTGAGAACTTGACCGCTAAAGCTAGAAGGTGTGCGCACTGTGCAGCCATCGTTTGTGAATCGGTTAAACGTGAGAGAATATGACGAGGAAAATTGACACGATGCCTTCCATAATATTTCGTCCCATATCTTACTGGTGTCCTTTTCTGTGTTCAGTTTAACTCCTCGATGCCGATCCAGTCAGGCACGCCTTGCTTCATCAACTCTCCAGGCTTGAAGGAGAAGATCCACTGTGTGGCATATGTGATTGACACCTGCAAAGTCAAGCTTCTCTCTGACAAAATGATTGACAAGTTCGCCGCTTTTCGAAGGAAAACCAACCAGCTAAGTGAGTGACTCACTGGAGTGATTCATAACCTGGGTTAAGTTCCAATGGCATCTGTGCTTCTGCGTTTCAGGTGTTCCTCAACTGGTCCTGATGACCAAGGTGGATGAAGCCTGCCCCTTAGTAGCGGAAGACGTGAAGAACGTCTATCAGAGTCATTACATCAACCGGATGGTAAGATTTGGGGTCAGTGTTCTGGTATAATGTGCCTGTCACATGCGCGAGTCTTTATACATTTGCAAATATTGTGTCGGGACAGATGGAGGAGGTGAGCGCTCGGCTTGGCGTTTCTCTTTCTGCTGTGGTCCCAATAAAGAACTACAGCAAAGAACTGGACATAGACCCACAAACTGACATCCTGCTTCTGAACGCTGTTATACAGATGCTCAGAGCGGCGGAGGGATACTTCGATGATCTTTACAATGTGGAGGAGTCTGCTTAGATCACCAGGATCTCCGTTTTATCAATACAGCGTTTAAAAGTGTGTTTACGCTTCACACGTGCTCATATTTAGGCGGTTTGTAGTATAAGGCAGGTACATTTATATGCACGTTTAATAGCTTTCGCTTTGTTCGTGTGTTCTCTTTTGCTCTGAATTGGTTAACAAGGCAAGCAGATTTCGTTCAAATTTTCAAAGCTTTATTTTTGTAAACTCGGTTCCTTTAATTGGAGTAAAATTGTCATCGTTTAAAAAAAGATCAGTGTATTCTCAAAATAGTTGACCTTACTTCATAAAGTTATTTGTTATGGAAAATAAAAGAAATACATTCACAATCGACCACCGGTGACTTTTTATTTTCAGTAAGTTGTTTAATATGAAAATGTTTCATGTATTTAAAATAGAAATAAAATAGCCCTTCATATACCTTAACTGGTGTTTATCCCTACAGATGCTCACTGAAGCTCTTCTAGTGATGGTGTTGGCAATACTAAGGTCACATCGCCCAAGGAACACACGTACTGATAAAACCTCGAATGCACTTCCAATCTGCCCAGTTAACCGCAGCGGGGCAGGTATTGCATCGTGCTGTCATGCACTCATCCTCTGATGAGAAACGTTCTCAATGTTTCAATCGGTGTGGGTTTGTTCTCCCCGCTGAGTGAACAGCCTTTTCATCATTTGCGAGGCTCATGAAATAGTTTCTTCTCCTGGATGCGCGTGTTTCCTTGTTCATACTTTGGCAGCTCTTCCTTCTGGATAGGCCCAGGAGAGTCTTCTGGTGACCCAGCTGGAGTGAGGGTTGTGTGTGTAGCACCAGGCCGGATCTGTTTGAGAAGAGCTCTGATGGCTGCTGGCGACGGTCCTGATGGAGCCCAGCGTCTTCTTGAGCCACGTGTTCTTAGCAGCCTGAAGCTCATTTACCAGAACCGCATTCTGGTGCTGGAGCTCCTTGAGTCGTCAAGATTCAAAAGAGAGGGAAAAAAGTGATGCACAAACAAGTTAGGTGGAATAAAAAGTAGGATATGCAACAAACAGAACACACAATATTAGGGCGGAGTCTCTTTTTAACAGGCGTTTGTTTACAAAACGTTGAGTCGATTGAAATATTTAGACGCAGAAGATAATTTGGACAATAAAATGAAAGTGTATGCATATGAAAATGTCAATCTATAAAGTACTGTATGTGGCCTATGTGAAATGGCAAAGTAGCTCTTTTCGTATATTTCAATTATGTTTTTCTTACCATGTGTGCAACTGTACAAAATGAAAACTCAAATTTAATCATCATGTTGTAACGCATCAAAGTCAACACACGTAACAGGAGGTGCTGGCTCCACCTTGACACAGTGATTGACAGGGTGGGGGCGTGGCCTGCTCAGAAAGCATTTTCAAATCCTCCTTGTTAGTGTAAAGGCCTTTGATTTCTTTCCCGGCCAAACACGGAATTTTTCACTGCTGTACAGCAGATGGCGCTGTTACACGTCTTCGGTAAGATCGCAGAAGCCTATCTCTGAATCTAGAAACGGTAAATATTTGATCTGCTTTTTCATTCATGGTTCTGAATCTGATATGGGTCTAAAAAAAAACGAATTATTTTAGCCGTTTAATGAAAATGTTGCATTTTTTAAGAAACCTACCCACATTTAAGAGGTGATAAAAAGGAACAAATTAAGAAAAAGAGAAGACATTTGGTCATTTAGCAGACGCTTTTATCGAAATGAGGGTCAAAATAATATATTGTATGTCCATGTCTTTATTAAAGAAAATGTACTGGGCGCCATCAAATATTTATTGTAAAAAAATTTTTTGAAAACATTCATTATTACATTCAAATTGAAACATGCAACCTATGCTTATAATTCTTTGGCTAAGTCGGCCATTTACTTTTTGCTTCCCACATCTAATCCAAACCTTCAGTAAATAAGTTTTTAATGTGCAGGTATAATATTAAAAGTGCATATGCAGTTTATTATAAACCTGGCTCAAATACAACATTACATTTGATCAAATGTGTGGTATAGGTTGAAGGTCCCTCAGACCATCAAAAGTCTCATCAGATGTGTTGTGTTTGCTTACCTGGATCTTGCATTCAGACTGGACCATCTGTAGTTTGGTCTGCGCTAACTCTCTCTCTAACTGAACCTGCTGTCTGAGAGAAGCCTGGACGTCATTCTGAGTGGAGCTCTCGTCACTCTTAACAAACAACTGAATCGATCCATCCCTGCTGAAGATGTGACTGCACTGCGGACACTCCTGCATCTTGCTCTGAAATCATAAGTGTACCGTAAGAACAAAGCTGTTCAATGAGAAGCATGCAACAGAAGAACAACTTTAAACCCTAATTGTGTTTCTTACCTTAATAACAGCGAGTTCTTCAGCGGTTTGACTTTTCAGCTTTTCAAGTTTATCATTCAACTGAGAGCAAATCTAAAGAATACAAGAAAATAGATGCATTTGCATACATGTGTACATACATACAGTACTTAATATGTTGGAGATATGTTTACCCGTTTGTAGTCGTTGATGATGTTGTTTGATCTTTTTAAGTCTGATTCAGCTTTTTCCAACTCTTTCCTTAACATCTCCTTCAGCTGTCAAACGCATCAGTATACTTTAGACAATGCTCGTCACAGTCATTGTGTACATCAGGGATGTTTCAACTCACCTGCGAGGCTTCCTCTTCCTTCTCCCGTTTCTCTTCCTCCGTCATCTTCAGAAGTTCTTTGGTTTTAAGCAGCTCTTTGGTTAATTCGTCCACCTGGTCCTCCGTCTGAAAGAAAACACCACAGCTACTGAATTAAAGGATGATGAGTAACATAATGTAAGAAATACAGTTATTTACTATTGATTGGTCAGTGAATTATGGCTTCTGACTGAAAACATCTAAACAACAGGGGAGCTGGTTGCAATAACACGACGTGATCTCTTAGTGATTTGTCAGACCTGGTCTAGCGCGGTTCTCAGCGCAATCTTGCCGGTGACCAGTTTTTGTGCAAGGTCATCGTTCTCCTGCTCCAGACGTAAACTGACCTCCTGAAGCTTACGGTTTTCTCTCTGGAAAAACATGCTTGTTATGCTAGAAATATGAGACAGTAAGATCCTGGAGACCTGCGGAGTATAAATCCATCCCTGATAAAACACATTCAATGCTACTCAGCTTCTTAATGCCAGTTTTACAATGGTGTTAAATATTGACTAGACAGATCAACACCTGTATCTAAGACATACGTCTGTCTGTTATGGAGAAAGACATGTGGTTTTTGTGTGCGGCTCTTACTTGGTATTTGTCAAGTGGATCTTCTGGTTGGTCTTGGTTATCTCCTAGCTTTGGCTTCATAGATGGTGCCTAGAGAAAAAAGGCCCAGATTAAATCTTAAAAAAAAATCTTTACGAAAAGATTGTAGGCTACTGCCACATCTGATATACTATTTGCAGAATTTGATATCAACAATTTTTCTGAGACAGTCAACAAAACTGCAAAGATACGTTTTAAGTTAAATCAAATTAGCTTTATAAGTCAATTGAACTTAATTATAGTGAACTTAAAAAAAATTGAGTTGTAAAATACAACTAGATTTTTAAGTCAGTTCAATATGATTTATATTATATATAATTTGATTTAACTTAAAAAAAATAAAAAGTAGTTTTTTACAGTGTAAAAACAAATAACCCCTTTTTTAATCTTCAAAAATTCCAATTAATATCAATCAAACTGCAGTTAGGGTTGTTATAATAACTAAAAAAAACAGCTAAATAACAAAATAAAACACAATAAAACATGATAGCACAATAAAAACAAATATACTCATCATATACTGTATAAACAAAAATAATCAAAAAGAAAGATAAACAAGACTTATAGCATTATTTATTTCTTTAAAAAACATTGAAATTGATATTGCAATAATACCATTATTGTGAATTCTTTTGACCACAATAATCATATAGTATATAAACAATAAATGACGACTTACGAACTCATGTTTTTGGCTTGTAAAAGCACAAACATGCCTTTACATTCCAGCATGCCAGCTTCAAAATGTGATGAAAATAAGTTCAAAGGTCACTAAACGTACCAGTTGTTTGGGTAAGGACTCCGCCACCAGACTAGCCAAGATTTCCTCCTCTGACATTTGCTCAACAATATAAGCATCGTAGGCAACAGCAATAGACACTTCTTCCATCATTTTGGCAGGCGGCTAGAACAGAGGTGATTTCTATATGAAAAGGACGCAAGTCTGGAGAACTGATAACAGGTTTGACAGGCAGCAGTCTATATCTGGGTCTCAATGCAAGCCCTGCCCTACCATAAGACTATGGGTGGAGTTGTAGGAGTATTGCACCTTTGTCCTGTCCGCCTTTGTTTCACATACCAAAACAAAAACAGTCCAATAAGCAACGACCAAGCAATAACACAACGGTGATTTCTATCAAGCAAGGAAATTCAACTATGACCCGCTTGTGAAGAAAATCATTATTGGTTGGAGCTTTGTGCTAAAAGACTGTGAAATTGAAATTCTTGTTACTTATAATCCTTTAGGTCAGCGCTCACACAAAAGCAAGGTGCCAGAACATTCCTCCATGCCTTAAGCTGCTTATATCTGCAGCCGAATCGCTGCTCACAGCTCGACAGAGATTGGACACAACTTTTATCATCAGAAAAACATGAGGCCGATGAAACTAATTAAGAACTCAACATTTTGGGTGAAATTGTTACAGTTTATGGCACAGACTGTTTTAAAACTAATTTCTGTAATACAACCTGCTTGTTTTGGTCAGCCGGCCAAACAAAGCCGAGTTAAGAAGGTGAAATCTAAAAGAGAAAGAGAGCGAGAGGAGGTGGTGAAGCAGGGCGGGGGAGAATGTTATTAGTAATTGAATGAAGGGAGGAGAAAAGTGTCACTGTGTTCAAAGGTTGCTGTTTGGAGGAGGGGCCAGAGTTTCATCATGAACCTGCGAAACAAATAAACATACTATTCGAAGGTGTGAGCGGCATGTCATGTCCATATGTTAAGTGTGTCTCTTATTACGGCCGGACACTCCAGTCAAACCTGGGCACGGAAATGCACCAAAAAGCAAAACAATGACCAAACTCTTTCAAATGTGGATGCAAGAAATGCACGTTTGCACATGATTGTTTTATATGTTTAACCTCTGCAGACAGTGACCTGTACCCGTCAGATATCTGTATCTACACTCTTAGAACTGTGTGTTGTTAATATGATAAAATTATATGATGAATAGTTGTTAAAATATATCTTTTTTAAAATCTGCTATAAATTAGAAAAAGCTTGTAATAATAAAAAATAACTTGTAGAATTTGCACGAAATGTTTTAAGTAAACTTTGCTGCTATAATTCAAGTACAACTTACTAACCAGAATAATGTCAATTCTACTCATTAAATACATTTAGTTTTTGTTAAAATATCAAGTAAATGCTACTTAAAGTAAACAAAAGAAATTAAATAATAAAATTGAGTTGGATTTACTTACTAATTAATTAAAATTGCTTAAACAAAATAATTAAAATCTTAACAACCAAAATGAGTAGATTTTATTCCCAAGATGTTTACGTTATTTTAACTCCATTTTTTGTTATATAAAAAGTATATTTTAATAATTTATTTTCACAAAATCTACTACGGCACATAATCATTTTTTTCACTGTAGAGAAACTTGAAACAGTGATTGCATTAATATCTGCAAAGACAATAGAGAGATGCATAACAGGCCATCAGTTTATTTCAAATGTATTTTACACTGAAGGTTACTGTAGATTATGTTATAAATTATTCAAATACATGATAGATTATACACTGTAAAGAATGATTGCGATAATTAGTTATCACAACTCAACATTTTGAGTTAAGTTAACTTCTCTAGATTTAACTTGTTGAGATAAGTCAAATATCAACGTTTATCATGGCTGCACACAGATTTTACTTATTTGATTTTTTGATTTCATAGTAAAATTAGATATATAGACTCAAGTATTGACGTGTGGTGTTATGCAGGTAAAAACCCTGCTGCCTATATTCGTCATTGAAAAGCTTCATAATGCTGCAGAGTGACATTCTTCTCCATGTACGGTATTTCTAACCTGAAATGAGATGTGCTGTATAAAGCAGCTATTCATTTAACAAGAACTCAAACAAGTCTTTCAACTAGTCGAAGTCAATACGCAGACCATAACAAACTTTCTGGACACACCCTTTCTTACAGTCATGCAAATATTCATTTCAGCAGAACACTAACCTGCCAATCTTTTCAATTTCAAAGCAAAGCTAAAGGTTACAACAAGAACATCTAAGGTGTTGACAATAATAAATGAGGTGTATTGTTTATTATTATTTTAATTAATAATAGCAATATTTCTTTTGAAGCAAATAGCTCCTTGGGGTAAAAAAAGTTCACAGTGGAGTCAGTAAATCTGAGTGATATTTGTTTTAAAATGATACCAGAGGCACTTAGATATGCTTTTACACTGTGCTTAATTTGTTTTTTTTAAACAATATGGTATAAATATTATTTGTGTGGTTCTGCAAAAGGATTATGATATTAATAAGGGAGAATCGCACAATTAACGACAACAAAGAAGTATAGACAAATGACGTAAGGTTGTACTGTATTTGCACAGTTTTGTAGTTAATGCTAATGCTAATTAGCTTACATGATATAACAAGGAACATTTACAGCATTTATATCTTAGTTGATTTCAGCTTTTAATAATCTAACGCATCTTAAAATCACTGGGTGTAAGTGTCAACGTAATGCACAGTAAACTAACATGAACAACTGTATTACTGTTGAAAAAACAGCATATGCTGGGTTAGGTTTTGATGCTGGAAATGGTTTAAGATGGTGAGGAACCAGCACATGACCAGCTTAAGCCAGCACAAACCAGCAAACCAGCATCAAAACATACCTAACCCAGCATATGCTGTTTTTTTCAATAGGGTTGGCATTAACAAGGATTAATAAATGCTTCATGCTAGTCAACACATTTACAAATGCAATCTTCTTGTAAAGGGTTATACTTGACTCAGAAATAAACGTGACACGAAACGCGTCAATCATTGAAATAATCTTTATATACATGTATTTGTATAGAGGTGAAATGGCGTTTATTATTCTGATCACAATTGACCGATTATATAAAAGTCTACAGGCATTTAGAAATGCTTCAATTATATTCAAAGCCATTCTGTGAAATATGTGGACTACTCTTTATTTCTCAATGTCTTAAACCACAGACTCATACAGTTCCTCGTGTTTGCCAAAATGTATTCACATGTAAAACAGAAGTGCCAGTGATTTAAAACTAACAAAGAGTGCTTCTTCAAACAGTGTGGATATAGACGTCACAATTCATTATTAAAACAAAACAGATTGCATAAATACATCTGCAAGAACAAATACAAATAAGTTAAATAAGTTTTATAATTATGCCATAATATTGCATATACAGGGACGGACAGGCATTACATTTTGTTTTCAGTATGATCATCATCTTCCTGTCATTGACTGAAAGAAGTTCTTTGAAAAAGTTATTATTGGGATTGCACTGTAAATTATATCCTGTGATACTGGAGATGTCAGTAAAAGCACTTAAATGTATACCTCACATAGAATTGAAAGATCCTAATACGTATGTCACCATGGGATAACCCCAAAAAACAAAACAAAGTGAGACTCAACAACATAATACTTCCACTTCTTGTGAACAGTAAAAGACTACGGTAATATTCAGCACTTAAAGGACAAACCAGAATCAAGTGTGAAGGGTTAAGCATAAACTGTAATGGAGGATATTCAGATCAAAACATGATATTCACTCTCAAAATGCTAGCTTTTTCGAAAGCTATTAAATACATCTTTAAAGTCAACAGGTTCAGTGGAATACTTGCCTTCTTTGTCATTATCGATGACAGCGACGGAAATACTTCATATGACCCGGGCTGTTCTATTTCATCTGAAAAGCTCTTCCGTCAGCCTTTAAGATTAAAATAAAAAACGTCAAACACTTAGCCCTCGAACAACAAATAGCCCTCAATGTGTGCAGGAGACGACACACCACTAAAACCGTGGAAAAACAAAAGAATGGAACGGACGATAGAAATTGACCTCATACGTGTAGATCAGAACTGTGTGTAAGACTAAAATGCCATCCAATAGATCTTTTGCCCCTTTGGCTCCATGGAGATGACGCGGCCCCGGGTGCTCTACAGATGGCCGGTTGATACCTGGTCCATGGTGGGAAACCTGTCCCTGGGTCCACTTCCGTGTCAGACATCAGTGCTGATGGCTCGTGTGTTGGTGTAAAAGTCTGGCGTACTGCGATGGCTCAGCATGGGACCGTACATGGCGGCCAGACCGAGGGCGGTGGCGCCGTGATTCTCGTAATGAGTGGGCATGTAGGATAAGCGTTCGCCGCCGTTACGCATCTCATCCATGCCACGGGGGTAGTAGGGCGAACAGGTGGGGCAGTAGTTGTGCGATGTAGTGGGGTCGTAGGGCAGGGAAAGAGGTGTGACGGCCACCCCGGCCACCCCGTCCACCCCTGGTGCGCTGCATGCGTTGCAGGCAAACTGCGGCTGAGGATCTCCGACTGAACCCGCCTCCCCTTCAGAATCATTCCTCTTACAGCAATAATACTGACGTGAAGAAAAGATTGAAAGTATATAGAATTAAAATACAACATGAATCGTTTGAAAACATTTTCATACATTCTTTTAACAGTTGTTTGATTCTTAATTTATGTTTCATTTTAATTCATTTTTGGGAATTATGTTATGTCATTTTAATTTTTAATAACCCATTTAATAGCTTGTTTTCATTCTAATTTTATTATTTATTTTTTCAATAGATTAGATAAACTGATACGACAGGATTCTCTCATTTTTACAGAGATTTTAACTTTTATTTGACTGTTTATATGGATGTAAATAGAGATTCTATTATACAGTTGTTTATTTTGTATGCATGATTTTTATATTTTTATTTTTAACATGCATTTGCGTGACCATATCTACAGTATATAATGTATATAAAAATATATGGAAATATATAGACATATTAAAAGTGAGATAGTTGCATCTATATCCAGCAAAGGTGTTTGTGATACTACAGATCCCGCATTAAGTGCGGTTAGATAAAATCATTGTGATCAGACAATTGTATTTGATAGCCGTGACAGGCCTATTGTACACAGAACAGTTCAGTCTTCAACAGCTCTATACAGTAAAAGGCCACACAAGGCCACACAAATGGAAAAAAGGGGCAGTTGGGCCTAATGGTTAGAGAGTCAGACTCGTGATCAGAAGGTTGCCGGTTCGATTCTCAGGGCCGGCGGGTAACAACTGAGGTGCCCTTGAGCAAGGTAGCTTGCAGTGATAGCTGCCCACTGCTCTGGGTGTACGTGTGTTCTCTACTCACTGGATGGGTTGAATGCAGAGGTCACATTTCGGATATGACATACCTGACAAATAGGTCACTTTCACTTTTCACAATCTTTCAGGACCCCACAATGTACTTAACATGCAATATTCACCTGGAGTCTACAGTAACAAAGCACTGCAATGATAGAAAGAAGTATCACTGTTGCAAGAATTCCTCCGGTTATGACAACAGTTCCAGCTGTCATCCGACCAGATCTCCATCAAACCCTTAAAGGCAGATGGAAACAGAGAGAGAGAGAGAGAGAATTGTTGAAACTCCATTTCCATATGTAAAATCAGACAGATACTGTCCATTAACAAGTCCACAAGGCAACGTGAATGACAATGTGCATGACGCTTACATTAGAAGAGAGCAGAGGAGAGACGAGACGAGACCACAGAGAGTTTGGACTGCTGCTTCTTCTGATGTGCAGATCATGGGTTGAAGGCACTCGGCTGTACTCTACTACAGTTTCTGGATACTGCAAAACAAGTCAACAGAAAACCTGTAATGTGAGCACCAGAACAATAAATTTAAAAAAAGCTTCGGTTTGAGCAATAAAACGACAAACGCAATAGCCGAATAGCAATTTCATCCACATGGAGGCAGTATAATATAAGCTTAAGATTCAGTCTGTGTTCATCTCTATTGGTGTTAACAGAGCAAATGTCATGCGTTCGATCGGCAGAGAACACACTGATAAATAAAAACATGTCTAGATTGAATCCACTGAAAGTCACTTTGGATAAAAGCCTCCGTCAAATGCGTAAATGTATAGGCCTACATGTAAATACTTCTACAGCATCCCAGTACTGTAAGTATGTTTACTTCAGTTTAGCTTTTCCACTTAAAATACAACTTGTGTGGTATTTTAAAAGTGCACTAAATATAGAATATTGTGATGCCTCTTTACCTGTAATGCGTTCTTTTAGATTTCACAGCTATAGAGCAAACACCAAACATATATGGACAGAGAAACACTGTTAAATATTTTTTTGCATGCCGGATTTTTTAAAAATAGAACCAAATTGACTGTCAGGTTTTGTGAGAAAGAACCCAGCTGCAGACAGCATGTTTCGAAAAAAAAATACTTTATTAATAAGAGAAAACACCCACAAGGGGCAAAAACAGGGAAACTAGACGACTAGACAAACTCAAATCACAAAACTTGGTTCTTGCAGGACAAGGAAAACAAAGCAGCGCAAATCGTATACAAGAAAACACAAGGCAGCATACCAGAATAAATCAGCCCAAGACGGCAAACACCAGACCAATAAATAAGGGAGCAGACTTGGGGCAGGTATGGGGCATGAAATAATGGGATAACTAATGGAGCCCCTCAGAGATGGCTTATTTTTGTAGGCCAACCCGGAAGTAAGCGCCGCGCTGGTTCCCTCGACAGAAAGCCTATGCATCTTTCCCAGACTTTTGGAAGATCGCAAAAAATAAGCTCTGTGATTTACAAATGTGCATGATGTTTACACGTTTTGTCTATCAAGATAATCTTTACAGATGAACACAATATTTGCTCTTTTTGAAGCCTAAATAGAATCGGCAGAAGTAAAAAGCAGTCGCTTTTAGCAACTTGTTAGCAACCGCCGTTTTAAAGACACAATAAAGGTTTAAACAATCACAAGCAGGTTATAACTGGTGTGTTTCATGTCATAGATTAAAACGTGAAAATATTTAGAGGTTTTGTTATCCAGACCTTATTTCAGGCGATTTACCAAAAACCCATTACAAAAACCCATAGGGCCCTATCGTACACCCGACGCAATGCGGCACAAGGCGATCTAAGTGCATTGTCTAAAGCTGAGTCTAAAGCGCAAGTGTTTTTGCTAGTTTCAGCCCGACGCAGTTCTCATTTTCCCGTCCTGCACTGCGTTGTTTAATTAGCAAATGCATTTCGTGCTCATTTGTGCGCCCATGGGCGTGCTGGTCTAAAAAAGAGGTGTGCTCAGGCGCATTATTGGCGCGTTGCTATTTTGAGAAAATGAAAATAGACCGCGCCACAGACCAACTCAAACCTGGTCTTAAGTCAATGGCCCAATATTTTTTCTGTTATTTAAAGAGCGCTTTAGTAGAAAATGCTACTAAATGTTAAACTAGCAAAAGTGGATTGAGCTTTAGACAATGCGCTTAGATCGTTAAAATAGGGCCAATAGACTTTGGGGCAATGCTAACTCGCTTCTGGGGGTGGCAAACAATAATGCGTCATCTCTGAGGCACTCTACACAGGAAACAAGGGGGCGGGGTCATAACGAGACAGGGAGAACACATGGCATACAGAAACAAACAAAACACAGGGCTGTCACGATCATCTGCTAACGAACCAAAAAAATTAGGGAGACCGTGACACTAACATTACAAGTTATTTTCATTTAATATTTGACATTTTGTCCAGCAATAATTTGCTGTAACTTAAATGATTTTGATGAGAAGAAATGAAAAAAGTTGTTAGTACTGTAAATGTTTTACAGTATGGAGTTTGGGTTATATATCTTGTTCAAGGGCTAAAGTAGTCAGCCCCCACTACATAACTACAGAAATGTACATTCATTATTTAAAAAAACAAATGCTAAGATATAGCTTGATTTATAGCTCATTTTATTTTTATGTTATCAGTATCAAATGTGTAATTGGGCCAGTGAAACACCTTTACATCTGCACCTTTAAAAGTACAAAACCAAAACCAAAATGATGACAAACCTACAATAAACAGAGAGAGATAGTATTGCTCCTTAGCATCCCGAAAAAAGGAAAATTAACAAAAAAAACGCGATTGTCCCTTTATTCACATCACAGTGTCCCAGCGCACAGTATTTCATCCATCGGGGATTTTCTGCCACACGTCCTCTTCCTGTTTCGGAGTAAAAGCACTAAATTATAAACAGGACTGTTGGAATGCTAATGCTGTTAAAAGCAATGTGCCATCTATTCTCTGTGGAATGTGTCCAAGCACAGTGCCTGTCCTCTTCACTCCAAACTCAGTACTGGGGTCTGCTGTAGATGTGGAGGTCAAAGCACTCCATCATCACAGCACTGACAGAAATACACCGCTGATTAGACATGTTTGGACAATTAGACATAGCTGATGAGTTGGACAATAAGGTCACTGTAAGTACACTGAGCACTTTTCTTATGTGTGGTGATACAGCCCTACCAACCTAATAAGGTGATTTCTGCACCAAAATGCACGGCGACCTTCTTGGCAACACCCCAAGCTATTTTTTAGCAATGCAAGCACAGCTCCTTTGTACCTACACACGGAACGGCTGAAATATCCACAACTTTTGCCAAGCGTACGTTTCAGCACTATTTGTCAAATTACGAAACCTGACAAAAACTGTACCATCAATTTGGCTTCTTTGGCTCAAATAAGGCTAAAAAGTCATATTCAAGGCTGAATCAGATACCCGTCCAAGAGAAAGAAGATCAGGCTATGTCTTTACCAATTAAGCAATATTTACCTGAAACTTGGGACTACCCTACCCAGATCGCAAGCGACCATTAAATCAATGTTAAAAATGGTTGATTTGTCAGTGTTAATAGCATTGAATTAATATCACTTTTGCGCCCGCAATTAATGTAATCAAACCACCATTATGGCGATCAGTGTTTGCATTTACTGGACATTGCAGAGGACTCTGAAGCAAAAAATGTATTATTAAGCTTTACATTTGTTCTCATGTCCACAGAGTTTATATATAGGTTAAGTCAGACCCATGAAACGAAAATGCTGTATGATGTAAACTAGGTGCGGAAGAAATTAAGAGACCATTCCGTTTTTCTGAATTTACTATTTATAGGTATGTGTTTAGGTAAAATGATCATTTAGATTCTATGGCAAGCCAAATTTAACTAGTAAAAATGCAATTACAGATATGAAGAATACACATTTCTGCGGGTGATGACGTGATTGCTGGTGTCAAGAATTCACATTTTTACTAGTGAAAATTTAATTACTTTTATCAAAAATAGTAATTGTTACTAGTAGAAATTCCATTGTTGATATCAAGAATTATAATTTCTACTAGTAAAAATTGAATTGTTGATATCAAAAATGCATATCGTGAGAATGATTAAAAGCTAATTCGGCTTGCCATAAGATTCAATAGGTCTCGCATTTCTTTATTTGCATTCATTTAAAGAAATTTTTGAAACAGGTCAAGATAACAGAAAAGATGCTCTGTATTTTTCAGATCTCAAATACTGAAAAGAAAACAAGTTCATATTCACGTTTAAGCAACACAGCAGTCATATTTGTACATGATGTATTTAGGAAAAGTTCAAAACAATTTTTTTAATGCGATAACCTGGGTTTTTATTACAGTTTTCACGTGTCTTGTCATGCTGTCAGTCTCTCACATTGCTGTTAGATGACTTGAGGTTTGATTTTGTTGAAATTCAACAGACACCGGACTGGAATGACCACAATACATCTAGAGATGCTGATTTGAAATGAACATTTGGAACGGTCTCTTTTTCCATGGCCGTAAAAAATGACATTCTTACTAAGGGTCTTTGTCTTGTTTTGTAGTACAAATATCTAAACATTCTTAAATCGAAATACAATCACTTTATGGTAGTTTATGGTAAAAACAAGCAAAATAAACCTGTCCATGGGGTGCGAAAAATAAACTTTAAATTTACTTGAATAAACTAAATTCAAGTAAATTTTGCTTGTTTTTCCCATAAACTTACTTCATTCTTACATTATTTTTCATAAAACAAGACCAAATACCTTCGGTCACTTTTCTTGTCAAGTAATTGTATATTGATTTAGTTGCAGATATTTTCACTAAAAACAAGACAAAAATGCTTAGTAAGAATGTCATTTGGGTTGCACGTGCATGTGAGGAGATGTCGGCTGAGATCCGGAGCAAAAAGAGGTGTGACCGGGGTCAGGCCTTGTCAGCGTAGTCGTTTATCACCCGGCTCACTTTATTACACCGACGAGTCTGCAGATCGATAGGCAGATGCTCGTATATCTCCGTTGCCGTGGTATCCAGGGCAGCTGACCCACTTCTCCCCAAATACCCCTTCACGCCCCTCCTCTGTCCAGCCCATCTTCTCCTTTATCCACTCTTTTCAGATGGTCGCTAGACCACGTTGCAAAGGCGCCAGATACTGCATCAACATTCTCACGTCAACTGGGAAAATGTGTGTGACAAGGCAAAAAAGCACCAACGCAGACAAAAGGAAACGAACTTCTTGTGTATGACATCATAAATCTGATCAGATCTTTCATATTTGACAGTTTTTATAGGCTTCATCTCTCTGCTTCCCAGCTGCTTGGTATTCTTTATACTTTTGCTCTCTCTCTCCTTGCCTCCGCTCGCTTCCTGAACACGCTGTCCTCCCCTGGCTGCTTCTTAAGGAGCCTAATGATGACACTTCAGTGCTCTGGAAGAGTCTGTCCGGCCCGTCTTTCCTCCAGCACACGGATGGACTCTTATCTGACGGTTCAATCTGACCTCTTCTCTGTCTCGCAGTGCTCGACCCAGTAGCTGTGGGGCTCCTGGTGACGCAACAAGTCAGGAGAGTGAAAGTCAAAGCAGATCAAACATGAGCAGTGCAAACATCATTAACTTTAATGAAGGATGTAGTGCAAACCATCACATCCATGTCCCCGGACGGAGGCTGTCATGTAACTGCTGTTGGCAAGACGTCTGTTAATGAACGCTTTGAGAGTCCTCCGAGTGATCGCACAAACAAGAAAAGCTCAACAACTGATAGATATCACACAATGCAGTTAGTTTTACTAATGTACATCACAAACACACCTGTATCAGGGAATGTAACAGCTGTGTGCACGTCCGTCAAATGTCTTCGGCGTAAAGATGCAGATGCAGAAGATGGTGAAGTTTGTCAATACCCTTGACTTAGATAAAGATCAGATCACATTTTATGACAAATTTATTCAGAAAACAATGAAATTCCAAAAGGTTCACAAACTTTTTCTCGCCACTGCATGCGTTGTTCCAAACATTTCTTTGCTGTATTTTAAATAATGACGCCTCGGTTATCATTCTCTTTCTCAGAAAGAAAAAAACCTACGATGAAAGTGAACGGTGACTGACGTTTTTCCAACTCACAATAGTCACATGAATTAACCTTTACCTTTAAAGGAACAGTTCACTCAAAAATGAAAATTCTGTCTTCACCAACTCGCCCCCGTTGCCCACCATAGGATGAAATACTTTATAAATGTCTTTGTTCTGGTGAACACAATAGAAGATATTTTGAAAAATGTAGGAGACCGTTCTGGGGCACTCCTGTGGTAGTCAATGGTGGCCAAGAACTGTTTGGTTACAAGCATTCTGCCAAATATCTTTCTCTGTGTTCATCAGAAGACATTTGGACAGATTCATAACAACTCGAGGGTGAGTAAATGATGACAGAATTTTCATTTCGGGTGAACCGTCCCTTTAAGCATTAAAGGTAAGTAATGCAGTAATGCAAATGTAAGTGTGGTTTATAACCAGTGTTGGGTGTAACTAGTTACTAAGTAATTAGTTACTGTAATTTAATTACTTTTCCCTTGAAAAAGTAAAGTAAGGGATTACTCTTATTTTTTCTGTAATTTAATTACAGTTACTTCTGATGTAATTAAAGTAAATACTTTGTGCAATATGTGTGTGTGCAGAAGAGGAATTTACATCAAAATTCAAAGTCTAACTTTAAAATCCGTGCTTTAATGTATAATTCTCACATTTGTAATACTTTGGTCAGTTAATAATACTACTTTATGTAGTTTTCTATTATTTATTTGAATGAATTAAAAGAGCCGTTTCATGTCTATCCTTGAATCACTTAACTCATCAAGGTTGATATATGATATAGAAAGTAATTAGTAATAAGTAACTAAATACTTTTTGAAGAGAGTAACTTGTACAGTAATCTAATTACATTATCGAATGTGTAATTTGTAACTAGTAATTAATTACTTCTTCAGAGTAACTTACCCAACACTGTTTATAAGTTACTCAACCCCAAGATCAATGTCTTTTAAGTGGCTTTGTATAAGTGACCGCTGCTGAAGTGTGTCAGGTAACAGCTGACCGGCGTATGCCCATACATACTGTCTTAAATACTCCCCAGTATCAGTCATCTCATCTCTGCCACTGTCACTGGGAGATGTCAACAGAGGACCGAGTCACCGAGACTGTGAGCTGAAGCAGCTCTGTGCCGGTCATATTCAAGATTCACGACTCCCTCAGATCCCACTTTCTCTTTCACTCCTTCCACCATCATCAACTCTGAAGATCAAATCATTCAACTTTCATCTCTCGTGGCTCGATCGAGGTTAAACTAAAAAAAAAAAATGTTATTCCTATTTTTTTAGTTCTCTTATCCAGCACTACTGTATATTACATCTAATAAGCAGTCTGACATTAAAAACAAACAGCATTGCAGAGACTTTTTGTTTTGCGTAATAAAAATGTTCTCCGATGTATGCCGCAGCCTCAGCCTATGTGCCGGCGGGTCTCTGCTGGCTGATTTATAGACGGCCAGCATGCACATCCCGCCCCAAGGACAAATCAAGAGACAGCTTCAGATGTCAGGCCATGAAACAGCTGCTGACTGCGTTCTTATTCAGCAATCGCCACTGCCCCTCTTAAGTCACCGCCGTTTATTTAAAGCACAAAGTGAGGCGTGCTTTTATCATTCGGATGGACACAAGACTCGTGCTTCATTTTGATATTGGTATGCCACAAACAGAAAGCAAACATTACTCAAGATTGCAAAACCTTTGAATGTCACCACCATGGATTTTCAACATAAACGTTTTTGTCGTTTATAGGTTAAAAGTATAAAAAGCATACAGTAAGTAATGTTGACTAAAATGTATCTTAGTGCTGTGGTAATTAATCGATTTATATTACTGATGCACCGATATTTCATTTCTAAACCGATAGAAAGTCGATTATTTGGAGTGATATCTGCCGATGCAAATTCTGAAGAATAAATTAATATTTCTTAACTTTCATATAACGAATATTCGTATTGAACATCAAACTGGTGATGTTTCTTAACATTTTCTACTGTACATACAGAGCATAAATTCATTGCATTTTCCTCTCCTCTTTTGATTGACGCCATATATCGGCCCTGATCATCCGCTGTTTTTAAAGTATTAGCCGATAGCTGATAGTGTGAAAATGTGCATGTATCGACCGATACCGATTATCGACCGATGTATTGGTGCATCTATAGTTTATGTAATATACAGTATGTGTGTGTGGTGTGTATATTATATGTATCAATAAACAAACAAACATAGGCCTACGTATATATTGTTATAGTTTGGTTCCAAAATGAGAAAAAAAATCAAAAATCATGTTTTTTATTATGTTATCGTGTCTTTGTTGTGTTTTATTGTGCTAGCTAGCTGTATTTTTTGAGTAATTATGGCTTAAATCTAAACAAACCAACTGTAGTTTGATATCAGTTTGAATGCACAAAAAAAAAACATGATTTTTGAAAAACATTAAAAACAGAGTTATCTCATTTTGGAACCAAACTCTTCATATATTTATACATAATGTAAATTATTTAAATATAATTATAAACATATAAATAAATCAGTACTTTGGCACAATAACACTTATTTTTGAGCGCTGCTTGATTAGGGGTCGTTCACATTTTGCGTCTTTGGCGTGTGGAAATTCGTTATTTTAAAGGCGCAGTTTTTGATTTACAGCGGCCACTAGCGTTGTATTATAGATTTGCAACGAATCTCTCAGTCCAAACACGACGGTGGCCACCACAGTACAAAAAGTTGTCGTTCTCATGTTGACGCAGGGAAGAGATCATGCGGGCATTAGAAAGACTGTAGAAAGAGCGATGACTTATTTATCACATCAAATAAAAGGTTTGTGGATTTTAAGTTTAAAAAGAAGGATAAACGTCAGGCAGGAGCTATAGGACCTGTGTTAATATTATAAAGACTTTCCAGAAGAGGCGTGTTAAGACCCAAGGCTTTTAGCGGAGATACTCACAGATATCTATGGAGATACTTTCCAGCAGAGAGACGTTGGAGAGAAAGATCATCTAAAAATCACCCCCGAGGAGGTTGCTTTGATTCGGATCAGTACGTGAGTAACATACTAACACCAAGATATGTTGTTGTAATATTAGCTGTGTGACGGAGCAGTTTTGAGCGTCATTGTTTATCTGGAACTGCTTTAATATTGTACTCGTCCAGATACCGGAGAGAGAGAGCGAGAGCGCGCTGGAGCTGAAACTGGAGAGAGCGAGAATGCGTTTTATTCTTTTACTCAATGATGAATAAACTTTCAGTTAATCCGTGGGTCACATGCGTTCCGAACCGGAGAGCACGATCCGTACGGATCACGAATCATCCGCGATCCATTTCACCATGATACCGCAGCGGAGAGGAAGAGAAAATGCGCGTTGTAGAGTTGTTTGTCCGTTTAGGGCTGCTGTACAAAACATGGTGGCGAATTCAATGTATGTAGGCCCGCTCTGTACGTAGATATAAATAGCTTATTACAAACATAACGGTTCATTACGTAAGGTCTTTATACACCTCTGAAGAAATAGTTTTGTATATTATATTGCATTTCCGTCAATAGATCCTCCTAAAAACCCCGTATTGTTCCTTTAAATGTAGACGCGCAGCAACCGAATAGTTTTTGTTTTCATAGAAGAAAATGCAAACAAACATGTACATGGTTGTACAAACTATACCTTCCAGCCACAAAAACACTTTCTTTCTCAAAAGTTACAACTATATGACATTTTCTTACATTTTGCATGAAATATTTTGGACCAAATCCTTGATAAATGCAAGTTGTTTTTTAGTAAATTTTCTTAATTGACTGTATATACTAGGGTTACGGTGCTACGGTAGCATCGCAATGCTAAAGCTTCAAAATACCCGCGATGCCTCTCTATTTTTGAAACGGTAGTATCGTAGTACCGTAGGTTGCATATGTGCATTAATATGTATTTGAACACTTACATCTGCCTTTTTGCGGTGTTTATCTCCTAAATGAATGTGTGTTTTGAATGTCTCGGATGAGTTAATGATTCAAAGTGGCGATTTGAACGTGTTGGTTAAATGATTCACTAACTGAGTGGAAAATTGACGCCCCCTACTGGCCGTTTTAGTTCTGCATTTAAAGTAAGCCTAATATTTCCCTTTATAAAGACTGCTGTATCAATTAAATTAGTCCAACATTTGAATTAGTTCCTACGTGAAAATGATCTAGTGTACTTTAGTATTTACTACAGTAAACTACTCAAACTCATAGATACTAGTGTTTTTGAGTCTTATCATAGTAAATATTTAAGTATACTGCAGTATTTATAGTATTTACAAATGACTAAATGTAAATGTATTTGCTACAATTTATCCAATTACTACAGTTACTACAACAACATATTCTAGTGCAAAGTATAATACAGTTTACTATAGTAAATACAAAATGTTTAATCTAAATCTGTGTTTTTTGTATAGATTTGAAGTATATGGCGCAGCATCGTGATACTACTTGGTATCGAGATACTTCAGCTGGTATAGTATCGTAAGACATGTTTATGGTACCGTGACAACCCTAGTATATACTGTACATTTATATAAATGACATTGAAGGAATCCAAAAGTAATCAAACTACATTACTTTTATATTTTGGTGCTTGGATCAAGTTACTGTTACGAAGTAATTCGTAATTGCTAGATTTGACATTTTCCCAAGTCTGCATACATACTGTACATACATACATATACATATATATACTGTATATGTTATTGGATGTTACTGTTGCAAAATCAACTAATTACATCAAACAGAAAGATATTGCGTATTTTTAATCTAAGAAAAACAACATTGGCAGAAAAGTAAAAATTAAGTCACATTACTAAATCAATAGGCAATTTGCTGCTGAAAACCAACCACCCGAAACACTGTCATGAACTGCTGCTATGCTAATAGACTCAGTCAGATAAAAAATCAACTTGATTACTTCTCTTCGCACAGTAAGCAATATTAAGCAGATGAGTCAGATTCTGTACGCTTTGTTCACTCACAAACGCATTATAATTCGTTTTTGATCTGCGCTACATCACTCAGCATCAGCAGCAAACAGAAACCGGCACAATGACACTGTCGAGAGAGGTTTCTCCTGAAACTGAGCTGATTTGTGATGTCACATATAACAACACTGTGGGGAGACAGATAGTAAGGTGAACGTCTTTCTCCATTATTCAAATGAATCTCTCCTCCGCACTGGAGACACGGAGAGACAGGAGCTCTGATGATTTTTGAATGAATCCCTTTTCCTGATATATCCACTGTTGAATAATGGCATGAATATTTTGGCGGGGGGGGGCTTTAACTTTGCGCTTGAAATCACGGCGAGCCTGCAATTTTAAAGTCAGCCCTTTTCAATTATTCAAATATCATTCCTGTAACAATATTTTTCCATCACCAGGCAATTTAGCCAGGTAGTGAGGGAAGGAGTTTACCCCCATTCTCTTCAAAAAGCACTCATCTCGCCTGTGTATGGAGAGAATATATTTGTGTCCGAATCCGGGACGGTTGCACGGATTGCAAGAAATGAATGCAGGAGAAAGTCATGATTATGGTCAAGATATGATTATGGCCCAGTTTCACAGACAAGGCTCAGCTTAAGCCAGGACTATGCCTTAGTGCAATTAGGATATTTAAGTCGCTTTTATAAATATGCCTCAGTAAAAAACATTACTGGTGTGCATCTTGAGACAAAGCAATGGCACTGATATATTTTAAGGTATGTCAGTGCATGTTCATTTCAGTTAAGACAACTCAAACTTTCATTTTAGTCTGGGACTAGCCTTAAACCTTGTCTGGGAAACCGGGCATATATACAGTATACATGCATATATATATATATCATTTTCTCTTTAAGCTAGTATTACTTAAAGGGACAGTTCACCCAAAATAAAAATTCTGTCATCATTTATTTACCGCTCAAAACCTGCATATATTTCTCAATTCTGTGCAACACTAAAGAAGATATTTTGAGAAATGTCTTAGTGGTTTTGTGCCAACCAATGGAAGTCAATGGGCTCCAATGTTTGGTTTGCCAACATTCTTCAAAATACATTTGCGTTGTGACAATGTGGAAACCAAAGAAAGTCATACAGGTTTGGAATGACATGAATAATAGGGGTGGGTGAAAAAATCGATTCACATATGAATCGCGATCCAGTCCTCTAGCCATTCTTATCGATTCACAGATTTCAAAAAATCTATTTTCTAGTTAAAATAACAATTATTGATGTTGTCGGAACAAAAAGAGCGGTGCGGAACCCGGACAGTCGAGAGACCGCACAGCGATGGCGGGGCTAAAAGAAATACACCCCGTCCCATTTTTAGCGAGGTTTTGGAAATACTTCGGATTTTATCAAACTCTATGGTAAGAAGGAGCTTGACTTGACAAGACATATGCAATATTATGCATGCTTTGTAAAGCGAAGGTGAAGTCATTTGAGAACACTAAACATAAAGACTCACATCGAATGCCATCATTCCAGCAAAATGGAATAAAATCTAACCTCTTCACTGGCGCAGCCCTTTTTGAGCCTACCCGTGAAAACCCTCTGTTGGCATGAATTCTTTTTTGAAAGAAGAAAATGAGCAGATTATTGCAAAAAAAATCACAAAAAAATGTAAGTGATTTTGCAATGTTTATTGTAATAAAAAAACGATAAAAGCTTTGTTTTTCTTTTATAAAAAAAAAATACATTTAAAATAATTACGGATCAGCCTCAAAACTTCATAAGTCAAAGTCTCAAGGATCACCAATTGTTGTATCAAGTTTGGTCTTGATACATCAAATTTTGATGCGTCTGCGAGTTTTTTAGCTCCAATATTGCAAAAATCCACTAGGGGGCCACATGCTTTCCATTGGTTTTAACACTCGATCTGAAATTTGACCACAACAGACATTGAGATGCCTTTTTTTACTTTTCCAATTAACAGACACAATGAAAAAATACACAAGCACAGAAACAAAATAAAAACAACAACTTTGTATGAAACTATACGCACATAAACATTTTTAAGCCCACTCTTTAAAAAAAAAGAAACAATTACTCTTCCTACACACATTATTCTATTTATTCTAAACGGTGATGAAATATGTTTTCTAGAGACTTTCCAACGATATAATGTTTGTCACAGTACGATAAGAATTCACATGCAAAATCTTTAAGTAAATCAGCTGTCCCGGATACGGGACGGCGCCAGTTAAGGGGCTAAACACATATCACATCTCATTTTGAGAAAGAATCGTTATCAAAAACCGAAAAACCGCAAATCGATTTTTAATCGAATCGTGACCCCAAGAATCGATATGAATCGAATCGTGAGGTACCAAAAGATTCCCACCCCTAGTGAATAACCGATGAAAGAATTGTCGATTTTTGGGCGAACTATCCCTTTAATATCATAGCTTTGAGCTTTAAATAGCAATTCATGCAACAATGACAAAACAACCTCTCAGGAAAGCCGTTGTTGGGATCTTTCCCATCAAACAACCCACAGTGGGGTTTAGAGATAAACTTCGGGCTGTTCAGTTGAACATAGCTTGACTGAAAGAAGCACTCCCTCAGAACATCTGCCACGAGGACACTGCCGGAAAATCCAGCACAACAAACGCCAGGCCCCCTTGGCAGCATCACTGGCCTAGAAATCACGTCTCTACTAAAACAGCATCTGTGTATGTGTCGTGTCTGCTAAGAAAAGTCATCATATGCTTTCCCCAGTGGAAAACACGACTTCTGTGCCAAAAGCCAAAGTGCACAACTTGTATGCTGATGAGTGTGAGGGGCTTGCTGGCTAGTGAGCGCACTTTGTAGTGTCCGTTTCATGGCTCTTGCATGCTCGCTTTAGTGTGCGTGTGAGAGACAAAAAAGAAACATATATAGGCTACTTTGCTGATATGCATATATAGAGCATGCACCTGGACCCTGTATTCATGTATTTATTTATTCATGCAAAGAACACTTAAAGCAGACTAAAATATCCATATCAAACCATTTTAATACAACTGCATGACAGAAAATCACATACACATTACCTCAGAACCCGGTCCCGCCTCCTCTCAAAGGTTTGTAATGCAGGCTGTTATTCCACCTCACTGTCCTCGGTTAACGCTGTATCTGCTCACGTGAAGAAAGGCTTTGCTTCGTTAGCAAAAACGCACCGTCCACTGCAAAGCGAGCTGATGTGAAGGGATACGTCACATCATCACGTCCTGTAGTATCCCTCAGCCTATGTGCTGCCAAACACAACGTAACACACCGAAGCGCGCAGATGAATGAGTGGCGTTAGCGGGATTGCGGACGGACAGCGGGATGTTCATGTGTGAGGGCTGTAAAGAGAGCCGACGGTCCCTCGAGAGGATGCAACAGCCAGCGCGAGGATGTTGCGCGAGGGTCAACCCGCACCTTTATATGCGTTCAGTGACAGAGACGCGTATGAGCACGCACGTCAACGTTTCCCATGACCACCGACAGCTGTTCCCTTTACGCAAATTACGCCGCGTGGTTTTACTACAGTTACCATTTACTACAATAACCAGTTTAACTGTGCTATTTGTACTAAGTAAGGGATAATGTACACAGGGGCGTAGCCAGAACTTTTTTTAGAGGTGGCCAGGTAAGACCCGGCCAAAAATCCTTACAGACAGAAATTCTTTAACTTCTACTGTAATTTACACCAATTCTTCAATTACACATAGTTTGCTGGTCAAAAACATACACAAAGAACGTAACGTAAACCATTTATTTGCAATGCTTTCATGCGCTAACATTATTTTAAAATAATAATTTGCTAGCTACCCTGATAGCACACATCCATCTGGCTTACGTCTATTTGACATCTGCATTTACATCTGCAAGACATCTACAATACATTGTTTGCTCATCTGCAATACGTCTTGGAGATGTCTGCTGTCAGACGTCATATAGACTTCTAGAAGATGTCTGTAAGATGTTTATGATTTAGAATGGATGTAAAGCAGCTCTTTCTAAGATGTTTAGCAGATGTTTTTATTCAGCAGATCTCCAGATCTTTAGCAGATGTATTACAGACGTTCAGACGTCTCCGAGACATATTGCAGATGAGCAAACTACGTATTGCAGATGTCTTGCAGATGTAAATGCAGACGTCAAATAGATGTAAGCCAGATGGATTGTGCTATCTGGGTATCATTTGCAGTAAGTTAGCATTTTTTATAGAAAATAAACATTGCTGTACCCCAACTTAAACTTTCGCGAAAATGTAATTAATGAATGAAATCCAGTTAAACAAGACTGGTTTTACTGACCTGATCCTTCTGCTCGCGATGAACTTCCACGAAGCGGTTAGCAGCAGTTCAGCTATAGCGATCAGACTGTTTGCGTCAGTGCATCAGCGTATGACATCATATTAACGCGAGAGTAAAGTTCTCGCGTTACTTTTAGTGCATACGCACTCCGTAAACTCCGACACGCATCTTAAAACTGCTTTGCACAACAGAGGTGGCCAGATAGGTGGCCATCCATCATTCAGGGGTAGCCATGGCCACCCATGGCCACCATGTAGCTACGCCCCTGAATGTACAGGCAACCGGTTGTTATCGCAGAAATAAGCCCCGACAGTGTCGTCAGGTCTTGTATATTGTCTCACACTGAAAGGAAAAAATTAAAATTTTGTCATGAATTACTCATCCTCAAGTGGTTCCAAACTTGTATAGCCTACATTTTATTTGATATTCAAATTAATATCAAAATATTTGGATGAATGTCAGCAACTGATATGGGTCACCATTGACTACCACAGTAGAAAAATGTATTGTATATATATATTTTTAAATTAAATATTTTGAAGAATTTAGGAAAACAAATAGTTCTGGGACACCTTTGACTACCATTTTTTCACAACCCCAGAAATTGTTAAAATTCTTCTTAATATCGATCTTTTTGTTCAACAGAGCAAAGAACTTCATACAGGTTTGGAACAACTTGAGGGTGAGTAAATCATGACACAATTTTCATTTTCGGGCGGACTATCCCTTGAAGGGGCTTATTTCGCGATAACAGCCGGCTGCTTGTACATTATCCCGCTTATTACACGGCTACTTGCCACGTGAGAGAAAAACTGGACATGAAATGTGAATTTGAAATATTTTATTAGCTCATTTTTACAGAATGCTGACGTTCCGCGAGGAAAGCCGTTTACTTTCGGTTTTAAGGTAAGAAACGATGTTCAAATGTCACGAACAGGCAATTTGGTTTAATCATTTGTAATTATAATATCACATATGTTATTAAAAGTAAAAAAAACCTGTCAAAATGATTTGCTGCATCCGGGTTACCGTGTGTTATTCGTTTTGAGAGGTTGTTATCTGGGAATAACGAACCTGCAAATGTCGCGACTGGCCAATCAGAATCAAGCATTCGAACGAGCCGTGTAATAAAAAGATGGTAATGCATGGTAGACTAAATAACACGCCGTTAACGTTAACATGTTTGGTGTTTATATAGCCTAATCTGGTAATGAGGACGAAACCAGTCAAGAAATTAGACGAACTAGCAACATAAGAGTAAACTGCATGCTGCAAACTGAATAAAAATGCTTTCCGCAGCAAAAATCTGCACTTCCTTATTTAAACTCTTGTTTCTTTTTCTGAAAGATTTCCTTGATAGCGAATATAATTGATTTAATGTTGAATCAATGTTGAGAATAACCAGTAACATTGATTCAACTAAACAAATTAAACACAAATCTTTGCTATGTGGTAAACTCCTTTTATATATATATTTTTGCATCAGGAACTGAAAAATGACCTAACGAGTAACGAATACTGTCTTTAAATATATCCTCATTTAATATTTGGATTTTTTTCAAACCATTGTGAAAACATTTGTATTATACAGACCCGAAGTTAACTTCCGAACTGTGTTTGGTTAATTTATTTATATTTAATTTGCATTAATATTCATTTATAATGTTTTATTGTATACTAATTGTATTAAGTTCAATTAAAACTGCTCGTTATTGATTGCAGAGGTTTACTGAAAGTTTGGGCCACAAAACATTTGCTGATGTTGTTGCCATTTATCTGTCTTATGTAATTTGTACATGTATGTATTTATTTAGTCAATATATGTTTTGTTGCAACATATATGAAGTTTTTATACATGCATTCTAGAAACAGTTGTGTTAAAAACAACACATTTTGTGTTCAGTTAAGAACAACACACAAAATGTGTTGTCCTTAAAGGAACAGTTCAGCCAAAAATTACAATTCTGTCATCATTTAAGCTACTCGCTCAAGCTCAACGAAAGAAGATATTTTGAAGAATGTAGGAAAAAACAGCTCTGGGGGCACTTTAGACTACCATTATCATTTGTTCTACTTTGGTAGTCAATGGTGGCCAAGAACTGTTTGGTTACAAGCATTCCTCCAAATATCTTTCTCTATGTTCATCAGAACAAATACATTTATACAGAATTCGAACAACTCAAGGGTGAGTAAATGATGACAGAACTTTCATTTTTGGGTGAATGGTCCCTTAAATCAAATACATGTGTTATTTCTGGAACTACACATTTTGTGTTACTTTTAACTCAATTTGTGTTGACTTAATAAAAACTGGACAAAAGGCTAAAGCAATTCTATAAACAACACGAGAGAATGACGACATTGGCACAAGACCATGTACATGCACAGTGTATAGAGACGACAGCTTCCTGTATCTGACAAAACACACAGCAAGGTGCCACATCACTGATGGATTTTAATCCTGCAGGGTGTTGTTCCATAAATTAAAAGAGTAGCAGCAGAGAGAATCTATATCAAAGCTAAATGAAGGACATGTCAATGTCTTAATAGTGAAAATGCATTAGTGCTTACCTACCACATTTGCTATGTGACATATGCCTAATTAAACATTATACACATGACATGGGAATGCCATTATAAAGACGGAACGATCATATTAAAAAGACATCTTAACAAGCATAAGAAGCTGGATTCTGTTTTTGCCGGCCACATCATTTTCCAATTGACTGCACTGTAAACAAATTCTGTTATTTTGAATTTTAATGTTTTACAGATTTTCCACGTGAAATGTAAAACAATAAATAAACAGAATTTTACTGTTTTTTTACAGATATGATGTATTTTTTAAAATACAGTCAAAAAACGCAAATTACAGAAAAAGGCCGCAAATTTACAAGAAAACAAGGGGAAATGTAATTTTACAGGGATAAACCGCTAACTTAAAGTTAATTTCTGGCACCCCAGCTGCCATAAAATTTCAGTTTATACAAGATTTTTTTTACAGCTTATTTTTGAATATAAAATTACAGAACAAAACAACACATTTACAAGAAAAATGGGGAAAACAATTGAATATATATCCTTATATCCTATAATTTTACAGGGAAAAAAATATTTTACGGTATATTTCTGTTTTTCCAGTTTACAGAAAATGTCTAATTTTTTGTACAGAATTTTTTTTACAGCGATGGCGTTTTTCTTTAATGAGATTTGATCAAAATCTTTTGTTGATCATCCAAATTGGAGTTAACGGTGCCTTTCTTGCATCACAAATGATGAAGAATAAACAAGACTTTTACTATTCATAATTCATTATGCGTTACAACTATGTATCAAAGAACCGGAAGAGAGGGACCGAGTCTAGCATTACATGTCATTGATATCTCACTTTGGAAAGGTCGGACTCAATTAACCTGTCGAGATGAAATGCTTGTTTCATTCCTGCGCCTCAGAGACACATAGCTCATGCTGTTCTAATATTAAACATGATCCACAGAGCTTGCCAAGTAAACTTGAGAGTGTAACTAATCTCAATAACCATCTTCTCAGTTTACATTATTTTACAATGTTCTTGAAGGGACATCTCCTCCCATTTAAGCAGCTTGTCAATTAAGACGCCCTGCAAGACGTGAGATGAACTGACGCAGCATGGCGCTGATCCAAAGACTGTGAAACTCGATTGAATGAACCATGACACAAGGCAGACGGAGTAAATATTCAGAAGGCGATCTCTTTTAAACGGTGTCGCTTTGAAGAGACTGATGGAGCACACGTCCATGGAGCGCTTCAGGCCAGCAGCATCAGAGCAATGAGTGCTGAGAGGAGAAGAGCTTTTTTTTAAATAGGGCATTCATTTAACAAAAAGCACAAAATCTTAAACATTTTTTATTTCAGCGTACACAATTGCTTCAGGCAATTTCAGGATTGTGGATGTGACGTTTTCACTCAAAACTTTAAAGGATTTTTTTGTAGGAGTTCTGTGGATTCAAATGTACTAGCCAGAAGCAATAATGCCCAACACATGGAGAATGGATGGCGCTTGTAGAGCATAACATAGTTTCTTTATTTTAACTTTCATGTGCCCATTTATGAAGAATATAGACTGTTCAATTCACCGGACTATGAAAAAAAAGCGCCAAAAAACTTTTAGAGACACTTCACATGGGTGTTTAAACCTCCAAGTGTTGACATCTGACCTGTCAGTATGGTGAAGACCTTGAATTCTCCATCTTAAGGTTGACATTTACATGAAATTACCCCTTCAAATTTGGAATTTATAGGTTCGTGGCCATATTGGTTTCATTCTGTGAGCTACGGACAACATTTCTCCCAAAATTCCTGATAAAAATATTCTTGGATACAATGTTTTCAGACCTCGAAGACTAGAAAGAAAACAAATTCATTTTATTTAAAGTTTCAAGAATGAATATATGATGATATAAGCCCGTTTTTTTTGTCACAGCTTTCATGATTCTTGGCATGGTGTCAGTTAATGTTGCGGATGTTTAGTTTTTTGAGTTATCTCATTTTGGAACCAAAATCTTCATATATTTTTTATACATATATCTATATACTGTATAAACATGGACAAAAGTATTGGGATGCCCCCCTTCTAATGAACATTTATGTATTCCAAAAATATTAATGCTGCATCGTACCACATGGCCTATTAAATCCTCTTCTTTCCATCTTTGTCGCATCACTTTTGGAAAGGTTTTTACTGTCTGATGACTGTACGATGACTATATCCCTGTGTACAAGTCATTGATGGGTTTGGGCGATCGAAGATCTTCAGCTGTGTTCAGGTCTCAGTTAAGTTCTTCCACACTAGACTAAATCAACGCTGCTATAAAATCAAAATCTCACAGTTTTTCCTAGAATATCATTATACACTGTAGCATAGCATTAAGATTTGTACTCACGGAAATGACTCAAGTCAAACCTGTTCATTAGAAGAGGACTTCCCTATACCTTTGTCCATATCTACATGTATAGTGTATATATTAAACAATTGCCCCTGATGCCAATTAAACAAACAAATATGGACTAACAGACTCAAAGGTTGCAAGACACGAAAAACATTTGCTGTAGAATTGCAAAAAAATGCAGCAATGAATCACTCGCAATAATACCAGGGACATGCGACAGAAAATGAAAACGCATCCGAGCCGTCAGCAGTGCTTTTAATAAATATATATTTGCACACTCTCAAATCAAGCAGTGATATTAGGCATCTCTCAGGTTGAGTTTGTGCGAAATGCAGAATGAAGCAGAAAGAGACGCAGCGTTACAGTATTTCCTCATGCGTACTCGACTCTAATGCCACCATCAGATTCCTCGTCATCAGACATCAGCTGACCACAAGAAAAAGCAGTCCAATAGTCTCTCTCACTGCATCTCATTCAAACACGGTCGCACATTTTAGCACACTGCCATAACATTATGAATTTATTAATTTATTAGTACCAACGTAAGTCCTATTGATAAAATACACACGATTCATGTTTCTGTTCTAAAGGTCCGCTACGGGCAGGCAGGGATATGACGTGATCTGTGCCCCATCCGTGCCCGCAGAAAGAAACTCGCACACACGCGCAACATTCACACCATCATCATCCAACAGCAGGCTCAGGATAGAAACGCTCATTAAGAGCATCGGGACATGCCCCTCCCACTCATCTTTGCTGAAATGCGACTGAGAAACAGGAGATGGAGAAAGATGGAGGAGGGCGGCCTACAGGCAGAGCGAGTCCACGATGGGCGTTTATTTAAGAATCTTATGGTAAGGGAAGAGGTTGAGAGTGGAAGTGAAGACCCGGATGTCTGTGATGGTTGTGGCTGAGGCCAGCAGAGAAGAAGCCGGGAGGAAGTTGAGTTTGGACACCTCGCCGTACAGCGACATCTTGCTGCTCTCCTCGTCCTCTCCTTCAGCACACGGCTGTTCCTCAGTCGAAGGGTCATTTTCCTCGAGCCCGTAACCAACCACCTGAGGAGACAACACCTATTCTTACAACTGCTGTAGAAATAACACAAACAGGGCTGGGCTGGACTACGGAGAAAAATCACATTTTTTGGCCCACATCGGCCCTCCACCGAGTCTGTCGACGACGGGGGGGGGGGAGGGTTTTAGTTGTTGGGGGTTGTGTTGGGTGCATGCATACGTGTCTTTTGCATTCTCGTTGCGTGCATTCGCATTTATAATACGTCCGTCTAAGCGGCCAACGCCTTCGTTACAGGCCCGTACGTTAGCGGCCCAGCGGGAAAACGCCAGATGGCCAGTCCGCCCCTGAACACGAAACTGATATTCAAAGTGCGCGAGGAAAAATGTCTCCGTAACGAATTTCTCTGGTTTTGTTTGTAGGCTGTATTGGCATTGCACATTTCAAGCGGATTTCAGGTATTTTTGAGTTTGGGTTTTTGGCCGAGTTTTGTTCCACAAATCTGGCAACCCCACCCTTGTGCGTCTCGTGACAAAACACACGAAGACTGGTCACGAGACACGATGCGTCGATTTGAAGTTATCCGAGCGTTTTTCCATTTCAATTTCAATAAATAAATTAAAAACGTGAAGTGTTATTTTACTCACATTAGATATTACATACAGCCACAGGAAAAATGAAGAGACCGTTTCGAAATCAGTTTTTCGGAATTTTCCACTCAGGTGAATTGACCTTTTTGTCTCATTCTGCGAACTAACAATATTTCTCCCAAATTTCGAATAAAAAATATTGTTTCTATTTGCGTTTATTTGCGGAGAAACGGGTGAAAAGAACAGAAAAGATGCTGTATTTTTTCAGACCTCAAATACGGCAACAACGTCATATTCACTTTTAAGCAATACAACAGTCATATTTCTACATGTACTTAGGAAAAGTTCAAACATTATTTTTATGTAATAACCTAGAGTTTGATCACAGTTTTCACGCGTCTTGTCATGCTCTCACATTGCTGTTAGATGACTTTGTGTCACTCCTGAGGTTTGATTTTGTTGAAATTCAACCGACACCGGACTGGAATGACCATAATACATCTAGAAACGCTGGCTGCATGTTATATATAACATTATAGTTCACATTATTCCAATGAGACGACATTTTACTTCATGAAGAAACTACTGAAGCAAGTGAGTCACACAGCTGCGATTGCACGAGGGTGAGTAAACTATGAAAGAAACGCCGTCTTTGAGTGAACCTGTCAGATCAGAATAAAAACGGAAAGAAAGGCCTCAACAGTGCGCTGTAACTACATCCACCGGTACGGTCACGTGAACTCACATGCACGCTGAGCTTCCTGCTTCCTTCACCTCCGTGTTCCATAAACCAGTTAACAAGTTCAGCTTTGGTCATGAGCTTCAGTGCATCGATCTGTCGTACAAGCACAAAATAAAAACGTCAAAGCATCTCCCCGCAATTCATCATGAACACGTTACAAACCTGTCAGATTCTGCTCAGGTATGACAGGAGTCCTCACCTCTCGGCTGAGTCTGTCGAAGACGTATTGCTGCGTGACCACCTCTGTCCAGTTCCGGTCCACCTCCTCGCCGAGATGAGTGTCTTCACAACTCTTCAGCTTGACAAGCGCGGTCACCTGGGTCTTAAAAGCCTCGTCGCTCAAGTCGTTCATCTTCTCTCCGAAGCTTACCAGGAACTCCTCGATCTTCGTCTCCACCAGCTCAGTGCTGGAATGCGGAAAGAGAGTACGACAAATAACAAATAAATAATCACAAACATGCTACTAAACCCGTTTGGATAAGAAATCCTCACTGAACAGAACACGGCGCTCCTCGAGGGATGTCGCACGGTCTTTATCATTCGGCAAAATCACTTCAAAAATAATGAGATCCAAAGCAACGCTACGATTTAGCCGAGACACGGGAGGTTAAAGGTTCATTCTCATTTGGAAGTCAAGAGACTACAGCTGCGCAATTCACATCATTCTGATGCGCAAACAACACGCACGCACGGCGACGGCTCACTTGAACTTGGTGGCCTGAGTCTCCACCGTGACCGAGAACCCAAGGACGCCAGACGTGTTTCTGCAGGTGGGGTAGACGTGATATCTGCGAAAACAGATGGAGTACCCGTAATTAAAACCAGCAAGTGCAGCAAGATAATGTGTTGAGAGCCGAAGACTCACCCGAGCGTCTCTTTGGTTCGGAGGAAGTCGAAGCACGGTTCCTCCATGTGCATCTGCAACACGACAGCCAGTGGTTAAAGCAAAGCTAACGGAACGCCGCGAGGCACGGAGCGGTTTTATAGCGAGTCACATTTCACACTGAGGGCCAGCTCGACTTTTCACAGTGTTTTAAAGTTACTGCTCAGAAAGACAGAGAACTGGCCGGCATCCAAAGTGGGCTTCTGGTGTAAAGTAAAGTGGATGAGCTGAGCTTTCGGCCGTGAAGATGTGTGTGCTCAGCGCCCTGGAGTGCAATAACTGAGAACTCTCTCCGAAACTGGCAGGAAGGACTGAAACATTGTTTGAAAACCCCTGTTCTTATTTGCTGTGTTCCCATATAGTTACGCTAGGATCCGTGTAAACAGTGTCCCTCGTGACATGACGCTAACCAAACGGAGTCCTACTCACCACCAGCAGCTCCATCAGTGTGTGCTCACGCAAGTTCTTGGGCCCGGACTGACAACGATAGAAAGGACAGACATGTGATGTAAGATGGACGACAGTGGAAGAAAACAATGCATTGCTTTTACAGGTTGGTCACATGTAGGACGTTTTGGTTTCTTGGGCTAAAACTATGAAATCGATAGTAAGAGGTTACCTGGTAATACACGGTGACCTCCGAGTTAGCATCTCCCTTGTTGAGAGACTTGACTTTGCAGAGATGATGTTTCTGAGGGAGCTCAACCACTCTGAAGAGCACAGGGACCTCTACTGACAACTTCTTGAACTGCAATTTGCTGAAAGGGAACGTAAAATATTAAAAAACGGCTACACCCAAAAAACTCTTTCACTGAAAAATACACTTACTCGGTGACGTAGCGCAAAAACTCCATAGATGCCTACAGGCAACGAGAAAGAGAAACAAAAGCAGGGTTGAAAACTTGCTTTATCTGATTCACAACTATAAGCTGATTTAGAAATGATTTTGAAATTGAGCGGGAAGTGTCATGTTTTTGTCACGTAAAGAGAGCTTAAAATGACGTTTTACTTACCAGCTAATTTCGCAACTAAATGTTTAAGTTACTGGCAAACCAGAATTTATGGCTGTCACGATTATGAAATTTGGCTGACGATTAATTGTCTATTAAACAATTGCAATTATATTGTCAAAGGGGTCATATGAAACGGCTAAAACAAACATTATGGTTTGTTTTAGATGTAACGCAATGTGTCTACGCGATTTAAGGTTTAAAAACGCTGTATTTTCCACATACCGTGCATGTTTGTATCTCCTCTCTGAAAGGCGCAGATTCTTAATAAAGCTCATGGCTCTGAAAAGCGAGGTGTGCTATGATTGGCCAGTTAACCAGTGTGTAGTGATTGGTCGAAAACTGCAAACGTGTGACGGAAATGTAACATATTTGGAACATCAGGTTCCTCTTCAATTGTACTGACAGGTACGCCCACCTTACTTGCGTATACATTTGGGCGGTCTTAGTCAAATCAGACCACCAACTGACGTAGATTTGTGGGGGTGTGGCTACACGAGGCGTTTCAGGCAGGTCTGGGTGAGCATTCGCTTTTAGATAGAATGCATCTTTTGCACTTTAATTTTTGCAATTTTACGTGTCTAATACATGTTTATAACACACCAATGACCCCTTTAATACCGACAATTAAAGATGAACGACAATTCATTTGCTTTAATACCACGAGAATTGTATACAATGCCTAGTATATGTGTGTATGCATTTGTTTTTTCCAGCACGCTTTCTATTTCATATTACTTTTAAGGTGCATCTCATGTTTTATGTGTGTTCAACTTGTGTTGTTTTCTTGGTTTTGGTTTTCCTGAATAGCTGCGTTGATGCAATTTAAATTGGACTTCATTGCAAATACAAAATGTGCATGAAAACCCGCACGACAGCTCAGAATAAAACTCACGACTTTAGTGAAGTTTCCCTGCACCAGACCTTCAGCATACAGCTCCGACTTAAAGCTGCTCACGAACTCCATGAGCTCTTCTACCGCGAGACCATCAACCACAGCCTGATACTTCTGAATGGTCGACCAGCGCGAGTGCTCCAGAATCAACAGCCTCACGTCCCTGAAGAACACCAAAGACACAATGAGGACAGACAGAAAGCCAACAGAGGAACAATGTGACCGAAAGAAAGAAATGGAAATCCGACGCACTTTCCGAGTTTCTCGGGCTTAATCAGGATATTAAAATAGGTTTTCTTCAGCTGCTCTGCAAACATGCTGAACACGTCCGAGGCGGCGGAGAAATCGGCGAGATAATCCACGATCAGGTTGAACAGCAACTGAAAGGAGAGAAAAGGACAGTGTTGAAGAAACACCGGACGCGATGTTTTTATTTAACCAGCATGGTACTTACAGGGAGTTTGTGGTTAAAGCCCTTGACCTTGATGACCAGGCCGTGCTCTCCGGCCACCAGTTTATATTCCAGCTGAGCCACGTCGGCCTCGTAAGCCGGTTCTGCCAGGTTGTGGACCAGGATATTGGCAAAGATGTCAAAAAGCACCAGGCTAAGCAGAAAGAAGAGGAACCGGATGAGCGAGAACAGAAACCAGACGTGAAAGGATTTCCAAAGGACACATTAATGACTAGATGGGGTTGCCACGGATACAACATCCGCTCATACGTAACACGGAAGGCTTGCGTGTGACCTTTGGCTTACTTTTTAGGAGACTTCTGAACCACGGGTGATATGAGGTGGAACCGCACATACGCTGGAGAAAGAGAGAGGAATGAAGCATAGAAATCGAAGGTCGGCAAGACCCCTGATAGCACACATACATCTGGTTTACGTCTATTTGACGTCTGCATTTACATCTGCAAGACATCTACAATACATCGTTTGCTCATCTGCAATACGTCTTGGAGATGTCTGCTGTCAGACGTCATATAGACATCTAGAAGATGTCTGTAAGATGTTTATGATTTAGAATGGATGTACAACAGCTCTTTCTAAGATGTTTAGCAGATGCTTTTAAGCAGCAGATCTCCAGATCTTTAGCAGACGTATTACAGATGTTCAGACGTCTCCGAGACGTATTGCAGATGAGCAAACTATGTATTTAAGATGTCTTGCAGATGTAAATGCAGACGTCAAATAGATGTAAACCAGATGGATTGTGCTATCTGGGACACTTAACAGACAGGTCCGCTCTCCGGTGAATGTGTTCGGCGGTAAACATCAGACACGGCACCGGTTTCCACTCAAACACACCTTTGGGGATCTTGAACTTGTTGTCTCTCTTGTACCACAGACAGCCCCGGTCATTGTTCATTATCTTGACGGGGTACTCGGTGTCTGGACAGTCCGATATTTTGAGGGCGAAATCGGTAGCTGAAGAGAGAAAAAAGATTAAGTTCAAAGCAGATTTCAATCATTTACAATCACTAATAAATAAATACAAATAAACCTTTCGATGTTCACTACACAAGGAAGACATTAAAGCAGGGCCTTTCATTTATCCCAACATCACAATCAAAAGGATTTACTTGAAGTACGCCATTTCAAGCAATGTTTATCACATCAAACTTGTTTTTTTACTTTATCGTTGCACTTTATTATACATTTAAAGCTGCAACCCCAAACGTTTTTGCATTAAATATAAACAGTATCACTAATTAAACAACTACCCTACCCTGAACCTAAAAGGGACAGTTCACCCAAAAATGGAAATTTTGTCGTGATTTACTCGCACACAAGTTGTTCCAAACCTGTACAAATGTCTTTGTTCTGATGAACACAAAGAAAGATACTCGGAAAAATGTTAGCAACAGCCATTTCTGGGACATCGTAGACAAAAAAATGTATATGGTAGTCAACGGTGCCCCAGAACTGTTTTCTACATTCTTCAAAATATCTTCTTTTCTATTCAACAGGGAAAAAAAGATGCAATCAACTTTCTTGCTACGGCTGTCAATGGTGTTCCAGAAATGTCAGTTTCTAACATTTTTCCAAATATCTTTCTATGTGTTCACATGAACAAAGATGCAGGTTTGAATAAATCATAACAGGATTTTCATTTTTGGTGTGAACTATCCCTTATAATAATGACGTATCATTTGACCTGTCCAGTTTGATTTTGCAGGAAATGTCGGTTTGTTTTTTTACATGCAAGTCAAATAACCTCTGGGTTTCAAACAGAGGTGGCGATAGAGAGGCAAGCGTTCTGGATTGCAGCTCGACTTCAGCATTTCTCACAATGTTTCCTCATAAGTCTCTAGGGGTTCGCGAATCCCGTTTGGCAAACGCGGCACTCGGAGATACGCACCGATGAATTTGTTCTCAGCAGGTAGGTGAAGGCTTGGGTTTAAATCGAAATCTCCAGCCCAGAGCTCTTTCCAGGGCTGCTGGATGTCTGGAGGGCAAAGAAAGATTCGCTTCAAACAATTCACATCTCGTACAGAACAGTCCTTTACCAACTCAACACATCAAGCCAGACTAAACAAACCTGTGCATTCCACACAGACTCGGTCAACATCTATATGCAGGTCAGCGATCACTATTAAAACACCAAACTTGTTTTTTATCCCGATCATTGCTATGCGTACAAAATCGAAATGAAAATGGTCCACAAACCTTCAACCATGTATTGAGTCCCGAACCATTTTTCCCGGAGCGGGCACAGACCTTCATGCTCGGGGGACAAAAGGAGCAAGTTGGCCTTCTCTGGTGTGAGGAGGTTCAATGCAGCAGAGATCACCTAAGAAGAGAAAACAACACGGAGGATGTACAAAGAGTACTTCCTCTGAAGTATCCGTGTGAACCCTGTAAATCAACGGTGTGTGATGGGACTGACCTCTGGTTTGTACTCAAACATAAGCTGGTCTCCCGTTAAGAAGTCCTCTTTCGGGAACAGCTGCATGTTTTCACAAACGTTCTCCACATATTCAATGGGATCAGTCTGTCGAAAAAACACAAAGTGCTATTTCAGTTTACACAAGTACTCATTACCAACCCTTCATCGGATTGGTTTTTGTAGTCGAGAATGTTCTGCGGGGCTAAAGAAATCACTCACTGTCTGACAACTGTGTACAGCGATTAATTCAATTTATTTCTATAGCACTTTTCACAATTTGTGTCGTTTCAATGCAGCTGAAAATTGAGTTTAGCCCGATCAGAATAGATAATAAACAGGGAAATTTATACATGAAATTATGACCTGTCGAGTATTATTTCACGAAAAACACTTTAATAATATATAACCAGTGTTGGGTGTAACTAGTTACTAAGTAATTAGTTACTGTAATTTAATTACTTTTCCCTTGAAAAGTAAAGTTATTTTTCCTGTAATTTAATTAGTTACTTCTGATGTAATTAAACTAAATACTTTGTGTAATATGTGTGTGTGCAGAAGAGGAATTTACATCAAAATTCAAAGTCTAACTTTAAAATCCGTGCTTTAATGTATAATTCTCACATTTGTAATTAATAATAATACTTTATGTAGTTTTATATTATTTATTTGAATGAATTAAAAGAGCCGTTTCATGTCCATCCTTGAATCACTTAACTCATCAAGGTTGATGTAGGATATAGAAAGTAATTAGTAATAAGTAATTAAATACTTTTTGAAGAGAGTAACTTGTGCAGTAATCTAATTACATTATCAAATGTGTAATTAGTAACTAGTAATTAATTACTTTTTCAGAGTAACTTACCCAACACTGTACATAATATAATAATTGATATTATTGAGTCAACTTCAATACTTTAATGATGGATCGATGGATGGATGTGTTTGTTTTGGCCATAACATAATAATACTAATATGAACAATAGAGTGTAAAAATGATTCTGTGTAATAGTAGATTTAATGAAATGAATTGCGTAAACAAACAAAAAAAGTGTTCTTGTTTTTGAACCGAAATTTGAGTTTAAGTTATGAGAAAGAAAATCTAAATTCTAAACGAACAAATTGTTGAGTGAATTCAACAACAACAAAAAACCTCCAATGGTTATTTTAAGTTTATTATATGATGCGTTTCATTAAAGGTGCAGTTTGTAAAAACCACCGCTAGAGGGCGCAGGATCAAAACAACAACAAAGGAGCGTGGAATGATGGGATCTGTTGTCTTCAACTCCACCGCTGATGGCCATCAATCAGACGGGAACGAGAAATCATGTTAGCGGATGAGGTAAAGTTTTATAACTGTTGCGAATAATTGTGGTCCACAAATAAGTGACTGCTCGAAACAAGTTAGTGGCTTGCTAGACGCTAGACACTCCTTCCGCATTTGTCCACGGCACTGTTGTCATGCGGTTTCTACGTCAGTAAAGGCGGTAACAACGGGGAACGCGGATATGACGCCATTGACCGGCAACTGCACAGCCCCGTGTCACTGTTTAGAATGGCGATTTTTCTCAGTAGTTGGAAACATTTGAGATAATTGTAAGTACTCAGCTGAACAAAATATATAACACTAGCCTAGCGGTTTTAGGATATTTTACTGCAAAATTGTTACAAACTGCACCTTTAATCCTGATCATTTTACTTGATTTATTCATGGAATATTACCGTAAAAATAAGCCTTACAAATACGTCAAATATGTGTAATATTCTTACCGAACTTAAGTAAACATCACACATCATTTTTACAGTGTACATGATGTCGATTCTACATCACAAATTGTAAAAACAACAGGATTGTAATCCTTACCTGTTCCTGATAATGAAACTCATTGGCCTCTATCTTCTGAATTTCCTCGTATATTCTGCAGAAGAAACAATCCTGAGTTTATCTAATGGTCTTACAAGGCCAAATATTCAGTGCTGTGCATGCAAAAGATCTACAAACTGTTCAGTACACACGACGGGTCTACCTTTGTTGTGGCCCGAGGGTCTGAAGCATCTTTAAGTACTGGAAGACCAGATGAGCAACCTGAATAAATAAAGCCAGCCGTATTATCACAGATGCATTGGTTCTCAGAGGCACCACACATTAAAGCCATCGTGTCTGTCGTAACTGAAGATGGTAAAGGGTGTGTTTGCGCCTCAAAGGCTTTGTAATCCTATTTTACACACATCCACCAAAGCGGTTCGTCTCGAAGCCTTCGCCCTGTATTTCTCTAATGACATTAAGTGTGAAAGAATATCATGTCTTAAGGACGCCGGCGAGTTGATGTTTTCTGACACGTTTGGCGACAGTGTGATGAGAATCGTATGAGCGCCGCAGACCTCGCAGAAGTTCTGATAGCCTTCATCGGTCAGAGTGATGGAGATGCTGAAAATGGAGTAGGTGGTGTTCTGATCAAAGCCAGTTTCACTGTTTCCACCGAACAACGCCAAAGCCCAGCACCTAGACAAAGACATTCAGGTGTAAACGCTCTGTATAAGGGAAGTGAAACTGTTCAAATAAACAAACCATTGGAGAAGTCACTTACTTCCTTCTGAGAACTGACAAGATGCTACCGGCTCCCTCGTGACCGATCAGCCAGGCGATGTAATGAAGAGGTTTTACCCTGAAAACAGATCCAGAGAGCTTTGGCTAACCGTCACATTAGTTTAGAAATAAATTCAAGATCAATACCAGCAGGGCATGGGGAACTCAATCGATGCATAAGAACTACACGGCTCTCTTCTAAAAGATATTTTGCAGCTTCATCTCCAGTTATTTCCCAAAACCCCAAAGGGGGTATCACAGCGTGTTAAAGGTGGAGATTCAAATACAACATTTACCTGTAGAGCTTCTCTTGAGGGGGGAGAGCCCAGGTGATGGTGAGGGCATGAACTTTCCTGACAGGCACCACTGAAACAAACACAAAAGCTTGTTATAGCGCATCAACACTTGCACAGACGGATCATGATTCATTCATATAGAATTCTCCTAGATATATTGTCATTTTATGTACTAGCTTAGGTCAAAACATGTTGGAGTTTAAAAGCGACACAACTGACCCTTCGCCTGGAGTTCGATTGACATAAAAACGATACTAGTAAAACACGATATTAGTAAAAAAAGAAAAAAGAAAATATTCATATATTTTCCCCAAAACATAAACAATTTTTGGTAAAATGTGTTATTTCGTTAAAGAATTGACCATTTTCAAGGTTTAATTCAACCATTTTGATGAAAACTAAAAAACAGAAAAATATGAAAAAATTATTTAATTAAAAAAATATATTGCCAAAGTCTAAGATACATACAGTATCTTAATGTGCGATATAAGATACTTCGATATATTGTTACAACCCTAATAGTTCAGGTACATCCCTGTGAATTTGAGACGTCACAGTACCTCTGTAAAGTTTGTTAAAGGCAGGTGTGTCAAAAGGATCCGGCCGATCTGAAAAATCCGGCTTCGGCTGGCCACTGAAAGCGTCAAAAAGAAATGTTTAAGCAAATCAATTGTATTATATAGAACAATACTGTAAGCGAGCTACAATAGCACTGGGTGCCTCTTACTTGTTGGGTATCTGGCTGAAGATTTCCCGAACCCATTCCTCAAGAGTGTCAAGTTTTTCTATAAAAATGACACCAGAGGTGACGTCAACATCAACTGAATAACAATCTCACGTCTACGTCAAACTCCGCGTCCAGTACGTACCTTTAGACTGCACAGCTAAGGTCATATAGTGGGCAGAGTAGTACCTCTTCCAAAACTCACGGAGCCGCTTGTACACGTTGATGTTCTTTTCCTTAGGCTCGCTCTTCAGCGTCTGTGCATTTCCTTAAACACAATCACGAAAGCGCTTAAAAAGCAGAAATAAATCTGGGACCTGTCGTTAAAAAGTAACCGATGCTCGGAAACAAATCGAAGAGGATGGCTCAATAAATCTAAAGCAGCTTTGTAACTCCGAGACTGTGACGTGTTTGACTTACCCCAGCAGAACTTGCTCATGGGATGGCCGGGCTTCGCTAGGCTGCCAAAGAGCATTTCCTTACGATGAGAGTCTGAAGGCTTAGCTAGCTGATATTCTGCAACGAAAATATTGCTTTTCGATGATTCTGTTGCCGTTAAAATATTCGTAGCAAAAAATCTGGTGAGGTGATTTTTAATCTGTAACTGATGCTTCGCTCACCACTGTCCACAGCTTCAACCTCTCGGTCGACAGCGTCTTCAATCATGAGAGGACAGATGAAAAACTGAGCCCACCTAAGACACAAATGAAATCCCATTCTGATAAAGGTACGTATCCAAAAATATGAAAATTTCAGTCATCATTTTCTAAGCCTCATGTTGTTCCAGACCAATATGACTCTCTTTCTTTTAAAGGCGCAAACACAAAATAAGTTTTCCAATGAACAGCGACTGGCTCAGGGGCCGCTTACACCAGACCGTTTTCAACTAAAAACTGAAATATTTGTGTGTGTTTTAGCTGTTTATTTACACGACAACGGCGTTTTGGGGTACTGAAAACGCAATTTTTTGAAAACGGGTCTCGAAGTGCAACTTTTTGAAAACGACAGCGTTATCGTCCTGTGTAAACTCTGAGGCGGCGTCTTCCAAAAACTATGATGTCATACGCATTACGCGTTCAGTCTGTAGGCATCCGCAGGATTCCCTAAACCAGTGGTTCTCAAACTTTTTTGTTGTAAGGCCCCCTTTGTGTAGAGTGCATTGCTTTGCGGCCCCCCAAATAAATACTTATGATCTTAAATTTAAAAATTTTATTAAACCAAGAAAATATTCTGTTAAACAATGCTAAAACATCAATTACTTTGGTTGGTGGTGTTGTTTTTCTGATGTTTGATTGCACAAAATTTATGATAAATATCCATATTTCTGAAATGCCACAGAATCTGTGGCCCCCGGAACTATCTTGGGGCCCCCGAGGAGCCCACGGCCCCCAGTTTGAGAACCACTGCCCTAAACAATAATGCCGGCATCCGTGCTGAATGTTTGTGCTGCGTGAAATCCTTATTATCATTTCTCCAGCAAAAAGTAGATTTCCTGCACCACTACGACCAGCGGACACATAGTATTTATATCCACAAACTATAAACACACATACACAACAGCGCTTTAAGCTTAAAACCGGGTATGCTTATGTGTAGGCACGTAGCGTTTCTTTACAGCGCAACATCGCCATCCACTGGCCTGGCATGCATAACAGCATTTTTATTCGTTTTTCCAATACATATAAAGAGTGACTAAAGACCCTCTAAAATTCCACCTCTTTTGCAACAGGAACAAAAGAAAATCTTATGGATTTGGAACACAATTGAGTCGCTAACGGTTTTCGTTTTAATATATGCGCATATATTTATTCCGTTGCATTTTACAGCATTATGAAAATAATCCAAAGTGAAGCACTGTGAATTATTACAACTGCACTCGCTCCATCTCAACATGAGACAAAAGAGCCATCAAGATAAGAGCCGATGCGACGATCACATCTTTACAGCTACTTCACCTGTCAAGAGCCTCTTTGAAGCGCTTATTCTGCACATCAAATTGGAAAATGGTCCTCTCACAATCCGTGGAAGCGTTATCGCTGCCGCCGTGCTTTTTCAGGAAGGCATCAAAGCCGTTCTCAGACGGGTACTTTTCACTGCCCATGAACACCACTGCGACGGTAAAGACAGTGATCAAGTCAGGGGACGCAGGTGTGGGAAAGAGACACTTCAGAATGTATGAATGGCCCAAAAGTGTGAACACACGCAGGTGTGACTTACTGTGCTCCAAAAAGTGCGCAAGGCCGGGAAGGTCATCCGGGTCACTGAAACTCCCTACGCCAATACAAAGGGCCGCTGCAGACTGTGAAAACACAAACCTGGTTAAACGGACCTCAAACCCATGTAAAACTTTGCATTGGTTTAACATTTTGCTATAGGAACCAGAGATTGTGACAAGAACTTCTAAACAAAGTGTCATTTTAGAAGTGCAGCACAGAAACTAGAAGTAACATTTATAGATGTATTTTTACTTAGTACAAGGATTAAACAGACAACCTATTCTATTTACATTTTCTTTTTAATTCACAATTTCTAAAAAAACTGATAGACATAAGGGAACAGTACAGAAAGAAATAACGAAAGATCAGGGTACTATACCAACATACACACCTGCTTTTCCGATCCCCGTTTCTTCTTCCTGTCATTTTCCTCATCCAACTCCTCAAAGTCACTGTCCTGACTGTCTCCCCCCTCCTCAGACTCTTCGTCAGTTCCCTCCCCAGAGTCTCCCTCCTCCTCCTCCTCCTCCTCTCCATCATCCCCCTCTTCCTCCTCCGAATCCTCCTCCTCCTCATCTTCAGCTTTCCCATCTAACCCACTTAGATCCGAGATCAGGAGAGCCCTCAACCCGTTACTCAGCTCAATGTATCTGGGAGCGAGAAGAAATAAAAGTGAAAATGTCGTGTTAGCCGATCTGGTTTAGAACATCTGTAGTGTTATGTTTCACACTCACGAATGAAAGAAGAGCTTGTAAGTGTCATCTCTGTGTATCTGTTGATTCCCTTTCATGCAGTATCAACATATTCTTTTTAATGTAAAATGACGCTTTAAAAAGCGTCACTCGATATTTTTTTACCAATAGACACTACTCAAGTCTAGACATTCAAGTGTTAGGTTATAAGAGCGATCTGTGACTGCGTGTCCACTTTACCGGTACTGCTTGGGATCACTTGGGGATTTGATCATTTGAGGGTCTCCTGGGTTGTCATCCCCACCACTGTCTCCAGGAGGTTCATTGGGGTCTCTGACCGCTTGCGGTGGTTCCCCTCGGTCTGGAGCAGCAGACTGCATAGAGCAGCTGGCGGCGGCACACTTAAACTTGTTTGTCTGGGGCATCTTCAGCAATGCTTTAGCACTGGAGTTGAAGTGAACGGGACGAGTTAAGACCCTGCTGCAAAACAGGGAAAACGTTCGCGTCGCCTTGATCAGAGCAATACTGACCTTTCTTTTGGTCTAAAAGGAATGACATGTACATTAGTATCTCAATAGAGGACACCTTACATTTAAAGTCCCAGTGAAATAAAAAATGTTATTTTTTTCTTCGTGAAATATTGCAGCGTTTAAAGTAAATAGCTTATTAATGTGGGTCTTTTTGGAGCATCCGTTTACTCCTCCCTTTCAACTGTCAGTCTGCAGCCAGTTTCATTTCAAAATGCAACAGCACATCTAATCAATTCGCAGGGAAAACGCAAGCCACGCCCACTAATTTTCTCTCTAATTCCTTTTCACTCGGATATGTGTCAGAATACAGAAGTAAAAATGACTGTATTTGTATATATTATTTGTATTATGTGTGAAGCAACAATACAAAAAATACTGAAGTAAAAATGATCACAACTTCCGGTTCACGGATAAGAGTTTTGAGAAGATGTTTCTGGCTTTTGAATTGGATTTTTTGACTATATATATACAGAATCTTTGCTCTACATAGCTCAAATACACTATCATTTATTTTAAATATATCTATGGTGCTTCCCTCATAAAAAGTAAACATAGGCATTTATAGTTAAAACCACAGTAACCGCAAATTTACTGTGGTCTCACCATAGTAATAACGACTTGACTGTAATATTTGTAGTGAAACTACTAGTCAAATTAGTAATCAAATCCGCCAATTCAGCTACAATTATACACTTAAAATGTACATAACGTTACTAAAATAAGCTATGATTAGACCATGGTTAATTTTCCTATGGATCTACTCCGTGTTTTTCTGCTTAAATTCCCTAATCCAAGAATCAAAAACTAAAACATGAATCCCGCAAGTAGGGCTTGTCAAAATCCGATCCGAAATGTACACAAACACGTTTCATCACCAGCACCACTGTCTGTGCTACAATGGTGCTAACCCACACTAGCTACAGATTCAGTGGCACTTCCGGTCGACACAGTTAAGATGATCCAAACTACTTTTACTGAAAGATTTAGACAATCCGTTTGAAAGACTCTAAGCGCGACAGCGTTCGGTTATTTTTATTTCACAAAGTTAGTTAAGTTTCATCACAAGCACATACCTCCTCTCCTGACGATGGGTCAACCTAACCCTACAGCACCGAGCCTGTCACCGGTAGGTTGCGTCGACACAACAAGAAGAGTCCTGATTCGTCTGAAGAGATGGACGTAGAAAAACGAGGCTTTCTGATTGGTCAAAATGTCCGATAAAGACAACGGAACAATCTTCAACAGTTGTTGCAGTTTTATTAATTCATATGAAGATATTCTGGTTTGTGAGGCTCACGTAAGGCTTTTTACGACCAGCTGCACCGCCATATACTAAATTAAACATCATCTTTATTAGCTGCCTGTCTTTTAGTAAATGCAAATACTAGTAATGTTGGGAAATTATCCAGTTACTGCCTAAATTAGGCATGCATTTAATATCCGATCACAATATAATTGACGAAATGAAATTATGAAATGACATTGACAGTTTTTTGACAGCAGTAACCTCCACCAAACGCTTTAAATTGCAGAACAATTGCACAATGGTCAGGTGTAATTTACCCTCGTTCCTCTTTTTACAGCTGTTTTGGTTCAGCGATGTCTTGTGGTCTGGTGTGAAAAACGCCAAATCAGACTTTAAAGGGACAGTTCACCCAAAAATAAAAATTCTGTCATCGTTTACTCCCACAGGTTGTTCCAAACCTGTATACATTAATTTGTTATGCTAAACACAAAGGAAGATATTTGGAAGAATGTCAGTAACCAAACAGATCTCATCCCCCATTGACTCCCATAGCATTTATGGAAGTAAACGGGGGGAAGAGGTCTGTTTGGTTACTGACATTCCTCCAAATATCTTACTTTGTGTTCAGCAAAGGAACAGTTCAAACAGGTTTAGAACAACCTGGGGATGAGTAAATGATGACAGAATTTTTTATTTTTGGGTGAACTATCCCTTTAACTGGGCCAATTTCACAGTTTCTGCTGATTTACTAACCTGCTTTGGGTTGTTGTTGCGTGGTCCAACCCGTGTTCAGTTTAAATTGGTGGACAGATGGCCTTAATCTCTCCTGCAACATGTTCTGATAAACTTGGAAATGTTCATTTCTGTTGATGACACGGGAAGCTGTCCTGGCTCTCAAACCAGTCCCAAACCATAGTCTTTAAAATGTTCCAGATATTTCTCTGGATGTCTTTCAAAACTCATTTTCAGATTTATGCAAATCAGCAAATCTTATTTTAGGTGTTCTTTATGTTTAGCCATGGTTTCCATTTGATAGTGCTTTTAGGGTTGATAAAGTTGTTACAATATCATTAAAATAAATTAATGCTAAAAAACGTAATTTGTGACCCTGGATCACAAAACCACTCTTAAGTAGCATGGGAACATTTTTAGTAAAAGACAAACACACATTGTGTGGGTCAAAATTATCGATTTTTCTTTTATGCCACAAATCATTAGGATGTTAAGTAAAGATCATGTTCCATGAAGATATTTTGTAAATTTCCTACCTTAAATATATAAAAACTTTATTTTTGTGAGTGGATGGTCTGCCACAGTGCCCCTCATTAACAACTTCAAAGGCAATTTTCTCAATATTTAGATTTTTTTGCGCTCTCAGATTCCAGATTTTTAAACGGTTGTATCTCAGCCAGATATTGTCCTATTCTAACAACTCATATATCTATAGAAAGTTTATTTATTCAGCTTTCAGATTATGTAAAAATCTCAACTTCGAAAAATTGACCCATAAGACTGGTTTTGTTGTCCAGGGTCACATTTTACCTTTTTTTTCAGTTATATTTTACAGATTTCCCACGTGAAAGGTAAAAGAACTGAATTCGGCTGCTTTGTAACAGTTTTTTAATGTAATTTTGAAATGCAGTCAAAAAACGTAAAATTACTGAACAGACCACAAGTTTACACCAAAAACGGGAAAAACATGTAATTTTACAGAGTAATTTTCCATTATTTTAGTTTATTTCTGGCGACCCAGCAGCTAGAAAATGTCTGTTTTTAACAAGATTTTATTTTTTGCAGTTTACTTTCGAAATACAGTCAAACACTGTAAAATAACAGAAAAAGACAGCAAATTTACAAGAAAATGAATATTTTTACAACTGTAGGTAATCTGGTATCATGCATGTAAATTGCTCCAAGATAAAAGATCCTGAATGAGAGGATGTGCAGAATTGTTCATGATGGATTCTATCATCTTGGTATTTACAGGACGCAAAGCTGAAGGCCATTAACCTCCTGACACATTCAAGTTTTGTACAAAACCAGTGATGTAGGTAACATGCTACACAGCCTTAAAGCAAATTATCATGTAATGTAATTAAATACTTTGGACACATACTGTAAAAACATGTTTTCATAATAATTCAAAAGCCGCTTCAGTTCTGTTGACCAGATACTATTGTACAAGTTAAAAATGGGCTTCAATAGGTCTTGGCTTTGATTATAGAGAACATGTAGTCCACTAATGTGACAGCATCTCACAGCACAGCTTAAGAGTTCTTTTGAACCTTACCATTTAATTACCTGATACCCGTGAAAAGAGGCTGATAAATGCTGCATCCATGACAACCACAAGTGGAAGGATATAGCCTACTGGTGAGCTGAACAGTCATTATAAGACTCTCAATGTATGAGTTGAAAATAGGTTATAGCCTACGCCATATTATCTTACATCATTGCTGCAGTTGTAAGTTAAGCTTGTTGGTTTATGTATGTTATGTGTCTGAACGAATTGGATGGAAATCTTTTTTTTTTGATGATGTTTTGAACATAATGTCTTCCTGCGACAAAAGTAATTTGATTCTGGTTCACTGTTTCAATATTTTACTATCGGAAAGCTCTGTGAATGGAGATAATCGCGGTCGTTGGATGTTGCGTGCCCAACTCGTTTTCAGCGTTCAGCAGTAGTGACTCTCTCCGGTAGGGGGAGCTCTCGCCACGGCATATTTTCTGCTTCATTTACTGCGGCTGCATTGATGTAATCTTGTTAAACTTCAAGTATGATGCTTCACGCTATAAGAGGTGATTTCCCTCCGAGTACTCTTGTTATGCAAAATGCCGTGTCACTGTATTTCGGGTTTGGTTTGTGAGCAATATTTTTAAAGCAATAAAAACATCAAACAAATCACAAACTAAAAAGAATTTAAGCTTTTTTTAGTGTACGCTTTTTAGTGTTAAGGTTAACAAACGACATTCCACTGAGACTTCAAAACCAAAATGACAGTTTTTTACCTCAGCAATATAGCAAGAAAGAAAGAAGCACATACTACAGCAACATTGATTCAACCAATGACAGAGTGGAAGGGCGGTTTAATCTGTTTGAACGACCAATAGGAATATTCTGTTTGTTATAAACGCTAGTGTCACCTTTAAATAAAGAATTGGGCAATCTGCTATAGTTATTCAAAAAAACCACTGCGGTGGTGATCCATCAAAGATCATTAACCAACCATATAAATAATGTCTAAATATTTACTGTGCATAAATTGAAGTGCTCGTTTCTCAAATAGAAACTCGTCCACTGCACATAATCTATCAGGAGTTTACACAGGGACACCAAAGGGCAGGTTCCCATGGCAACTGATTTATATTCTTATTAAAATGGCGGATAGTTTAATTAGCTTAACATTGGATATCGCTCTAGGCCGGCAGTAGGTCCATTTCCACAAGGAGAGGGGTCATCGCTCTGTATAGCACCTGTGGATTCAGAGACCCCCACCCCACCCATCACCTCAGTGTTATATACGCCCTTCATCTTCCGATTGTTACAGCTGGGTAACTAATGACCAGCTTCAGGCTACACGGTCTGACCACCATCACATCTGGTTTTCTGGAGAAATGACATGCACCCCTAATTGTGATTCTCCAGTTGTTGCAAACTGAGACAAAATCTTTGTGTTGGTTTCTTGCGAGAAGGCTTTATAATGGAATGAAAGTGCTTGAAGTGATTCGTTAATTATTCAGAGGTGCTGAAAATCGTGTAAATCCTTAATATAATCATTCCTCAGACAAAGCTAATCTTTTGTCGTAATATTAATTACATACAATTACCTGCTTAAATTGATCACAGTGTGAAAATAACGGCACGGCTGTTATTAAGAACGGAGGAACTGAATTGTTCCTTCCAAGGCAGTTGAATGACGCATCAGGTCAGATTTTGGCATTCGTTTTCAGAGATGGGCGGCTTTCTGGACCCCATTACTATCCTGTCAATCATCGTGCCCTCCATCACCTCACACCGCCATGGCTGCAGAAACAAAGAGAAGATCTCATAAACGAACGGAAAAACCATCTGGTATCATTCTCTTTCTAATTTGTCGCGCGTATTTTTCGGTTTGTTGCCTTCAAGGGGCTGTTTCTTTGTTAAATACTCTTGCACCAATTTGAAGCAGAAAGCGCCGTAATCACCTTTAACAGGCTTTAGAAGAGAAGAGAAGCCGCTGTCACTAGCTAATTCACTGGAACATGTTCAGATCTGTAGCACTGATCTGTGTGACGGCATTAAAGGTTTTTTTTCTCGGATCTTCGAGAAAATGCTTTAATGCTCAAAGGCACAGAGAGCTGCTGAGATGAGTATTAACTAGCTTTAGACTCTCCGTTACCTGTGAGGAATCCAACAAAGGAAACTAAGTTCAGAATTACTTTGGATGCATGTGAGGAATTCAGTGGTTGGTATTTGTGTAGGCCTACTGGTACTCTGATTTTGCTTTTGTTTTAATCTTAACGATTTAAGCTTTGAAGTGATGAGACATTACATCTATTTACCAAGCAGATGCTTTTATCCAAAGAGATTTGCTGATATTATTTATTTAAGCACGTCAATGTCAAATGACAACCATATAGCTGTAAAGTAAGTATCTGGTGATTCGTAGCATAATTAACCAGTGGTATGAGAAATCAACAGAAGTGGGCATCAAGTCAACATTGTTCATTCTCAGTTCCAAAATAAGCAGCATGCCCATGTATGAAGCACCACATTGTTGTGCAATAGCAGATGGCACTACGTTTCCATGGTAACCAAAATAAGGTTTCATTAAATTGTTAGGGCCCTAATGCCACAAGGCGTGATGAGCAAGTCACACGAGAAGCATTATGGGAACAGGTTTAGTAGGCTATTATTTACTAACGCAGCGAGATACTAAAAACGAAAACTGTTGAAATTAGAGGTCGTATGTACAAACAATCCCAACTCGTGTGTTTATCTATTTAAATTAAAATCGTTCAAACGCGCTCAAAGCACATCAAAAGCCCCTTTAAACCTGAAGCTGTGCGTCGCGCGCGCGCGCGCGCTGCTCTTCGTCTCATCATCTCGCGCATATTTGGAGCGTCTCATAGCAGGGCTGCGGGCGCGCGCGCGCTCCCTGTATGATTTTTTTAACTTCGAAACAGAAAGAAGTCCACGGCAGCGCTGTCCTGCGATTTATCGCGATGCCAACTTTCACACGCGCACCGGTTTAGTTTTTTTAACCGCCGCACTGAAACGCAGCGAGATACGGGAAGATCTCGCGCATCATCTGCAGCTCGCGCTGTCTTCACTGTTGAGCGCTCGTCAGGGGAGCGGACCTGCATCCTAAAGCAAACCTTTCCGAGGCATTGCAGTCCTGTCACGTCTTCGGCTCTCCTATTTTCCTCAACCACGAGAGCGGAGAGAAGAAGTGGCTCAACGGTGGCGACATGGCAAGAAGCAGCAGCAGCAGCATCATTTAAAGTGCTCGTTTCATTCCACTGCAGCAACCTGAGTGAGTAAAGCATATCTGCTCAATGTCTCTGATATGGACCCGGACGCGGGCGGTGGTAAATCTAGACAAAGGCGAATGCTAATAGATTCGATTTCAGCGCAATGGGTTATCACTTTGCGTTCGTTGTTTCTCCTACTGTGTAATATAGTGACGGGAATCCCTTTTTCGTTTGCTAAACTAAACGGGGTTCTATAAGTTCAGCTTTATTCATGCAGTGCTTGAATGGTTTCCTCCTGTCTGTATTGCATGCCCCTCAGTGCAAAGCGGCATCTGGGGACTTTTATATATCTTATCACGCTGATGATCTGGTTGCGCTTAATGATAATATTTATAATTTGTAAAAAAATTGGACTAGGCTATACAGCACTCAAATTGATTCTTTCTGTTAAACAAAAGATTTTGCTCGCAACAAATGTACTTTGCATGCATTAGTGGCGGGCCTGAGATGGCTACGTTGTTTTAGTGACCTGTATGCACATAAACCCCATCAGCAATCAATAAAACCTAGGTCTTATTAACATCATTCCTAAGTGCCCTGCTGTGCACATTAGCTAATAGGTGGGTGGGGGGGAATATTTTCCATGGAGGTCAAATTGATATTCCAGAGTCATTAGCTGATTTAGAAACTAAAGTAAAACCTGCAGAGAAGCACGATGCCTTTAAATGGATTAGGTCACTAACGTCTTGCATCTTCACTGTGGTGTATGCAGCAGGCATACTTTCGTTATTAAGTCAATATGAAGCTCTGGTGCGTTTTGCTGACCTTGTTTATTGAAGCCTTAATTCTACCTTTTGACAATATCCTTTGCTGTTAAAAGCTGCAGTCAAAGCAACTGAGCTGCAGTCTGTTCCGTCTTAATGTAGAGATGACAATCTGCCCTACTCTACGTCATTTCCCGACTATCTTGTCTAACGATCGTTTGGATTGATCAATATTCATCATCCCCTCTGTATTCAAGTCACTAAATTGTTGTATTTTTTTTTCAGTGCAGTGAAGGAGCTATCGAGGCTATGTACGTGCCTGCTTTGGGTGAAAGCATGTTGTGGGTTACGCTGCTAAGCATGATTGCACTCGGATGGACGACTCCTATCCCTCTACTTGACGATTCAGAAGAAATAGACGAGCCTTGCTTTGAGCCCTGCTACTGCGAGGCGAAGGAAGGCCTGTTTCACATTCATTGTGACGGCAAGGGATTTACAAATATTAGCCAGGTCTCACAGACATGGCTTAGACCGTTCAAGCTGTACCTGCAGAAAAACTCCTTACGGAGGCTCTACTTCAACAGTTTTCTGCACTTGAACAATGCAGTGGCCATTAATCTGGGCAACAATGCCCTGCAGGACATCCATGTTGGGGCTTTCAACGGTTTGAGCTCGCTGAAGAGATTGTACCTTCACGAAAACAAGCTGGAAGTCTTTCGGAACGACACGTTTCTTGGACTGGAAAGTTTGGAATACCTTCAGGCCGACTATAACGTTATCAAGAGAATAGACAGTGGGGCTTTCCGAAATCTTCACAAACTCAGAGTGCTCATTCTCAATGACAATTTAATACCCGTGCTACCGGCCTATCTTTTCAGATCCGTCTCTCTGACGCACCTAGATTTGAGAGGCAATCGACTAAAGACGTTGGCTTATAAAGGGATTTTGGAATATATTGGTCGCAGCCTCATGGAGATCCAGCTGGAGGAGAACCCTTGGAACTGCGTCTGTGAAATCATCCAGCTCCAGACCTGGTTGGAGCGGATACCGTACACTGCTGTTGTTGGAGAGATCACGTGCGAGCACCCCTTCCACCTCCACGGAAAGGACCTTAGAGAGATCAAACGCAGTGAGCTGTGTCCCACGCTGAGCGAAGCAGAGATCGAGTCAATTCTAGGCATCCCGCACTTACCATTCTATACAGGGAGGGTAAGGCCTACAAGGCCATCATCCATAGTCTCCCCAAATCAAAACACTGTCTCTTCTGTGGAACAAAGAGCACCAAAGCCAACAAAACGACCCAGGCCCTCGAAGACGCCGCCAACACCACGCAGCGTGTACCCAAATCAGCCACCCATAGCCGGATATCAGACACGGCCGCCTATACCAATCATTTGCCCTATCGGATGTTCCTGTAACTTGCACATTAATGACCTTGGTTTGACAGTCAACTGTAAAGAAAACGGGTTTCGGAACATTTCTGAGTTAATGCCTCGCCCCTTGAATGCTAAGAAGCTTTACTTAAGCGGAAATCTCATTCAGAGAATTTATAAGTCGGATTTTTGGAACTTCTCCAGTCTCGATTTATTGCACTTGGGTAACAATCAGATATTTTACGTCCAGGAAGGAGCTTTTGTTAATCTCCCTAATTTGAGAAGCCTTTACCTGAATGGTAATAACATTGAAAGGCTAACTCCTGATATGTTTCACGGCTTGCAAAATCTTCGCTATTTGTATTTTGAATACAACGAAATTAGAGAAATCCAGCCGGCCGCCTTCAGTTTAATGTCCTCACTGCAGCTAGTCTTTCTTAACAACAACCTCCTGCGTACGCTGCCCGTGGGAGCGTTCGCAGGTACATCGCTGTCACGCCTGAACCTACGCAACAACTATTTTCATTGCCTCCCAGTCAGCGGAGTTCTGGAGCACCTGCATGCTGTCGTCCAAATCGACCTGAATCAAAACCCCTGGGATTGTTCCTGTGACATCATTCCTCTGAAAGAGTGGCTGGACACACTAAGTTTAGTGGTCATAGTCGGAGAGGTGGTGTGCAAGACCCCGGAGCAGGTGTCGGGAAAAGATTTACGTTCTCTGACTTCAGAGGAAATTTGCCCCGAGCTTCAACAGTCTTCGCTGTCTCCAGCCGAGTCGGACGGTGGCCTCATCACTACGTATCCCGGGGTGGGGCCGCACCCGCCGAAAGGTGCCATACCGCTGTCTGTTCTCATTCTCAGCCTGCTGGTTCTGTTTGTGTCTGCCTTCTTCGCCGCTGCGGCTCTTTGCGCGTATGCTCTTAAAAAGCGTGAAAAGCTCCCCTTTAGGAAGCAAGGGGAAGTGGGCCTGGCAGGCATTCAGATGGAATGTGGAATATTCACAGAACAGCCAACCACCTTACCAGAGACTCCTCCCACCAATCACGTGTACGACAGCATCGGCGCCCCCTCCTCGCACATGTGCAGTAACCCGGTTTACAAAAGCAGACCGGAGGAGCCGGGGCAGAAGCATCCTTTCACAGAGACAAACGAGAGCGGATCGCATTACAGAACGCTGATGGAGAAAGAAAAGGAGTGGAGCATGGCGATCTCCAGTTCCCCCATTAACACTATTGCCAGCGTTGGAGCGCCGTGTAGTGACATCGCTGGCTTTCATGAAAACGGAATACTCTGCCCTACTGTCATTGACAGCCAGGGTCCCACGCCCAAGGTGGGACTAGTGGACACTCTTTTTGGCACAACCACCCAGTTTAGCAACGTGCCTGACAGGCACACGCACCCACCCTCAGAGTTCCCACGTGTAGAACAGGATGCCAGACAAAAACAAATGATCACAACTAGCACAGGGACAAGGACAGGATGTCCTAATCAAACCCAAAGTGATTACCCTGAGCTGAGGGCCAGACTCAAAACAAAGGTGGATTACATTGATATGCTGGAGAGATCATATCAGTTCTAAGACATGTCAGATATAAGACTGCACATCCAAAATGACAATGGTAAGATGGAAAAAGAATGAATGCCATGTAAGATGTACGGTTTTCCCTCAAGTTGCTCTGGAGGAAAGCCCTAGTTCGGATTTTTAAAAAGTGCCTTCATAAGAGCAGCCAGCAATGTTGTAAATGAGTATTTTTGTAACACAGTTTTATTTATCTAAAAGACGTAGATTTACATTGGAAGGGAAGGAATCAAGTGCTGTTTCGAGCAACGCGGCACATTAACCACGTTTAAGGGATGTACGAATGCAGGGCGTGCGGTCTTGGCTTTCAACTTGTTTGCATCGAAAACTTCGGAGTTATTTTTATTTAACCGAAAATGGTCCTTCGGCAATAGAGATACGGCAGTTATTGTATAACTGTTAAGTGCTTTGTTAGATTGTCTTTATCGGGACTTATCGAATGGTTTTATGGACCAAAATAAGCTCGAAACATGTCGGGAAATATTGATCGTGTGAAAGTAAGTACCTTTTCACAAAAAGGGAAGGACAGATATGTGCATATATTTATTCTTAGATTTCAGTGTTGCAATTATTATTGTAAGACATCATGTTAAATCAGTGTATAATAATGATTATGCCTCTGGTTTAGACTTCCTTGAAAAAACCCACGAATTCAATAAAGGGTGCTAAACTAAGTCACGTCTACACAGTCGTATAAATTGCACACGGGAGGTTTTCTTCTCTGCGTAGTGCAGCACGTCATCCATGCGCTCACTGTACATGGAAAAAAGATTCAAAAGAACAAAGTGTGTCAAACAAGAAACTGGTAAATTTCTTGAAAGATGCTGTGATATTGAAAGAAAGATAGTGAAAGATATAAGGGTGACCCAACGGACTCGAGGGGGGGGGGGGAGCAGAGCATATGTACAGCATTCTTGCAGCATCCATCCTGCAGTTTCCAGTCCCCTGAGTGTCCATGGGAGGGCATCCGTTAGATACACCTATTCACCATGCATAAGCTGGTTTAACCTAGTTACGCAGCATTGCGTAAGAGAGAAAAACAGTGTTTAGCCATTGTGAAAGCCTTGAATAAAGCTAAGCCTTGAAAGAGATGAAACTGAACATTAATGAATGTTGAAGTCCCGTCATCCCACATTTTTTGTTTTATTTCCTCTCGGTTCATGCTTTCTATTTCTTTCCCTTCCCCGTGCTTGAAATGCAATAACCCCCTTCACTCGCTTCCACTTTTAGCTTCTAAACACCTCCGTTCCCAAATCTACTTTACCTCTTTATTTCCTGCATCACTCCAGGTCTCCCAAAGCTCTACTGTAATTCTGTAAACATTAAAGTGATGGAACGCCTGAAGTATGTAAGCGCGTGTGCTCGCTGCTTGGCATAAAGAATGATCGCTTTAGTTGGTCCCAATATGGCTTTCCTATTAGTCCAGTTCTGCTCGAAATTTAGCCAGTCGACGCGTGCGTGTGAAAAGAGGATGGCGTCAGAGCCACAGATCGTCTCTTATCGCTCTGACCCTGTTTACTTTGGCTAATGTTGTACTTGGCAGGTTCCATCCTTCACAGGCAATCCATCATTTACACAGTCGGATGTTCGTAACTGCATTTCTGCTGCCGGCATCCAAACCCGCCTGTCAGAGAGAGCGGCTTCATATCCACCTTTCCTCGGCGATAATTCACAAAGCTTTTGTCCGAAGTGTGAGGATAGATAATCCTCTTGATGCCACTCCAGTAACCCTCATTATACGCCTCTGCCACCCAATCCCAGCTGATCTGGTATGCAATGAATGCGATGGCGGGGCAGTCAGCTGCCCTGCTACATAGCGCTCGTGCGCCTCGCCAAGACAAAAGTGGCATTTAACCAAGAGACCATGAACGAAGAGAAACGGGCAAACACGAAACGATAGCTTATGTTTAATGGTTGCTGGAATCGAACTAACCGGCACTTACTTTCTTCGATAGTATTGTGTGATTTTTTTATGGGAGCGCTCTTAACATCAAGTGGCATCATTGTGAGGTTAATAATGACTATTGAAAAACGCTCTCAGAACAGCCATTCAACAACACGGTGGTATTATAAATTCCGATCACGACATATGGCCACGAATGTAAAGAAGTTGGTAATGCACCGCGCCGCAGATAATGCGTTCCCAACACGTAAATGAGCCACAAAGTACTTGCGGAATTTCAATGCGACGCAATTAGTCAGCGAACGGTGTGCGCCGCTGCTCTCTGACATTTGCATTTTTACGGGAGACTGTGGCCTTTTCCTCTGGCTGTCACGCCTGTAATGCGTCCGCTCAGACGTGCCGTCAAAACCCCTGCCCCTGGGGAAATTCAGGGACACCCCGGTGCAGGCAGTTGTCATTTTACTTAGTTGAAATGCTGGACAGCTTGGACATGGTTCAAAGTGTTCTGTTGTCGTCGGTGCTTTCTTCCTCGGAAATGTTGTACCGAAACGTTCGTACTAGCATATTTGTGTAGAACTCAAATGTATTTCACCATGACATGTGTTAGGCATGTTGTGTGTTGTATAACCTTCTCATGCCGAAATACCTTTTTATATTGACCGGTACGTCTGGGGTATTATGTTTAGCGATATTTGCTACGTGTGGTATTTGCTTTAACCTTTCGCTATATTGAAGTTGTTTGTTTGAGAAAGAAAGCAGAGCTAGAAATGTCTCGGGGACACTGGGGTAGGGATAGAGAGAATGGAAGACATGTAAAGGGTCTTTAGAGTGCAGAAGAACATCGAGAAGTTGGAGTTCAAATATTGAATTTGCTACCGGTCTTAAAGATCATTTCTGAGCAAAACTACTGTCTACTGTACATCCAACGGTGCTATACTAGACTGTACTTTATTTCATGCGACTGCAGAATTTTTTCATTCCTGTCTCACTCTGTTGTTTCCATCGGGCCCTGCATTGTTAGATCGGCTCACGAATCCTGCCTGAACGATAGTCGCAAGCGTAGGACATGATAAGAGGATATGACCTCACGCCATGTTGTGAACTTCTTTAAATGTGCGAGAACAGCCTCGTGTTTGGTATGCCTCGCGCAGGTGCAATATCTCTGTTTGAAGCGCCTCTGACACCACGCTGAGAGCTTTGTCTTGGGAAAAGAGTGGAGGATGCCGTCAAGGCAGATCGTGTGCCAGCGAGGAGAAAAGTTGTGCATCTTACAGGAATTGTATTGGGCCCTGTCCGTGGTGCTGAAGGAGCGAGAAGGCATTTTCTGCCATAGTGTCTGCAGTGCTGTGCAGCTTTTGCAGCGCGCTGTTTCCCGCAGCGAGAGCTGTTTTTGAGCATTTCAGGATGTGTTGAATCTAGTACACGGTGCAGCCATCAGCACTGTCTCTGAAGTCCACCATCTGCTGTAGTCCTTGGACGTATACGAGAAATCTGTCAGCGTAATTGTGTGTTTGTCTTGGCTGGGAGGGCATTGATCTGACCCACTGTATCTAACTGAGCAAGTCACTGTCGGGGTAATTACATGTTTTCATTAAGAAAACTTGATGGGTGCGCAGAGGGCAAGGAAAACAAAGCAAATTATACGTCTGTGTTTATGTATTTATCTTTCAAGGATTTGGAAGTCATGCTTTTCAACCGTGATATCTGCCATGGGCGTTTATGGAAAATCATTGTATAAAGAACTTTAAACAGCTTTGAGATTGCTTTTAAACTGGGCTCTGCTTTTATTACGCTGATCCGTTATTCTCAGCGGAGAACTCAGCTCAATGTTTTAGCCAGCAGCGTGTTTCTTGGGAATATCTCTTACCTGGTGAATAAAACCATTAATGTCTTCCTTCATCTCACACTGTTTCAAGAGAGAAAGATACAGATGGAGACACGCACAAAGACTGAGGTTATTTTTAAAAATGACATTAAAAATGCTGAAGTTGACACAGAGGTGTTTGTGCCTAAATAAGGGAAAAGAATAGAAACAGACGGGAGAAAGGTCTCCGTAGCTCCTTTCGTATCACGTTCAATCACTCCTGTTATTCCATCAATTTTAATACTACGGTAATGATGGAGTTTAATCTCGTAATATAACGCTAGTTTCCACATTAAGCTAATTACACGAGGTTCTGCTGAGATGGATAAGACCAAAACTGGAGGTGAAATGTACTAGCCTAACATTATCTTAATTATTGTTTTCCGGAATGACAGAAATAGTTTTCAACCTGGAGCGTTTCTGGATGATAGGGCGTAATAACAAATACAATAATCGGGACGCTTTTTACATTTTATATTGGATGACACAGTGTGATTACAACACGAGGATAATTAAAGTTTCGTGCCCTACCGGCATGCAAAACTGAACACCGAGATCCAGGAAAATGTCCTCTCCATTTCATTTTCAGCTGAAACAGTATGTGGAGAGAGAGACACATCCGCACGCTGTATTTGTTCATTTTCCTCCGTCTTCTTTGGTTGAAATGAGAGTGCTGACCCCATTAGATAAAAAACAGTAGAGCGGACGGACTGCTTTCATTTCGAGAAGAGTGATTAATTACAGAGACAATGAAATATAGATCATACCGACTAGGACTCCAGCCGGGTTTACTCAGTGTCAGGCTCTTCCAATTTTGATCAGAGGGAGAGAAATTCATCGGCGAGCTATTTGGCACAGGTTTCCTGATCATTAACATTCTCTTCAAAGACTCGCGAGGGAAAAAGTCATGCGGCTTACCGCAAATTCCACCCAAAAAGAGAGCGAACGCAAGCTGTGATTTATCGTGACATGCTGAGCTCGATTTATCTCGAGAGATATTTTGTTTTTGCAGAGAGTCATCTCGAGCTTGTGGCTCGTGCAAATGGTGTTCAGAAATGAGATCTCCAAACCAACTCTGAATGGAACGAAATGGAAAGGAGAGGACCCGGCGGATGAAAAGCCGAGAGCAGATATATTTTGGACGGCTGAGATAAAGGACAGATCATTAGTCAAGGCTCTTAAAATAACCACATGCGCAGGAGAGCACAGCACTGTCAAATTTCAGACTTTTGAGATCTATTTCCACGTTGTGTGTACATACTTCACAACTCTTACTCTCATTTCACACTTTAGAGCTCTCTCTCAGCTGTGGAGGTGTGACCTCTAGCTTGCACTAATGAAATATTAAGGTGTTTGTGTGTGTGTATATTTGCCTTATACTGACAACGTGCCTTTGGGGTGTTCTGCTTTTTCAACATTTCGGTTCTTCTGTGCTTTCTTTTTTTTTGTTGCTGTTTTTTATTTATTTCTCATAAAAAACAATGACTGATATACGATGTGTTTTGAAAAGCACAGTGAAATGCAATAGACGCAACTCTGACTGTTATTCAGACGCATGATGGGATCAGAGTTCTGATTGTAAATAACACGCAAGTAGACACTTGAAATCTAACCGCATGCACGCTTCCCTTAAATGCACAGTCAAATATTTGCATGATTACACAGTGTTTACTTTTCTTTAAAAAATGGACAGCTTTATTTGTTAGTGAAATAAGGAAAACAAAACAACAACAAAAAACAATAAGGTTTCTTAACATGAATAAATGTCGTGAATCAACAATAAATAATATAGTTTTTCAGCATTTAATCATCTTTGTTAATGCTTGTTAATGTCAATACAATTGTTCCCGTTGGTTTATTCTGCATTAACTAATGTTACAACTTTTGATTTAAAAAATGTATTCGTAAATGCTGAAATTAACATCAACTAAGATTAAAGTTAAACCCCAAAATGAAAATTCTGTCATGAATTACTCACTCTCTAGTTGTTCCAAATCTGTATAAATGTATTTGTTCTGATGAAAACCGAGAAAGATATTTGGAGGAATGCTTGTAACCAAACAGTCCTTGGACCCCATTGGCTACCATAGAAGGAAAAATACAACGGTAGTCAAAAGTGCCCCAGAACTGTTTGCTGTCCTACATTCTTCAAAATGTCTTCTTTTGTGTTCAACAGAACAAAACAAAATAAATAATATAAAGTAATTTTTTCTTCTCTGGGAGTGACATGTTATGTTTGGTTACAAGCATTCTTCCAAATATCTTTCTCTGCGTTCATCAGATAAAATACATTTTTGTTTCTCAAAGGTGAGTAAATGATGACAGAATTTTCATTTTTGGGTGAAGTATCCCTTTAATAAATGGTCAATTCGAATGCTATGGATGTGATATTTTCAGTCAAACCTTGAAATATCAATTCTCAGAGAATGTATTTATTACCAATATATTGAAGAATCTGTTTATTTTTTACTAAACACCTGATGACAAAGTCCAGACATCAGAAAAATATCACTCTATAGACAAGCTTTGTATTCACAAGCTTTTAAAGAGAGAAAAATCCATGCGTTATGGATGTGACAAAAAGGACGCACGTTTTTGAGAGACAACATACATTCATTTGCCCATTTATATTATGACAGTTATGGATGTGATCATTTACTTAACTGACTATGAAAAACTATATAAACAAACAAGACTTTAAAAACTTTAAGACAGACTTTACATGTGTATTTAAACCACCAAATACTGACATCTATCAGTATGGTGAAAACCTTTGGAAAAAACATCTCAAGGCTGATATATGTATTTAAGGGATCATTTTAATTCTGTCATTATTTATTCGCCCTCTTGCCTTTTTAAACCTATATGACTTTCTTTCTTCTGCATAACACGAAAGAAGATATTTCGAAGAATGTCGGTAACCGAACAACGGCGGTACGCATTAACTTCTACCGTACAGACACAAAACAAATGCATGTCAATGGATGCCGCCATTGTTTGGTTAGCAACATTCTTCAAAATATCTTCTTTTGTGTTTTGCAGAAGGAAAGTCACACAGGTATAAAATGGCAAGAGGGTGAATAAATAGACAGAATTTTCATTTTTTGGGTGAACTATAACTGTAAGTATTGTGCTAACAATGTTAATATGAAACTTTGGACATCCAAATTCACTGTTTTTCAGGAAATGGAAAAAAAAACGTTGTACTTTTTAAATGATTGAATACTGTGTTGACAAGCACTTTTTAATCTGTTTTATTGGTTAGATATTTGCAAAACCTAGTGACAAACATAAAGGGTGATGAATAATAATGATTTTGGATGAATAATAAAATCACGAAATATGGAGATTTCAGAAGGACAGCAGGGAAATACAACCTTATTGTAAAGCTTATACACTTGCACGTAAGTCTTTAAACATAGAATTGGGTGGGATATGTATATTTACAGTGTACTCCATGAGGGGTTAAAGAACTTCAGGGTCAAAGACGTTAAGATGTCCCCATCAAAAGAAATTTACAAAAGTGATTCTATGTCCATAGAAAGCACATTAAATGTAAGTAAAACAAGTTTTTGGAGAATAAAATGTCAAAAGTTGGTTGAAATAATGTTACACTGTCATTCAGTGTAACACAATATTTATGTACAAGTTCAAACAACATACTTTTTCTGACTTGTACATATTAAATATATATAAAAGAATAAGGGAGCATATTACAGTTTATTGTGCTTTAAATGAGTAGGATAGTAAAAAAACTAAAAACTAATTAGCATTTGGGGTGAAAGTAATTAGTCTTTTAATATGTCATAAATTGATTTTTGTTGTAAATATGCCTGACAAGATTGTTACACTGAATGACATTTTAGTGGGCGTCTTCTGGGGAAAATGTAAGATATTTATTTTTTGCTCAGAAGAACAAAAATGCGATTCAATTAAACAGAAAAGTTTTTGTTTTTGTTTTGAACAACAACAATTTAAAGCAGTATTACACCTATTGATTTTATGCTTAAACCCTTTTCGTCTTTGACCCGTAAGCAATTAGATTAAAAATGGCTGTAAAACACTGTACCTCAAACAACTGGAACAAACCCCCATAGTGAATTATTGGTTTAAGGACCTTACGGCAGAAACTAGAAGGCTATTGTGCTAATTGCTATGTGTCAGAATGATAATAAAAGAAATGAACGGCACTCTGCAAAACACGCTCCCGTGCAATTAAACGCATGACATTTCGACTGCTTGGGTCTTCATTAGGCTTTCTGTCAGAATGGCACAAAACCTCTAATCAGTATGCATAACCCCAAATACTAATATAATAAAGCACATACTGTACTGCTAATGTGCTTTCAGAGTCAGGATTAAGAGTTTAAGCTTAAGCCTGATCTGCCTTTTGTAAATCACTACGAAGAAAATTAACCCCGAAACGTCATTGTTAATTGAATTAAAGTGATGTATTCCATTACATTGAAATTTTAGTACCATGCTGGAGTTATGGATTAAACATTAGTTCTGTATATATGGAGTATAATGTTAGCCTGTAATGTATTTTTGCAAGTCTAGTTGAAATTCTGAGCGGCATGAGTACGTATGAATTCTTTGGCTAGTGCCTGCAGAATGCAGATGACGGTTTGATGGTGTCAGGGGGAGGATGAGCTTCCATTATGACTGAGACTTCGTAATGAGGGTGATGAGATTGGCCGTCCCCTCATTACATTCAGGGGTCCCATAATACTCAAACAAAACCTGAATGACTTCCTCACTTCCTCACATTGCTGTACCTATGGTTTAGAGTTTAGTCAGGCTGTATTTAAAGTCCCTTCCTCGTTTTCTCATAGCGGCGTAGCTGATTGTCCAGAATATGACTAGTCTCAATTGCAGAACGGTTAGTTTCAGCGACATCAAGGAATCTTCTCCTCTCTTAGGCTTCCTGCCAGTCGTCTCTTAACTGAGACTGCTGGAATAACACCCTCGCAGTATCAATTATTCCAGCCTGTTTCCCAGTCTGACACTCGCCATTATCCTCTCAGATATCATCGCCGTCATTGAAATGGAGCCAAGGCGGAAGAGTTTGTCTACCTGGGAATTTGCGCCTGTTCAACCCTGACACGGAATGGATGCACAGATGTCACATTAAAATGATGCCTCGTCTTTTGCAGCCCACGTGTTCTGTAGCCTTTCTTCAGCAACACGCTCCCGTGTGATAATGCACCGGGTTTCCGCTTTGTCTAGACTTTCCTGAAGACAGGGATAAGGGGTCGGGGGGCCAAATCGGTCGAGTTCAGGTAAGGTGCCTGCTCGCATGCCATAATGGTGTGCTCTGTGTGATATTCCAACCTGATCTCACAGGAATTCGTTGGCTTATTTGTATGAATCGTATGCTGTGAATTGTACCAAAACGTATGATTACTGAAAAAAAACAATACCGAAGCCCCACCCCTAACAAATCGTACTAAAATGTACGAATGAGATTGTATGAATTCATACGAATAAGCCAAAATTAGCAACAGCGTAAAATAGGAATGTTTTGCCGTGAGATTGTGTTGGATATTCAGACTCTTTGAAACGTTAGCGCGAAAATTTTTTTTTCAATTACGCAATGCTATTTTTTGTTTTGCTAATCAAGTTCACCCAACTGAAAACCAATCAGTTTTATATTCAGTTTGTTATATTATTAGAACAATCCGCGAAGCATGCTGGGAACGTTCATAACTTTTGTCTGTTTGTTAATTGTTTGTCGAGTCACCAAAAAGCAATATGTTTAAGCTAATAGTATATAATAAACTGCTTTGACTAAAAAATCTTTATTTGTTTGCGAGAACGTCTCGATTTTTAACGGTGAATGCGACAAAGCAGCTCTTAACCTGGAAATGCATGAATTCAGTTGCTCGACGCCAAACCGCTCGATGACTAATCACAATCTGTTAGATGAATGACTGACATGTTTTTCCAGTGCTAGTTTCTGATCTGACTCGATCTCCATTCAGATCAAAGTAGCTACATAGTGAACAGTAACGTTTACGCCAACATTTTGTTACGAATTTCACGCGTCGGCGAGCGCTCGCATTTTAGCCGAACTGACCTTGACTAGACGGCATGAAAAGAAGATGACAGTGGCAGCTGTATGATACGCAGTGGTGATGTCTTCCGCAGTCTTATTTAGGCCTGGTCCCTGAAGTCATTTGCAAGGATAATTAGAGAGGTACATGAATTGTATCTGCGGAGCTTCTCTACCCGCCCTTAATAAAATATGAAGTTTTTAATGACAGTGTGGTGTTATGCACCATTCATTATTCATCGCTTTACGTAACCTTTACGTAAGTCCTAAATTAAGCAGAACTTCAATATAGGTTTGAGGGACAGAACTGAGAGGTTTCATGGTTGTTATTGATGTGGGGGACAGCCCCGCCGAAATCCAGTTTAGAGGATGAGCAAATATGAAAGACGGGCCTGTGCGAAGCCCCATCGCAGATGAAAAAGGGGAGATAAATCATTCAGTGGAGTTTGTTCATGTGCTGGGTACATAAATCCGTTCCGCGCAGATTTCGAGAGATTATGGGTGTAGTTCAGTCATGTTTCAAAGCATTCTACTTGGATACCAGATTTCATGGCTTCGTGGAGATAGAGTGCATTTGCATATCCCTGAAAACAACACGGGGAGCTTGTTGTTTTAAGGTAATTAACCTTTGATGTTAATGAGGCACGTTTCCAAAGCACATTACAGCGGTGGTATCTGAAGTCCGCGTCGCGCGCTATCAGCTAGCATCAGTCGGCGCAAAGCAAACCGTTGCCGGTATCTCTCTCTCCCCCCGCAAGGCCACTAGCCAGGTTTTGTATCCCATGAGACCGAGAGGGAAGAGTTCACTGAATTATGGATGCTTTACAGCGCCAGGAATTCCGTGGAAATATTCTGCAAATAAGCTTTAAATCACTGCAGTGTCGACGGAGATTACCTCGCAGCCATTGAAATGCTGAACATGCAGCCAAAAACTCTGCAGAGCTGCAGAGAAAGTGTGCGCGGGTGATTTTTGCAGGCGGCGCGGCAACGAAAAAAAGCTAATGCTAATTTATTTGTTTGCTGAGGATCTAAGGCAGTTCCAGCCCAAACCAATTAAAACGTTACCAGGGTTATTAAGGCGGAAAGATCGAGAGGAAAATGAATGAGGTACATTCTGTCGATCCTTTAGCACGCTGTGTAATTATTTGCTTCCTGCTTTCAAACTCCATTCATTGGAGGAATGGATGTGGTTGTTTGCCCGAGCACAAATGTGCTCTCTCCACAGACTTCTGCTGCCCATTGTTAGACAGACAGCTACAATATGTTCTCGCCACAGGCCACCTTTCTTCTCCTATTGGGTTATTCCTCTGCATCACTCTTCCTCCGATGGCCCAGTTTGATCCTCAGAGATGTTTTCACTTTATGAGAGGAAAGCCAAAAGCTTTATTTTCCCAAATTGGGATATGGAACAAATTTCATTTGCTGTGTATTGGCCATCACAGAGGTTTTGATCCTTAAAGGGACAGTTCGTCAAAAAATAAAAACACTTAGGTGCTCAAGAAGGTTCTTCGATGCCACAGAAGAACATTTTGGTTCCATAAAGAACCTTTAACATGTATTTTCTTGATGAGCAAAATGACCCGTCTTGTTTTTCGACAAAAGATATGAAATTTCAGCGAATTTGTGCTTAAACAAGCTAAAAATATCTGCCAATGGTGCAAGAAAAATGATCTTGAATTAAGGTTGACCTTTTTCTTAGTCACCAAATTCAAGATTATTTTTCTTGCACCATTGGCAGATTTTTTGTTGCTTGTTTTAAGCACAAATTCTCTGGAATTTCATACGTTTTGTCTAAAAACCAGACTGATTTTCTTAGGTCTTTTTGCTCATCAAGAAAATGCATCTTGATTCAAGAATTTGTAGACATATTTACTGGAAAACAAGAAAAAAAGACTAAGTAAGAAAGTCATTTTTGCAGTGCATAAAGAACCTTTAACATGTATTTTCTTGATGAGCAAAATGACCCGTCTTGTTTTTCGACAAAAAATATGAAATTTCAGCGAATTTGTGCTTAAAACATGCAAAAAAATCTGCCAATGGTGCAAGAAAAATGATCTTGAATTAAGGTTGACCTTTTTCTTAGTCACTCAATTCAAGATGATTTTTCTTACCCCATTGTCAGATTTTTTGTTGCTTGTTTTAAGCACAAATTCTCTGAAATTTCATATTTTTGGTCTAAAAACAAGACTTTTTCTTAGGTCTCTTTGCTCATCAAGAAAATGCATCTTGATTCAAGAATTTCGACTCTCTCTTCTGTGGAACCCAAAAGAAGATCTTTTGAGAAATGTCTTGGTAGTTTTGTGTCTACACAATCGAATTCAATGTAGTTTAGTGTTGTTCGGCTATCAACGTTCTTCAAAATATCTTCTTTTGTTTTCCACAGAAGAAAGCCAATACAGGTTTGGAATGACATGATGGCGAGTGAAGGATGAAAAAAAGTTGTATTTTTAGGTGAACTACCCCTTTCGATGTACCGTTTTGCCTTCGAACTACAAACCTTTCCGAGTCCAACGTTTCTTTGCTCATACGGCTGGTATTTGTAACACCGCACTGCTATGTGCAATACAACATTCTGACACGGAGCAACAAAGCGACCGCTTGACTATAAAGGAAGATACTAGTGAAGATTTTTTCCCCGCTGCTGCAGTGCAGAGAAAGATCCATCAAGACTGCACTTGATACGTCTGTTTGCTATATTGTTCATAGCCATTTCATCATCACGGCCACCACCACAGAAATTGCATCATTTTTTCTGCTGAAACATTTAAAGCCGGTGAATCCAGTACTGTTTTCCTCTGGTAATTTGCGCCAAGTATAACTGGCGTCCTTATTTTTAGCATTTGTATTTTCGATTTCATTTCAACACCCAAACAGATTAGCGAGACAGAGAACATCTCACAGCATTCGGCTTAATAAATGCAATGCCACTGAGAGAGTTTGTCATGAGGTATATGATGAAGTTCAGAGAATTCCACGAGTTGCTTTGCACAACGGCTATCGTCTAGATTCATTAAAAAAGACTTCGGCTGACTACAGCCGTAGCAGACACAATGTCTGTGCGCTACTGTAATTATTATCCGCTGATTTGGACCATGCTGTACAATTTACTCTTTCTCTCTCCCCCCCATCCATTATTGTTGTTTGGTAAAGTAGAAATACAATTTCACAGCTCAGAGGCTGGGTCACGACTGGAATTGTGATTAATAATAATTCACAGCGACTCGGTCCTCATAATTACTCTTTCCTAATTGTACAAAATATGAACACATGACATACAGACATTAAGACGTGGGGAAAAGACGAGCGCTAGGATTGTCCAGTACTTGTGAATTAAACTGAACGATGTTTTAGTACATGCTTTTGGTTCATGACCTCTCATGTAATTCCATCGTTATGGATGTGACGCATAAACACTCACGAATGTAATTGTTGCCAATATACTGAACCATCTGTTTATATTTAACTGAACCCCTTGTTGTAGAGTCTAAACATCAGAAAAATATCAGTCACAAGTTTTCTATTTTCAAGGAGGAAAATAAACATGTGTTATGGATGTGACAAAGTTCTTGCGAAACAAAATACTTTGTGAGATTTCTGTGAATTAAAGAGTAAATATTACAATGTCCTTCAAACGACATTTCACGCAGTGTGTAATGTTGCTGTGTGTGAGCAGTCTGCCAAGTTGTGAAGCCGAAAGTGATCGAAACACAAAGTTATTGGCTTGGAAAAAAGGGAGTCGACTCTGAATCACGCGAACGAGTCGTCTGTCGTTCTAATTTCAGTTCCCGGTCAGATTTGCGTCACTCCGCGTAATGCCCGCCTACGTTCCATTTGTGACACTGCACGCGGTAGACCAATCACAGCAGACTAGACCATGTGACCAATCAGATCAGAGTAGGCTGACAGAAAGGAGGGGATCAGATGAATCGCCGAACGAGTCAGTCAAGAAGTGAGGTAACAATAACTGGCTATTATTAGAAAACAAAAGTGTTTTTACACCGTGTATGTACGTAAACGTGTTGTTGGACACTTCATAAACCAAAGTAGGACCTTAAAAATCACAAAATATTTACTCTTTAAAATGCACAAACCCAACAAATGGAGAAAGCATGCCTATAAAATAGGTAATTTATTTTCATTTTCATGTGTCCATTCATGAGGAATATGTGCCGTTATGGATGTGACAATCCTGACTATGGAAAATCATGCACTATATATAATAAAAATGCTTTAAAAACTTTGACACCTCACATAGGTATTTGAACCACTAAATGTTGACATCAGTATCGTAAAAACATCTGGTAAAAACTTTATTTTTTCATGGTAAGGTTGACATTTGCATGAAATTTCCCACATCAGTTGTGTACAATTATTGGTAAATCAAAAGAAATTCCTATTCAATTATTCAAAAACATTCACATCTTAAAGGGATAGTTCACGTTCTTCCACAGAACACAAAAGAAGATTTTCTTTAAATGTTGTTAACAGGACCCCATTCACTTGCATTGGTTTTATGTCCATACAATAGAAGTGAATGGGGCCCAGGACTGTTCGGTTACCAACTAAATATCTTCTTTTGTGTTCTGCGAAAGAAAGAAAGTCATAAAGGTTTGAAATGTCAAGAGGGTGAGTAAATGATGACAGAATTTTCATTTTGGGGTGAACTATCACTTAAAAGTCCCCGTGAATCGGAAGTTGTGATCGTTTTTACTTCCGTATTTTGCTGCTTTTCCGAGTGAAATGGAATTTCTAATGAGAAAAACAGTGGGCGTGGCTTTCGTATTTCTCTGCGATTTCATTGGATGTACAAAAACAGTCGTTGCGTTTTGAAATGGAACTGTCAGCTGACTGACAGGAGTTAACGGATGCTCCGCCCAAGCCGCCTAACACACTTCATTTAAGATGGATAGTCATTACAGGAAGGAAGTGCATTTTCAGATTTTAACTGAAGATTATGAGGGCACACGGATTTTAAAAAGAGAACGACCCACATGGATAAACTATTTACAATAAACGCGGCAATATTTCATGAAAAAATAGGCATTGTCATTTTTTATTTCACAGGTACTTTAAGCCGCCCCCCTTATTTATCCTCTATTCAGATAACAGAGCCAATCCATTTGGCTTTTGGGTTGCGTGATAAAGTCCTCAGTGCTGCGAGTTTAGTTATGACACTAAAGGTATTCATTACCGCATCCTAAATTTGGTAATTGACCGTGATGCTGTTACATCGCCAACATCACAGTCTCATTTCAACACTGTGTCAATGTACATGAAGTTCAAACACTTATTATCTCTATAAGTTCTGTCCTGTCGCTCATCCCTGGTTATTCTTTCCCTCCAACAATACACTGAGGGAGAATAATCTGATTCTTTACACAAGCAAGCAGCGTTTATTTATCACGTGAACAGTGTTGCTTGGCAACGCAAAGCCTTTAGTTTATCCACCAGCACAAGTAATAAATCCATTGTACAGAAAAACAAAGTCGCGCATTCCATTTGTTTCTCACTGCAACTGAGCTTCGTTTAAAATCCGATGAAGAACTATTACCTTCATAATGTGAACCGTGTCATCTTTTCATAGACATATTCTTGTTTTGCTTAAAGCATCGGGAGAATAATGAGGGGGATCGAAAAAGAAAGTGGGGGGGTCCGTATTCTTTTAGATGCAAGAATATGTGCCTTCAAACCACAAAAGTTAGATTTCAAGTTCAGGGTGCATATTTTCACCTGCCGGCAAGGAGACGCTCACGGAAATCGTTCACCTGAGGAGGGAACCATGGCAACTAGACCGCCGGAGCACTTTTCGTCCATTTCGCATCATTATCGGACGGAAAGCTGAATTACATACATACTGCATTATTTGATGAATGTCGTTACGTTTCACTTTATTACACATTCGCATACCACAAATAAACTTTAGTGTCTTTTTAAAAGCACGGACGCTTTGCTGACTATTCGAAGGTCGGCGAAAAACAATTTAAGCTGCGAGAGATGAGCCAAACTACACACCGACAAAGAAAGAAAAAAGGATGATCCCTCAGAAAGTCATTGTATAATTTGCAGACCGGCTGAAAGCACGGAGTCTTACGGCACAATCGGCTCTGTGTTTCAGCCCGTCCTCGCCGTAGATGAAAGCAGAATGGCTCTGTTATCAAAGATCTGCCTCTTGAGCTGTGAATGAACGTTGTCAACGTGGTCCATCTTATCAAATCAACAAAACCAGTTTTCTGTACGGGAGCCACGTAGAAACCTGTGAACCTGAGAGCAATCCAGACTCTACCAATATCAGATAGAAGAGAGAAACAATAGCTTTCTCTAGATACAATCTCTCTAAAGTGTCCGCTTGATTTTTTTGATTGCCCCTGCGCTGTCTGCCGGCGGACTATGTTGAGATCCAGTCACCGGCAGGTGGACAGAGGTCATCTTGGCACTAATCTGTAAGAAACAGCCCTGGATATGGGGTGTATATTGCTTCGTGCCGCCTTAACCGCAAAGAGCCAGAAAGAGAGCCGGCTTTTAATGTTTTCTGACTCCCAGCACTTTCTCCTCTACTCAGGAGTGCCCTCTTTCCTACACGGAAGTGGGAGTGTGTTTTTAAAGGGTTCATCTCGGGGCCTTTGACTTGATTACTCGGGCTGTGTCGTTTGTGCTCGCCGGCACCATAAAAGACAGCGAAACCTGGAAACACAGAGAATCTGAGAGACGCTATTCATGTCGAGGGTGCGCAGGTCACAACAGATCAGAAATGCGTTGCCAATATAACTGCCGAAAGACAACACGTATGAATTGGTGTGCAACACTCTGTAAATGAAATCTAGTCATTTGGAAGCAAAGCGAGATGCTAAGCAGACGGCCGAGGCGGCGGCGGCGACGGCTGCCAATGTACGTGAGGTCACAGGACTGAAGTGTTAAGTATAGGAAGTCGCCACGAGCCCTTAGCTGTGCCCGAGAATTCACGAAGACGCTAATTGAAAATAATGCCTCCTACCTGTATTTCATTTATTGCTTTTCTCTCCTGTAATGATGTGGCGGGTTGATGTCGTCTGCATGACTGTCTGCCCGCAGTGATTAAAATAATGATCAATCACGGCACGCTGGATGGGCCCTCATCACGCTCGCGTTCCCTCTGGGGCTCGAGCGCATCGACAGGCGCGGTTGATCCATTCACTAATGATTCAGAGCCGAGTTAGAGTCAAGACTCATTACAATAACACACGATGTGTTCTTTCATGACATGTTATTGCTCCGAGGAGCAGTTATTGAAGAAGCCCCCAATGAAATGAACCGCCAGACGCCATGTTTGTGCGGCATGATGGTGCAACCTTGAGATGCGAAGGAGACAAATGCGACATGAAAAGCTGCGTGTGTTTCTGACTCCCACGCTCATTCTTCATCACGCACAGCTACGGTTCGTTCCTACAGTACTTGAATGCACTTTCTTTTTATTTGCCAATGAGCTGTCTGTAACACTGAAAGCACGTAATGGTGGTGAAGTAAATTGTTAAAACTTGGTGTTCGCAGAATAAAAAAAAGTTTGCAAGACTTTTGAGGACATTTGCATAATTATCAGAGGTAATCGTATCCTGACTGAGCGAAGCTAAAATGTCAAGTTGACGTCGAATCTGCCATTGTAACAATGTTTAAATGAAGCTATTTCTTAGGTTACTTAAAAAGTTAAATGCAAAATGTCGCTGTAAAAAATCCAACTTAAAAATGTTTTCCTAAGAAAATCAATTAAGTTTCTCGAACAAAGATTTCTTTGTAGAAGGAGTCAATTTATTACTTTGTGTATACTGAACAAATTTAGACTAAAATAGTTCATTAATAGTAATAATTTTGTTTACGTTGGACTTACTTTGGATATTTAAGTTTTTGTTCAGAATGTGGCAAAAAGTTTGCCCAATTTAAACTCTGTAATCTGAACAAACGAAAAGTTCCCAGAATGCATTGCGACATGTTAAACATCTTAAAAATAGTACTGTTTTAGTGTTTGCAAGCATGATTTATGCTGTCGTCGTTGTTGAAAATGCTAGTTGCCTGATGTATATAGATTTGTTTTTAATGAATGATGGGTTTTTTAATGGTCACCATGATCGAGGTTTGAGTTTTTTCAGTTGCGCAGTGCTTTATCAGTTTTTTTTTCGTTTAATTTAGCATTTACCAGAAAACGGCTTAGTGTATCAAGGGTAATAATAATCAAGTGATTATTTTAAGTCGAGAAATGTTTTCTTGCATAACCGGACAATAAATGGCTAAATTCAACAACACAGTCAACAACTGTGTAAATCAAACTGGTAAACTGTATTCACGATATCCACAATTATTCATGCCCCAGTGCATTCTGGGAAGAAAGCAAACTGAACGGAACCACAAAGCCATTTTTAATTGTATAGGCCGTTTTGAAAAACAAAAAAACCCCACATTAGTCCAAATCGCCTGCTATGCTTGCTTTGGAAAATTGGAGCAAATCATAATTGAAAAGCTGCAGATGCATTACGTGCGTCGTTGGAACATGTGTAAAACATTTAAACAATTAAATACATTTTTTCTTACGTTTAAAGCGTTATTTACTTAAAGGGATACTCCACCCAAAACTGAAAATTCTATCATGAATTACTCATCCTCCTCTGTTGAACACAAAGAAAGATGTTTCGAAAAATGTTCGCAATTGACATTTCTTGATACCATAGTAGAAAAAAACATCGTATCGTTTTTTTAGTTCTGTTGACACAGATGAAATATTTTGAAGAATTTAGGAACCATTCAAGGGCACCTTTGACTACCTTTTTTATTTTTCCTACTGTGGTAGTCAATGATGTCCCAGAAATGTCAGTTCTAACATTTTTCCAAATATCTTTCTGTGCGTTCATCAGAACAAAGAAATTGATAAAGGTTAGGAACAACTCGAGGTTGAGTAAATGGTGACAGAATTTTCATTTTTGGGTGGCCTATCCCTTTAATCTGAAAATATTAAATATTAATATTATCAGTGCACATGCTCTAACATCCATGTCGCTCACATGGACGACAGAACTTGCGGTTCCAATTCGCAACAATCCCTATAAATTGACGTGTCTAAAAAGGTTAATGTATGCTAATGAAAAACTGCTAAATTGCATGTGTGTGCCATTCATGTAGCGTCTACATCAGCGTTCTCCTTTAATACTACTCGCTCTCCCTCTCTCGCGTTCTTTTAGTTATTCCTTATTTTATGCAGGCGAAATGTGTGAAGCTCTAAGCTCCTCGTGGCCGCAGCATGTGCGAAACGATAACGAATAAATCTGCCATAGATTCTACAAACCGTTTAGGAATCGCTTTGGAACTGTGTACATTACATCAACCGTTTCCCATGAACCCAAAGCATTAGATAGATAAATCCAGTTCTCCGAGGAAATTTACAGACCGACTCACCGCCTCATTACCCAACAATCTGTAAAAAAGAAAGTATAACCATAAGCTTACAATCAAATTGTCTGATATTTTTAGGGAAGCTGCGATGGATACTTTGTTGTTGTCCCCGCAGCGATCGCTTGCATTGTAAGGGTGATGTGCACATGTGTGTGTACAGCTGTGTTGCTTCTGTTTCGACATGGCTCCAGAGACGCCGCTTGACAGTAATCCTACTCCAGCCTTTCAAACATACTTACAGCTACCAAAACAAAGAAACGCCTCGAGATCGATTGCGAGTATAAATAAAGTTAACTAGCCATTTGTTGAGGTGGCATAACTGGAAACCATCAATCACTTACTGTTGCACGTTAAGTCAATAGATTCTCATTAGTCCGATCTATCGTCATTATCATCCTGTGTCGAGTGTGAGGTTTAACCTCCGTAGGCGTGAATTACCCTCCATACGTTTCGGTTTCATCTTAATGCGTTTATGTTATTGCTAATTCGTTCAGGTTTGTCTTTCACGTCTTTGGAAGTCGGCGGATGGAGATATATCGGCTACTAAGAGTGTAACTGTTTCCTCGCATCGTGCATTACGTGATTTTGCTTTGATATTTCGCTTTGTGTTATCGCCATCAAAATGACAGTATCATAATCTATAACTGTTCCTCCTGGGATCAGAGAAAAACAGCAAGCAGAACATTCTTCTTACCGTTTCAATCTCGCATCCTGCCTGTCGTCTCTTACCGTCTGAGCTTTTACGCATTTAAAATCATTAAAATACTTTAATTAAGCTCAGCATGCAATAACAATCTCGGAGTGTTTAATTAGTTTAATAGTTTTGATTCGGCTGTATTACTTCACAATGCTCATCAAGGACGAATTACATGTCCTATTTACCAGCGGCTTTAAAGTCTCATTCTGCAGAATACAAGCATGATTACAGCATCAATAAAGGTTGTGTTATATCGTTTGATTTATCGAGCTACAAACACCTAATGATGCCCATGAGGTTATTCAATTGAATTTTGACCAATACAGCATCTGTTTCCATTCCTTGAAATGTAAGGAATAATTCGCCCCAAAATAAAGATTTCACAAAAAGTTCTTTGTGGAGAAAAAACTAAGAAAGAGATGGTTCTTTAAAGAACCTTTGACTGAGTGGTGCATCGCTGTGAAGAACCTTTTACGCACCTTCATTGTGTGAGTGTATACACGCCTGGCTCGAACTTCCGGTCTGTGTTTGGCTATAATATAACAATTTATTTACTTTTTATATTTTATTGTATATTAAATGCATTAAATTAAATTAAAACTACTCAACAGTTATTGATTCTTTGCGGAGGTCTACCGGAAGTACGTTTGGGCCACATAACGTTTGTTTATGTTGTTGCCGTCTGTACTTACTGTAAATGGTTTTCTTTAAAAAACAAAGTTTATTCAAGTGTGCTGTTAGTACTTCTTTTAAACGTAAAAGAAAAAAGTACACGTACATTTCAGCCTACTTTTACTTCACTTGTTAAACATATACTTTATTTAAATACTTGAGTTTACTGAGAGAATACTTCAAAATGTAATTTCGCAACTAAAACGTGCTATTGAACTAGTAAACTATCAATATACCCATGAGTTCATTTGTAGTAGTTACAGTACAAACGCAAAACAAAGTTGTAAACTTCTTGTGTACTCAAAGTTGACTACTTTTACACTCAAAGTACACTTAAATGCATACTTTCATAAACTAAAGTGTGGGTCAATTTTGTCCCAAGTAGCATTAAATACTAGCCCACACTTACAAGTACTGGTTAGCATACTTAAAGACGTACTGGTACTTTACTTAAAGGGATAGTTTACCGAAAAATGAACATTCTGTCATCACTTACACACCCTCAGATTGTCCCAAACAGATCTCGTCCCCCATTGACTCCCGTAGTATTTATTTTCCCTACTATGGCAGTGATCTGTTTGGTTACTGACATTCTTACAAATATCTTCCTTGTGTTTATTAGAACAAATACATTTATATAGGTTTAGAACAATCTGAGGGTGAGTAAACGATGACAGAATTTGTATTTTGGGGCGAACTGTTTCTTTAAGCTACTTAATAAAATGAACTAATTGAAGTTTATTGTAAGGGTATATAATGTTGATACTCCAAAAAGCATCCATCACTAAAGTAATCCAAATGACTATAGTTGGTATATACTGTAAATGCTCCTATAAAGCGAAAGTTTTTTTTTATTTTGCGATTTTTTAGAGAAATGTAAATAAGCAAACCGGGTTCTCCTGAACAAGCTGCATGTTTCACGATGAAAGTCATATACAGTTGGGATGGCGTTATAGGCAAGTAAATTGCGAGAGAATTGTAATTTGTAAGTGAACTATTAAGTGTCACTGAATCAATATGCAATGACACATTTTATCATCGGTAAAGTGCAATAAATCCCACAAAACTTCAGTCACATACTGTGCATAAAAACTTTGATCAAGTAAATTTATGAGGATTTTTTGACGGATGCCTCATAGTGGGAGGAGAATGAACAAATAGTGCTTTGACGATTTCACGACAATTATATTGGATTCCTCTTTAGCATGATAATGCGGGCTATGAGTCATCACGGTTAATTAATGCCTTACAATACCCAACGTCGTATCACGCCGCAGGAAGTCCAAGCATCCCAGAAGAAAGTATCCGATGAAGCATTCTCCGAAATCCCCGCTTTTAAACAAGCATTCACTTGAAACAGAGCAAAATGAGATTGTGAGAGCGCGAGAACAGGCTGAAACCACCGCTCCAGCATTGAGCAAAAGGCCTGTTTGGTATGTACAGACACAGAGCTCATTACAGAAGAGGCAGGAGGCAAATCCTTCAGTGCCCGTAGGCAGGGATTTACTGAGGAGGAGATAAGAGCCGGTTCATGATCTCAGTAGAAGTACATGCTTGGTCACTGCACCTAAACACTCCATTGTTTTGCCGTTCAGTTGAAACGGTGTTTCGACTGAGAAGTGTGAACGTGATCGTTTCTGTCAAACTGAGGAGAAGGCTGTTGCTGTGAAGAACGCACCGGCGAGACGGGAAAGAGTATTTCATACACATGCAAACGGTCATTGTGTGTGCTTCCGAAACGTGTGACCTCCAGTCGCACCAACACGATTCATTAGGGCTTCAGTAAAGACTTCTGCCTAAAATAGCTGCGCCAAGTCGATTTTCATGCATTTGCATGAATACGGGGCTTATTTTTGCTCTCTCGTCCACCGCACGCATCGATTCCTAGATGCGTTCGATTTGCTCTCCTCGGCTCTTTTTAATTGCGCGAGCTGTCTGACGTTCGCCGAAATCCCCCACGTCAAGGCGAGCGTGCGTATGTGACAGATATCCGCGTTCGACTTTGTAATCCGGCGGAAGTCTAAGCACTTGTGTAGGCCTGATGCACATTTTCCCACCGTCTGATGATACACAATCAACAATATGCCAAAAATCAAACCTCGAGGCTTAGGAGGGGTGAGAAACGACAATTAAACAGATCGTTTTCCACCATATCGTGTTTAATACCAAGAAAATGGGGATCATACACCGATGTACATCCCTCACCGGTTTGGCATTTAATATTTGTGGGCCATTGTAAAAAGATGGAAATGAAACCGTTCGGATTCATTAGCTCGGTGCGTCGCGGCGATGAGGAAGTAATTAAACCACTACAGGCGTCACGATGCTCCACTTAAGAAAGAGGCCACGTTCCTTGAAATTGTTTGTGCCGTAATGAAAAACAGATCAGCGGATTTTGGGAAGACACGAGCACTCGTATACTTACATGGGTCCCAACGTTATGCGATTTGTAATAAACACAAAAATGAAGAAATGAAACGAGCCGGCGCTAACAAAGCGCTCAACTCTCACCCAATAGAAATCAAACGCACAGAAAAGAAAAAAGGGAAGAAACGAGAGCATGATTTCATGCAGCGTATCGCATTTCCAGCGCATCTTATTGGCTTGTTTATTGAAGAGGGCGAAAAACTCATTTGATGGCTTGTAATAAACCTCCCTGTTTCTTGAATACACAGATCAATTATCGACTGGGGAATCAAAACTGTAATCTTTTCTGCCTCCCTTGAGCGCCTTCAGCTCGGGGTTGATGACAAACAAACAAACCTCTGTCTGAGAGTCCAGAAATAATAGATGACTACGATCGCAGAGGTGGAATTGAATTCATCTACGTGCATCTGTGAACACTTTTTCCCCATCTTCATTGTGTCACGACTGTTCTGTTTTCCATCCATCTGTTGCCGGAGAGCTTTAGCATGCGACGTCCACGCTGGTTGTGACCCGACGGGCACCGAACGCACCTTGTTCCAGGTCCACTTAGACCGGGAATTAATACCGCGGTTGTCTGAAACGAAACAAGCATCAGACTAGCTACAGTAAATGGCGGGATGTGGCGTTAGCACGAATCGCAGTTCAGCAGGTCCGTGACATCCTACAGCTCCAAAATATGACAAAAGCGTGTATGCGCAGATGCGGTAGCTTGGGAACAAGCTCAGATAAGCTCTGGGAACTGTGACAGCAAATTAGCATTGTTCAGCTGTATAATGCTGTAAATCATGCACGCCCCCCCCCGCCGATGCCTTGCTTGTGTGCTCTCCGCTGAATTCATAAACACAGACGCTTGGCGGAATTTTGAAATCTGCCTATTTGATTAACGTCAAAAGACAATAACCATCAATTTCTTACGTGGCGTCTAACTGACAGCGAGCTGCCCGTAAGCAAAAATATTGGATTTCTTATTAAGCAACTGCTTACAGGAACTGTGGCACATTTCACGGTAGCTGGCAGCTTGTTGTCTGTTGGTAAATCTGTTATTACTGTAAACAAGTGGCAATCGTGACGTCCTCCGGAGAAAACGCTATCCGAGCCGAGCTTCGTGACAGCGACCTAGATTGTTAAGCACTTGCGTTCGATAAAGAAAAGAAAGGTTTTTTTATGAACTGACTTGTCTTTAAACCTGGTTGGGAAATCTGATCAATTATTCTTTGAAACGGATGTAGAGTACCCCATTGGCAATAAACAGTACTGTATGAATTTGTAAGAAAGAGGAATAATTATTGATCGTAGATCCACACGCAGGTTTTAGCTAGAGCGGAACGCCCATCAACGCCTGTCTGTGGTGCTGCAAGAACAGTGCTGAGAAAGTCAATGAGGGAAAAAGAAAGAGGATGAGAGAGCGCATGAGAATCGACTCCTCTGTAAATCAATTCTCAGACAGGTTTCTCAACAGGCTGAAATCCTCTATCATCATGATGAAGTATGAAAACACAGAGGAGGAGGAGAAAAAAACGCAACTTTTGTTAAGTCTAACACATCGATACGCTTTCCGTATTTCTTTAGATAAGAACACTCGCATGTGTGAGAGGTGAACGTAGCCTGAGGTACTTCAGATTGAAACAAAGGCATTCCTAAAAAAACAATCTTCATCTGCCAACCAGGGCCAGATCGTTTGTGGTGTTCGGTCCAAAATGAAGGTTTATCTGAAGACATTTCTTACACCAAAAATGCATGCATTAAAGAAGCATCGCTTGTAATTTGCGCAATATTTTATCTGTTGTCCCCGTGGATTACTTTACGCAAGAGAAACATCTAGAGAGTTGAGATCAAGGGTATGTGAGCACCATGTGCCGAACGCTGGGTTTAGCTAATCCTGTAGCATAATCGACGGATTCTGGATGTCTTTCTGTGGTTTCTGTAACCTTGTATTCACCTGTGACTAGACAGACTGAGTGAATTATAATGCTCAGCCATTGACGTAACCACTGCGTCACACCTGCGGGTGAGGTTTGTTTTTTGTTGATATTGTTTTGATGTCTGACGAAGGCCTCGCAGGAAGGTGAAAAATCTCAAGGTCTTTTCATCTGATAAAACTCAAACGATTCTTTCACGCAGAATAAATGTTGCCTTGAAATGTTGATGCATTGACGTCGTTTCAACTCAAACAGGAAGTTAGGGTGGGCCTTATTGAATGGCTCCTCCCCTTTTAAACAGCCAATAGCATGCATAATGATGTCATAAAAATCAAAGACTCATACCGCCAGAGGCGAGAGAGGTAAGTTTTGAATGAATGCATCTTTTAAACGCGAATGTTGACAATGTTTTGGAGCATACTAACTTATAAACATCTTTGAGGGTAATGTATTCAAACTAAAGACAAAAACTTTCCATTTTGATTTCATGGGGACTTTAAGAATGCAGTATGTAACCTTTTGTCCTTTCTATCGCCATCTCTGTTTGAAAAATACAATTTGCGGGTCACTTGCCGAGTTTATTTCTATGGGTCATGACATTGTGACCCAACGGCTCAACTTATAAATCATTATTTATAGTGTAACCAATGTTTTATGTAGCTCATTTTTAACCACAAAGAATTTCCTCTTTAAAGTAGGCTAAACATTTTGATTCTTGGCTCTGCCTCCTCTGTGGTTAGTAAGCACTGTCTTCTTCTTGCCAACGATCCAGCATGTCCATTTTTAGGACGATGTCGGCCGTAACTCATCTCCACTTCTATTGTTGAGAGAAAAAACAACAACTCGAGCAAGTTCACACTTTTTGGACGCCGCCGTGGCTTGTATTCCGAGCTCGGGGGGGAAACGGAATCTATTTGGTGAAAATGAGTCTCCCGGAGGCTGCAGATGGCTCTCGCCGGGTTACATGCTTTTGATAATTGCTACTGCGGAAAGGCCTAAGGTTACGGCAGAGTAACGGAGCGTTCCGAATGAGAGCCATCGGAGTGCTTTTCATTAGCCTCCTCCAGTCTCCTTATCAATTAGCTCTTTTAAATCACGCATTCACAAAACTATCCAGACGCTCGCCGAATGCCGAGTGAATGCGCGCTATCGTCAAGTACCCTCGTCAAGACAACAGCCAGACATCTCACCTTACACAGAGAGTTATTCCAGCGGGAACAGGCTCACGTTGGAGCCTTTTACCTCGCGGTTGTCTAATTGTCGCGATTACGCGTCATTAGTTATGCAGACGCGATGGATCGACTTTATCGGCTCGGAAAACACGGCGAGGCGGGAGTCTGAGAATGCGACTGCGTTTTTGTCCCCGCCTGACAATGAGGTCGCAATTACAGATTTGCCATTTCCAGCGAGTCCCAAGCCTATTGTTTTAAAAGGTGGCGAGGCAGTGATTGATGCGGATGTTTTTGTAGCTTTAATAGAAGCCCTGTCAGCGACAGTGAAGACGTGATGGCCGCATTGTGTTTGCCGGGGTATCCATCTATCAGATTGTCATATTGTGGCGTGCCTCGCGCCGATAAGCTAATTGCCTTTTATCAAATAAAAGAAAGCGAAAATTGGCCGATCGATAAGAGCATCTTTAAAACCGCCTGATTGCTTAAAAATGGGGGAGACCGTGTGAATGCGTAGGAAGATATTAGCTATTAGAAATGTTTGGAGGGAATAATAACTCATTTAAAATGCGCCCTGATCCGTCGATGTGCTGATATAGTTACCGCTGAAACGGATCTGTCGTACACGCCGGAGGTTTCGTTTCACATTCACGGCATGCGTGACGGGGAAACACGGCAGGCTCAGTATGACTGAAGATAACCCCTAACTTGTCTAATGCGTTTGAAATTCGGTTCCTCCATTCCAACACAATAACTCGTGATTACAAACCAACATGGTATTTAAAACAATGCATAAATCACGTACTGTACACAGCGGCTGGCGTTATCGTAAAATTGTGTAGAATGAAAAACAAACACACATCCTGTATATACACGCCGTTTCTTGTGTTTTCGCAGCCGACAACATTTGGATAAGAAAGGATTAATCGGATGTAATTATTTCACCTGGGCAACGGACCTCTAGTCAAGAAGATGCGGCAATGAGCTAATTTACAGTATTGTCAGAGGGCCTATCATGGCTTCTTATTAGGCTGCGTGGCAAATCCTGAGCTAAATGATCTGTGTCCGGCCTTCAGAGAGAGAGAGAGAGAGAGAAGACCACATCCTGCAGCAAAACTTCTGCCAGCGTAAATGAGATGCAACATTTGAAGAGGAATCCTCTCCCCCATATGAATAGAAACGCGGGGACGTGTATACGCTTGTCACGCACCACCTGTGGAAATACAACCGTATTTTCACAAGACGTACAAGTTATAGATATGTATACAATTTTACTGTTTTATTTTAATTTTTGTTTTTTTTTAAACGGTAAACTACAGAAATAGACTGCAAAATTTACAAGTTGGATATAAAGTAACATGAAAAACAATAAACTTTTTTATTTGACTGTATTTTGCTGCCAAAATTGTACCGTTTTTTTTTTTTTTACGGGATGTTTTAAAGTGATACCACCAATGTATGTTTATGTTGCCAGTTTTTTTCTACTTTTTAAAAAATTAACAGATTCAATTTCATTTTATTTTAAATATAAGGAATGTTTGTATTAAATATAATAAATAAATAAGTAATATAAATAAACATAATAGTAAGTAAATATATCAAACAGTTGTTTTGTTCTCTCTATTATCAACTAATACAATAAACATGACAAATATGAAAAACTGTGAAACAAATGGATGTTTATTAACTGGTAAGCGTCATGTTTTTAACCAATGTCAACCTACTGTCATACGCAGGCTATAAATGTCAGTGTCTGAAATAGTTGCTTAATTTTCGTTTTTCTTCTTTCGCTTATAGTCGACTTAAATGTCATTTGCTATTTAGGGAATAGTCAAGGAGTATACTTCGGACACAGCAAATGTTTCCAAGTAATCATTTTTTGATTTTATAAAGCACTGGTCCGGATCGACCAATCAAAGTCGTGTACGATTAGTAGATGTTCAGTTTATTTAATCATTTCATTTCAGATTTCTGGGACCAACGCAGAATTGTATAGATCTCTTTGTAAGAAGTAAGCATTTGTCCAGAAACCCGTCTGGTTTAGTTTACATTTATTTTATTTTAATATCTTACATATATAATTAAATCTGAAAGATATTCGTTTAACATTTTGGTTCGATTACAGGTGTCCTGTTGCTGGTATTTTGTACATATGTTTGTGTAGTGTTAAAAACGAAACCAGGAAGTTCTTCTGGACCAGCGTTGGATCAGCATTGTTTACGTTTGCCGAAGTGGTCTATATCAGGTACCGATTCTTGTAGTTATTATTTCAGAAGATTATATACTTAATATACTGTCTCCAATGTGAAAATGTCCTGGTAATCGAATGCAGTTCAACGCTTCTATCTGTGATTCACGCTCCCCCTTAAGAAAAATATGTTCATGTTTAATACATTAAGTTATCTTGTATAATTTAGTTCGTAAATATGACATATTGTGTTAGTTTAGCAATTAGTCTATAATGTTTGGATCTACATAATAGCATATTTAATATTCATAAATGTTTATAACTTCGGTTGCAGACTCACTGTCAACTTGCTCAAGTGTTGTCAGACTAGCTTTGATCCTTCCAATATGGCGGATGACTTATGTATAGATGGTTTTATTGGACGCTCGCACCTGGCCCGAAGTTAACTTCCAGTCTGGCTAGTGACTAATAATATAACTATTTATATTTGATTTAATTTCTATTCATATTTGATTGTATATTAATTTTATTAAATAAACAATTTGATGAATGGGTCGTTTAACTTTGTCGCATTTAAGTTTAGGCAAGTAACGGTACTTTTACTGGTAACCCAAAATAATACAGGCGGCACACTTTTATCTTGCTAGCTAATGTAATTTACTTGTTATTTCTTCTGTTTGTTATCAGAAATAATCTACAAGGACTCTATTCTTTGCGGATGTGTACCGGAAATTGAGTTTAGGCCACCTCGCATACACAGTAACATTTGTTTAAGTTGTTACTTTGAAACCGTCTGTAGCAGCCCAAAGAAAAATGTTGTGGTCACAGTAGACTTTCATCGCAGAGCCCTGTGTGTGTGTGGGCCGCAACCACAGAAACCAGAAAAACTGTTGATGAAAAACATTGACTTTTTTATTCACACATCATGGATTCCGACGTATTTGCACTGTTATTGTCGTTTTTGTTATTTAAAAGCAACATTTTATTGTGATATTATTATGACCTTTTCCTGCAACTGAAGAGCCGTGGCGTATCGCCTTCCATTGGTCACACGTCATCACGTGATACAAATTCGCAGGTCAGAGTTCATCAAACCAATTGCTCGTACAACCGCTATACACCACATTCAATACTATCGCAGTGACTTTAAGCCAAAACCTACAGTTGATCACATAAATGCCAGATCGACCTAATCACTATGCTAACATTTGCAGCCCCAATTGTGCCAAACACAGAAGCGTTAATTAAGCTAATGTTCTTGCAGCAGACGCACACAGTCGCACATGCAGTCACGCTGTGGGAGTGATTTGTACGGCACCATGTGGAGCTCTAATCTGCGGGTTGCAGCGGGACCTTTACAGGCTGCTCGCGGGGCCCGAGCGGCAGAAATCAGGCCCAAATTCAATCGCTCGTCCAGGCAGGCCCGAGCATTTCCAGCAGGCCTCCAAATGCACGCCTTGGGACTCCAGGAATGGCGTCAGCTCCATCTGCAATATGGGTGAGGAGAAGTCGGTGAGGGAGTTATGAGCATTGCAGTCTGCCATCTCGCACATTAGTGTCACAGCTAAACTAAATAAGGACTCGGGGTTCGAGTGTTTAGCTGAGGAGTAATTGAATTTAGGGAACAACGTGGCATTGTAAATCACCACGATGAGATGGTGGACTACGGTCGGAGGCGAGTGTTTATCTCAGGGCAATAAGGAGCAGATCACAACAGTTGAGTTCAGAATAAATCACGCACTAAGATTATATTTCTGCAGATAGCGTTTGGCTCTCCGCTGTACTGTCCGCAAAAGCACGGCGTAGAAGAATGTGGCTGTACGGCTCCTATTTTTCGAGGGAGTTAACTTTCGTCCGGTCATCTTTGAGGGATTCTGCGGCGGGTTAGAGGCGTCGAGCATTGCTGCAGAGAGCACTGTATTAACCGATTGCATCAACTAATCCTCCAACCTATTTGCCGAGGAATATACAGAGCAAGACACTGGAGAACGTACGCGCGCCCGACTCAGTCGTCTGTGAAATTGATAAGCCACAAGAGATCGACCAATTCTTGCGAAATGTGCCGAGCCACAAACATGCATAAAACACAGCGGAAGGCTGAAGAACAGAAAACCAGAAGCCATACGTGCCACCATACACGGGTAAATTGTCGGCATATCTCATGGAAATATAATTCATCATCCCCAGCTGCAGTCCTGGCATATTCATTTTTCTCTCTTCTCGCTCTGAAGGATTGATTGTAGGCATTGCGATAGGGTGCATAGGTTGTCCCTTGAGGCCAAACTGACAAGATTGTAGCTCCCATTAAAACCAGAATGAAATGTCCTCACAATGGAAGAAGAAGCTCTTGGAAGTGAAATCGAACGTGGAGACTTGCATATCTCAGCTGCAACCTTTACAAAAATAAACATACTTCAAGTATATTTCGAGTATACTTTAGGTGCTAAGTACTAATATCAATATATTAGTTGTGTACAGGTAAGTGTACGATTTCAATACTACTTGAGACTTTTAAGTATACTCAATATTTTAATACTTTGGCATATACTATACAAGCACTAGTTTACAGCTATGCTTTTTGTTTGTACTGCAAGTATAGTACAGTATAATTGAACTTATAAATATACTGAGAGTGTACTAGTTCAATACGTAGTGAATAAAATAGTTTCTATAATTCTAGTATACTTATCTATTATTATATGATATTCTAACTACATAAATATACTTGAAATACATTATTATTCTCATAATGTCATCTATATGTTTGTCAACTTTGCAACATGCATACAATTTTTAAAGCATCTTTAACAATATATTTTACATAAAAACGTAAATTATCCAGGACATCACTTTTGTCCACTTCATATGTAGGTGAAATTATTGAGCAAGTAAGCTAACAGGACTGATGCTGCTGTCCTTCTGAAACCTTGTATCTCCAGATTTTGGGATTTTTTGCCATAAATCCTTATTACACAGCAAAATCGCCAGTGTTAAAAAATGTCAAATGAACACTCACAGTGTATATATAATCCACACTATCGAAGTGTGAATTATATATAAACTGTGAGAGTTAATTTGACCTTTTTTTAACACTGTGTGGATTATATATATACACACTGTGAGAGTTAATTTGACCTTTTTTAACACTGTGTGGATTATATATATACACACTGTGAGTGTTAATTTGACCTTTTTAACACTGTGTGGATTATATATATACACACTGTGAGTGTTAATTTGACCTTTTTTAACACTGTGGACAGCGACGATAGGATTCATGTTGCAAAACGTTATTTGTACAAAAAAATGAAGGGGAAAGGGTTAAAGCAATGCTTAACAAAAACCTTACAAACTAGAAAAAAATCTGTGGTCAGAATTGATTTTAGGTGCAAATGGAGTGTAGTTAGGGGGTAGAAGCTTTAGCCGCACAATCAGTGCGAGGGTTTGTGATGCACTGCTCCGTTGGGACCTAATTTACAGAGAGAGGTGCTTCACAATACTACAGAACGAAAGCCCAACAAACAAACTACTTAGCCATTCATTTATTCCAGCACTGAAGCACAGGAGACACAACTATTTTCACTTTTTACCTTGTGCTTCAGGAGCACCGTTTCAAATGCAAAAGGCTTTTTTCTTCGCAGAGAAAATCAGCATGCAAATAATTGCATTCGTGCACATGGCTTCATGGATCTACAACTGTAAACATTGATATCACCTTTGAATTTGGCTTTAGCGGTCTGACAAGTGAAATACTGTGTGAATAAAGCAATGCAGTAACACAACATAGTGATGTCGTCTTGACTTTGTCTTCTCCAATATTCTTATTTAAAAGATGCTCTTTTGTTCTCTCTTATGAATCCGTATCTAGCATCGGCGGCGCTTTGTGAGGGAATTTTCCTCCAGATGCCAAATACGGCTCTTACACATTCGGATTCACAGTAAAGCTGTCATTTATAACCGCTTTATGAAAAATAATAGGGTTTGGGAATATCATTCAATTTTACAGCCCATCACGAAAGAGCTTTTTTTATTCCTCTCACAGATATCAATCCGTTTGCCCGATCGCTCTTGCCGGTAACACGCGATAAACAATATCAAAATGCGTTTTTGCAAAACAGGAAGGGCAGGAATTGATCAGACTTCTCCATTACAAGAGCAAACGGCGGGCTGGCGAGAGAGGAGGGGAGATGAAAGAACATCAATGCACAGAAAATGTGCAAAGCCACAGAGAGGCAGTGCCCGGCATAATGACTCAGCTGCCGCGCAGGGACCAACAACTTTCTAAAGCATCTCAGACATTAAGCAGAAAGAGGAGGGTGCTCCCTGCCCGCTACTCTGACTGTAGGCGATGGCTGATGCAATTAAAACCAGCCCACGGATCTTGTGCACAGACGCGACGAGGAGCCATATCGTGCTGGTGCTGCAAGACCGACCGGGCCCGAATCTACAATTTTCCAGCATGCATAATTAACACGCATTACTAATTCATACCTAAAGTGCTTCCCATGTAATCTACCGCCGTTGACTTTAATTAAACACATGTACCGTTGAGCGATCGGGCAACTGCGTAACGCGCATCCAATGAACACGCGCTCGTGGTCAATCGTAATTATAGAGACAACATTCGAATTAACCGCGGGGCGTTTTAATAACACCAGGAAAACACGCACGGGTTCTTGGGAGGCGCGTAAACACAAAACCCCTTATCAACCGGTGCCATAAAGCATAAGCTGAAACTCGTAAGCGGTTTGTAACCGAGCACTGGAGATTGCCAAGAGCCCGGCTGACCTCTGACCTCCCCTGCAACACATTATTAACATAAACCTTTCAAAGGCAAGTCGGGAGACATGATTTGCTCCATTGTGCTTCGAACGCAATAACGAAACCCCAGTGGGCCGGCTTATGCTGTTATCAGCTGCTGACCGACTGAAATATCAGTGTTGCGACCCACGCTGGCCCTGCATTAGTCTCCTCGTGGACCAAGTCGGGCGAAATGGAAAAACCTCTTCGCCAAATGTGATAAAAGACGGTTCTCGGCGCCAAATGCATTCACGTCCTCCTCTCCGCCGCACTGGTTCTGCACGGGCTTGTAAAGGTCTTCCCACCTAAAAATTCTGTTGTGGATGCTACGAAGGTAAAGTTCAGAGGCAAATTATGGAGGTGTAAGAAAGGCGACGCGGGAAAATAATACGTCTGTTCTATTACTGCTCAAACATGTACTTTGACACAATTACGTGGCGCGAGTGAATTTTCACCCTCCGACTACGCCGTTGTGACAGGTGGGAACAGAGCCGGCCAGAAGATTGCCTCCAAAGTGCTTGGAAAAAGTGACAAGCTGCTAGTAGCGTAAAGTAGTTGATACTTCACTGCCGAGCAACATCTCGAGCGGAGTGATATCACCGCCTCTCAGCATCTTTTTAAGACTGTACTTGGATTTCGCATCATAGACTGGCAAAATGATTTTAATTGTGGTAGTAAAACGCAGACTAGACTAGAAAATGAAAAGCCTATATGAGGTTGCTCATAGCATCTCCCAGTGCTATACTGGCATCCAGTGGCTGAGATGGGAAGATTGTGGGAACGCCTACAGCACTTCTGCTTCTTCACCCTGACACGCCAACAAATTACCCTCCGTTACACATATATGGCCACACACGCTTTTCCACGCCTGTGGAAGGAAGCTTGAATAATTCATGATTTATTCCAACTTGCTCAGCATTTTAAATACCAAATCTCTTGACGTTCGTGTTAACCAGACACAAACATAAAACGTAATCCATCTCGCAGGTTATCAAAAAGATAACCATGGTTTTATTTATTACCTCGAGTTTAGAACGGCACGGCGTTCATTTTAAACAACACTCCCTTAAATGTGGGCTATGTTGTGCTGAGACAGGGTACACGCTGCTATACGCGTGTGTATTCAATTACCTCGCCCCAAGTTAATCCATGGTTCAACAACAATTTTAATTTCATGGAAGACTACACAAATACCTGGGGATTGAAAGATACCGCATTTTAATGACCCGGGTTACAGTAGGACACCTGCCGACATAGTCTGCGGACGTTTTTGCTCCCGCGCCCTGGCGAAAATAAACAGGCGCTCGGCAACATACATCATGTTGCTATGATAACTAATGGTGTGAGGAGGTCCCACTTCTCCACCAAAGTGCTCTCTACATCAGTAACATCAGCAGGGACTCCGGCGTCTCTTATGCATCCTGGTGAGAGAGGCGGGGAGCGTTTCATCTAAAAATCGATCTGTGATTGAACAGAGGGAACTGGCATGAAATGTTGGTCTAGGAATGATTGAAAAGCATCAGTGGTCAAGCACATTTGTAAATATCCATAAGGTAGGCCATACTGCGTTCCAGATCTCGGATTTAGGATATTTCCCATCTCAAATCAGGAAATAAACGCAACTCGAAGTCGGATATCCGACCTCTGAACGCTGAACTGGGGTCGATCAATCAACCCTGTTAGATGCGTCATTTCACGCCATGACCAAGACGCTTCCAGTGAGATTAGCGTGAAATTGATGTGAGAACGTAAAAACAAACTTTAAAGCATTTTCAAAGCACGAAATCATATGAAACAAAGTATCGTCTAAGTTTATATAATAAATTCAAATACAATTTCAAATAAATTCAAATTGGCGCACTTTAGTGCCTTGTCTTGTAATGGGGAAAAATGGGAAATATGAAATCTTTTGGTAGAACAAACACACGCACGCACGCACATAGAAATGAACTGGTAAGGCTGAAACAGAGCGAATTTTGAGAATGCGTTACATAAAAACAATAAATAAGATAAAAATACTAAAGAAGCTCTCTCTCACACATACACACACATGCACACGCGCACATACACGCATGTAAAAGTTACTACATGCCATTACACGTTTTTACTTTTTTTACAACCAGATGGCTTAATCTGCTTTTCGAAAATTGGATATTAACTGCCTGGTATCTGTTTTAACCTGAAATAATGCGTTATTAATTCAAACAATATTTTTACAAAATATTTTTTTAAATAAAAAAAATGTGTGTAATATTTTTAATTGTTTTCAATAGAGGACAAATGAATAACAAGTATTGCATAAATATGAATTGGTACCATAAAATTATCTCAAAATGCCAAATCAAAAATATTTTGAACAAAAATGTATTACATAAATTTCCCTGAAAAAAGTTAAAGGAGCCAAGTGTGACCCAGTGAAATGAATGAACCACTGAATAACTGCAAAATGTTTGTAGTGTTTGAATTATCACTTTCCATTCCTTATTTTGTTAATTTTTTATAATCAAATACTGAGTAACAAAAAGGCTTTCCATGTGTTCCCTGTCTAACAAAAATGTTATGTTTGATTGTAATCATACTGTATAACTTGATACTTATCTAACCAAAATGATCTCTTCTTTGAGATTGTCTAAATGTACATTCAAATCCACAAATCCTAAATCATATGAACAACTAGGGAACTCACAAACTGCTCCATAGAGGACTATACTGGAACCTTGGTTAATCCATTACACACGTTTTTACTTTTTTTTTTCCAGAAGGCTCTGATCAAAAATTAATTAAATACAAAAAAATCACTTTTGACCGCAACGGAGCCAAGTGTGACCCAGAGGGTTAAAAATCACCTAAAAATAACTTTTGGGTTATTTTTTGCAAGCATGTTTTTTTTGTGTGAATAAAACAACTTATATACAGTATATCTTAAAATAATACTCTAGGTATAAGTGAGTTTTTTTTGGTAAAATAATCACTCTAATTGTAAAATTTGTCATAATTGGTAAATGTCAGTGACATTTACCAGCTGATTGCATGACAGCTTCTTCTCGCAGGCCTTCAGAATGCTGATCTCCGGACAATAACTACAACACTTCACACCTGACCTCCCCTCATACTGAACTCTACCCACACACCTGCTACACTGATTATATTCGAGTCAATTACATACATTATACAAATACAAGTTTCCTGCGTATACTGTGAACTCCGGACTCCAGTCTATACTGTGTATATTGTGTTAAATGTGTATATATTTGCATAATGTGTATACTATGTTAATATGTGCATACTGCTATTTATTTAAGTATAATGTAATATCTTGTTGTTTGTACAGCCAGGGGCGGAATGAGAAGCAAAAACTGGGGTGGTTACGTGTCATTGCGTTACATGTATACGTGGCCGTCATATATAATAATAATAACGTCCGCCTGTGAGGCCCGAGTGTCCATTATGGGCCCATACATTAGCGGCCCACCGGGAAAATTTCCAATACTCCAGATGGCCGGTCCAACCCTAGTCGCGGCCGTAGGCCGTCGGTGGGACGGCCGTTCTGGACTTTGACAGAATGTCCTACTGGTCAGTCCGCTCCAGCCATGGCACAGAGTCTTGCACATAAGAATTTCACTGAAGGTACACTTGTGTGACAATAAAGAGGTTTGATTTGATTTGACTAATGTGCAATCCAGGAACATTAGCTTTTGGCTTCTTATCACGTTAGGGGAACGTTCCCAGAAAGTTAGTTTTATATAATTAATGGAGCGATTCCCACCATCCTCTATTTACCACACTCCAAAGAGCAATAATGCTTTTTTAACTGAACTTTCGACTTATCTATGTTCTACGTCTCCAAATGTTATCATGCTGGGTGATTTTAACATTCATATAGACAATGTCAGTAATGCATACACGAGTGATTTTTTTTGTCATGCTTGGATAGTTTTGGTATGCAGCAATTTGACACACTGCCCACTCATTCAAGAGGTCATACTCTTGATCTAGTTTGCTAATCTGGCATAGCACCTTATAATTGTACTGTTTCTGACTTGTCTATATCAGACCACAAGCTGGTGTCATTTTGTGCCCAACTGGCGGTTTCTAAGGTAAACCCGTGTCGCCCGATCACATTTCAGAATATTAAGAACATTGATGTGCCTAGTCTTGCTGTCGGACTTGCCATCTTCTCCAGCAAATCTGATTTCTCTACTGTTGATGAACTGGTCTCATATTACAATGATGGACTGAACATGATTTTAGATGATTTTGCACCTGTGAAAACTTGAACTGTTTAATTTGTACATTCAGCTCTTTGCTTTACACCTGAACTTCGTGAAATTAAAACTAAAGGCCGTAGGTTAGAGCCCTTGTATGCTAAATCTGGCCTTACTGTTCATGAAGAAATGTATGCTGAACATATTCAATCCTACAAGGAAGCACCGTCCAAAACTAAATCAGACTATTATTCTAACATATTTGGCGATGGGAACTCCATGTTTATTTTCTAAGTTGTACACAATATTCTGCAACCCCCGGATTCTTTGCCAACTGATGTGTATTCCACTGATCTATGTGATCGCTTTATGACCTTTTTTGAGTCTAAGGTTAGAAATATTCATCAGCAATTACTCATTAGTACTCCCAACCATGGGTCCTGACAATTTGTCTCTCATCCAACTCCTCACTCTTTTCTCTCTAACTGTACACCAACTACTACAGAGATAATGTGTTTGATAAGTACATCTAAATCTTCGACCTGTCCGGTCGCACTCAATTAAAGTAAAAAGTTTCAGATCAAGAACATCTACAGTCACCAGTGGTGTTCCCAAGGGTTCTGTTTTGGGCCCACTTTTGTTCGTTATTTATATACTCCCTCTTGGTTACATTTTAAGGAAGCATGGTATTCATTTTCACTGTTATGCGGACGACACCCAACTGTACCTGTCTGCTAAATCCACTGGTTCATTTCCTCCACCATTTCTGTCCAGTTGTCAAACTGAAATTATAGATTGGCTTTCAGCTAATTTCTTGAAATTAAATGGCGACAAAACTGAGGTCCTACTCATTGGTAATAGATCTGTTTTGTCTAAATAAAAAAAAAGGTCCTTGCACATTGACAATAATGCAATCCATCCTTCCTCGCAGATTAAAAGCTTCGCTGTTATCATGGATAGCACACTATCCTTTGAAACTCAAATTAATAATATCACACGGACTGCATATTTCCACCTACGTAATATTAACCGTCTTTGTTCTTCTCTCTCAACCAACAATACAGCTGTTCTTATTCACGCACTAGTCACCTCACATATAGACTATTGTAATGTCTTTCTCACTGGCGTTCCCTCCAAATTTCTACATAAGCTCCAGTTGGTTCAGAATTCTGCAGCTCGTGTTCTTTCTAGAACACTTTCTACCGTGCACATTTCTCCAGCAATTGCACTGGCTTCCAGTAAAGTAATGAGTCGATTTTAAGATTCTGTTACCTACTTCCAAGGCACTCCATAATCTTGGACCCCAATATCTTACTGAACTTCTTCACGTTTACACCCCTTCACATGCTCTCAGATCTTCGTCTTCAATTTCTCTTGTGGTACCTCGGATACGACTTACTACCATGGGTGCGAGATCTTTTAGCTATGCTAAACGCCTATGGAACGCCATTCCCTTAAATATCCGAAACAGCGATTGCTTGCTGACTTTTAAAACGCATCTTAACACGTATCTTTTTACTCATGCTTTTTTATAATAGTCTTTACTGCACTTTATATGTAAAATGCATTATTATTATTATTATTACATATCCGTTAAGACAACTTTTCTGTGGAACCAAAAACAAATCTTAAAGGGATACACCACCCAAAAATGAAAATTCTGTCATTATTACTCTCAAGTTGTTTCAAAAAGGTAATTACTTGTTTGGCTAAACTCAAAGAATGTTGAAGAAAGATAATCGGAAAAAAGTTAGCGACTGACATTTCTGGGATGTCATTGACTACCATAGTAAGGAAAATTATTGTATCTTTTTTTGCTCTGTTCAACACAAAATGAGATCATTTGAAGAATTTAGGAAAGCAAACAGTTCTAGGGCACCGTTGACTGCCACTGAATTTTTCATACTATGGTAGTCAATGATGTCCCAGAAATGTCAGTTGCTAACAATTTTCCAAATATCTTTCTCTGTGTTCATCAGAACAAAGAAATGTATACAGGTTGGGAACAACTTGGGGGGAGTATTCATGACAAAGTTTCATTTTTGGGTAGGGTATCCCATTAAAAAAGAACTTTCTGGGAACCAAAAATTGTTAGCTGGGTTTCGGCTTCGCCTCGAATACAGCATTAGAAACATGGATGCAACATTCATCTAGAAGGAGATCCACACAATTTTATTTGTCTACAGGTACAAACTTTCCTTCTGATATTGCAAGAATGCGGACGAAAACAAAGCTGTTCAGGCTCATTAAACTCAACTCAGACCATTTTAAATGCTAATTCTGCGCTGGCTTGTGGGCATTCTGCATTAATGCCTGCACTTTTTTTCTGAATCCAGAAGAGCGGAGAGCGTCTCGCATGAATATCAAACATTGTGTATAAATTATATCTGAGATTTTGACTGGAGTGACTTTGAGCGTCTGATTTCAATTTAAAATTCCAAATGCAAAGCCCACTTTAGAAAATGAAACAGAATTTCTACTTTCGAGCCATCAACTCTCGCCGTTGTTTTTATTTTATAGCAAGCACTTATTATGATGAGAGCTATTAAAGAAGGCAGCCGAGGAGACTGTGTCGGCTGGGTTTCTGATGTCAAAAGTCCGACCGATGGCCTCTCTCAATAAAAAAGGCTTTTCTGACAGGTTCTGCGGATGCCAAAAGGTCAGACTGCACGCTGTTTGACCGCATATTACCGGTACTTTATCAGACACACGGACAGAGGCCCTGCTGGACCCTTCACCAAAACACCACCAGTCCTCAGTATTATATTGACAGATGGGGAAAAATTTATGAATGCAATAATCGACGCAGACAGACTTCCCTGCTGACATTTCAAATCGATGAGTCTCTATAACTGATCAATCTGCTTCCGCTGCAAACTTTCCCAGACAAAATAGTTTTTACGAGACGAATCGCTGAGCCTAAAAGGGCATCATTAGTTATTAAAGCAGAAGCAGCAACTTGTCTGTGCTGGCCTTGGGCGTTCTATTTAGAGTCAGTAATAAACGATTTGCTCACCAGTATCATCTGTCGCCCCGCCTTAGTCACTTACGGTTTTATCTCAAGGATTTTACAACGCACAAAACTTGCAGAAGAAAACCTGTGTATGGGATGATATTTATAAGAGATGGTTCACCCTTCTGCGGAACAAAAAAAGAAGATATTTTGAGAAATGTTAACCCATTCTTATAAATATCCTCTTTTGTGTTCTGCAGAAGAAAGAAAGTCATACATGTTTGCAATGACATACGGATGAGTAAACGATGGAAGATTTACTATTTTTGGCTGAACTATCCGTTTGATCCTAGCATAACAGCAAGACTTGCAAACATGTTCAAAAACTTCATCTTTTATACGAGGAGCCATCCGTTCTCTATTTATTGGGTTTTATTGCTTCTGGTTTGTGCACCTTAGTTCTCAGAAATCTTACAAAGCATGTCATCTCTCAAAACGTGTCATTTTTTGTCATCTGTATTATATATACGTGTACAGATTAGGGCTGCCAAACGATTAATCGTGATTAATCGTAATTAATAATATATGTCTGTTTACGGTGTATATTAATCTTGTATTTATAAACACATGCACATACATGCATATATTTTAGAAAAATATAAAAACATTTATATACTGTATAATTTCAATTATTGGTAAATATAATGTTTCCTAAATATATATGCACATGCGATTCGTTTGAAAGCCCTTGTATAGACTGATATTTACATTCTGTGAGAATCGAGTTTTGACTGCAAATGTCACATCCATAACGCTGGAATTGGCCACCACATTTCTTATATTTTGGTGGTATACCTGGGGGGTTGTTAAGTGCAGATATGCCCTCATACAGTCAAACCAAAATGTATTCAGAAACCAGATATAATTTGTGATATATTTGACTATAGTGGATGCAGGACACTGTAGTTCATTAATGTAAGTGAGGATAGCAAAATAAAGTAAACTGTGACATATTATACGCAAAACGTTTTTCATCCAGTGGACTGCCGGTAAAATTCATAAAACTTTGGGGACAAATTATTCAGACACTTTGACCTGACCACGTTTTGCTTAAGTGTTTTACATGGACTGAAAAAATGTTGCATTGCTTATAGGTTGCCATAAATTGGTATTATTTAATTGTGTACTTAAATGTAACAGCTGACAGCTATTCAATCTAATTCATTACATTTCTTTTTATCAAGGTTAACTGACATTATCAAAATGATTTTTTTCTCATACCGTTTAACGGAGTCCGTCATATATTATTACCATTTTTTAAACTATAGCGAATAAACTGTGATGATGTGAGAAATGCAAGTTCTACATCGGACAATACTTTTGGTCACTACTATATATTCTGGCTTTTATTATTGTAAGTTGGTCTAAACAATTAGATTATACTCAGCCCAGTACACCCCATTCTATCTTTAGGCAGACATTACATAGAGCATTTAATATCCACTCAAACACAGGGCGAGTCAAAGGCCTCTTCCATTAACTGTGCTTCTTAATGTACATTACAGCGCAGACGTCATAAACGCTGGTATTGAACTTCCTTGGTGCGTCGCTTGGGATTTATTCAGCAAATAAACCAAAAGCTCCCAGGACAGAGAATATTAAAAACGTCAACATTTGGAAACTATTTATTGAACATTTATAACCAAATATCTGTTAAATACATCATTTCTCATTCTTTATGTCTCTATGTCAAAGAATACCAATATTTACACTTTGTATATGGAATGTTGCGTCACACTTTAAGGCGCAGAGTCTTTTGGCTTTCATTTGACTGGAACGACAGCGAGAGAAAAGCTAATGAAGCCGAGTCGTGAAATCATGATTATCAAGCAAGGAGAAAATTGACATTTTGTCGCGAATTCCTCTATTCCAAGTTCCTTCAAATGAAGCAAAGTTTATAAATTATACTTTTAAAAAGACCAAAAAAATGTATGTTACATATAACTGCTTCCGCATCCTCGCATACATCACAACGTTGTCTCCTAGGCGACAGTTTTGAAGGTTTGCAGTATCAAGTTTGTTTGGTGGATAAGCCTGTTGGCACTGATGAAGACGTTTATTGCCCTGCGAGTCAAAAAGAGAAAAGTCTGTGCACAGGATTGTCATATTTCAATAAACACTTCACTTTCAAACTACCAAGCAGATGTCTATTAAACGAGCATCATACATCCATCACTGCCTGCTTGCTTACTTTCCGTCTTTGAAGTAGGTTTTCAGCGTATCACTGAAGCTCTTGGAGTACTTCACAAACTCCTTTTTTTGGTGTTCGAGAGCCTGGAAAAAAGATTTCTTGTATCAACCGTTTGCATTTACAGACCTATCCGAGAACGATAAACGTCAGTCATAAAAATCCAAATCCAATGGCTATGAAAGTCAGATACACTTCTGCTCAAACTTGCTGGCTCTACTGAAGAAGCTGTTTCTGAGAAGTAAAAACGACTTACCCTGCGATTCTGATACTGATATTTCTTAAACACATTGTTGACTGTGTCCAGCAGTTCCTTTATCGCGCTGGCTATGTCTCTGTGGAAATCAGTGGGAGGTCAGAAGTGATGAATACATTTATGAACGGTGAAGCGCTGACTCAGCAGTCAGACTGTGGAGAATCGCTAGATAATAGTGTCGAGTCCCATTAAAACGTCTACAAATCTTTCACATTTTGGCATCTGCAGAGGTCTGCGCATCCGTGTCATTGTCAGCTATGGGAGTCTGCTAAGTCGATTCACTGTTGGCTCAACTGACTACAGCTAAAGCTCAAGACTTTATGCAAAGCTATAAGGAAGAAAAATCCATAGGCTCAAAGAGATTTAGACTGCAGTTAGTGGGTGATCATTACTGTAGTAGTAATTATACAGCAAATGCTTTAATTTTAAGTGACTTGCGTGTGCACTTGGAACAGCGACGACCCCCCTGGAGAGACCCGAGGCGAAGCGCCACGCGCTTAATAGGGTTGTCCCCCACAAACATAAAACTCTTTTACTATTTAATCGCCGGTTCCTTCAACGACGGTGCTTAGACAAGGGAGAAGATACTCACTTTATGGTCTGTAGAAAGCGCACCCTGTCGTTGATCTCGTACGGGATTTTGCTCAGGATTTGTTTGAGGGCTCTTGCTTTCTCGTTCAGGTCGTGGAATTCCTGCTCTGGTCTTTCGATCATGTACTCTGAAACATGTTAGAGGTCTTTTTACACACAGCCCGGTTTCATCTCTTCATTTGCAGATCTTTATTTCGAGTGTTACTGAAGTTCATTATAGAAAGACCCAAGATTAGGAGGTATTAAAGAATGTATGGAGCAGAGACAGGTGGTGTTGTCTTACCCTCCACATCATCTGCTGCCATGCGCAGTAGTGACTCTGTGAAGTTGATCTCCACATTCTTTTTCTCCAGTATCTTCATTATGATGTCCTGAGTGAGTCCTGGGTTCTCCTTCTCTGCCTTATAAAGATGCCAGTGAAGAAAGGACATTACACTCATGTCACAGACTAAATTACACTCATGAAACAGACTAACTAAGCACAGAATATTTGTGACCCATTGGTTCATTTTTGGGTGAACTGTCACTTATTATATACTGATTGTAAGATCGCACAACTGAACAGTCTTAGTTTGTGATAACTCCTTATTAATGCAACATAATCCAGAAGGGTGTGAACGAAGCACAAGAGAATTCATTGAGTGACTAACCCAATGCAAGGTTTATTAGAAAGAGAAACGAGGCTACGCTAATGGCTAATCGCCTTTCGACACACAGAGCAGAACGCCTCACGGTTATTCCCAGAGACGGCCCTCAGCCATGGTTCCTAATCCTTATCCTACAAGCATTTCCACGAAAACTGGCATTTCCCCATTAGCCAACGATGTTGTTTAACAACCAGGTGTGAATGGACCTCCCAATATTCAGGCAAACTTTATCATATGACCTCTTCGGACAAATATGAAACAATGGCGTTTAAGACTTTAAGGGCCTTAATTTTCTCTACATTTATTGAGCAATTTTTTATACTTTTTAAGACCATGCGGACACCTGAAATATAGTCCTATCCTAACAACCCATACATCAATGGAAAGCTTATTTATTTAGCTTTCAGATGATCAGATTGACCCTGAAAAATGGACCCTTATGACTGGTTTTGTGGTGCAGGGTAACATACTAGGGGTGTAACAATATACCGTGGGATGTGGATCGCAAATAAATGAGATATGTTTCGTTGAACTAGAGCACTTTTACGTTATGCTGTCCGTTTATGTAACGTTTTATTTTGTGAAATTTCCTGCTTTAAGAAGTTCTTCGGGTTTAGCTTACTCAAATCCTTTACTAAAATTCTGTTTTATTTTTGTGGCAGACCTATTTTTCCTGTTTGATTTCATGGTGAATTTAAGTACGTGAGGTGTCCACAGTTCCACACTTCATATTTTCGGTTGCATCATTCGTGTACTTAAAGTGCACTTCTTTATTGAGAATTTTCAATGCGAACGCACGACTCGCACTATTTATACTACAAAATGGCGTAGAATAGTGTATAAGTGCGCGATTAGGGATGCACCTTCTGTGTGTAAATTGCTCTCTTCTGCGTCCCATATTCAGAGCTTCTGCGCGACAGCGCCCTCTGGCTTTCGGATGTTGCGTCATTTAACCGTAATTCATTGAAGAAACTGAGCGTAAGAATTGCGCGATATATCGCCCAGCCCGAATACATTTATATAACTACAATGTGCTATAAATCATTTACAATTTAGTTATTATTACTCATACCGTGAAACTGGTTTTTGGTCATACCGCCCAGCCCTAGCATTAAATGACTCTAAACACAGAATTATACCATCACAGCACAGGCATGAGTGATGGCACGAGTGATGGCATGGTGATGCGTCATGATCTTACTTTTATAAATGCCGCCCGCAACGTCTGTGCCGCTGACAGATTTATCCTTTCCAACTGTTATACAAAACAAACTTAACATCAGACAATACACAATTTCATGTATAAATCACTGCAGTCATTATTGTTGCGTAAACAGACATATATTACTGAATGTACACATCAAGCACAGGCCACTCATACATCTGATCACTGCCGTTACCTCGCTGAAGACTGGATACATGACTGCATATAATGTCATAGAGACTATAGAACTGGTCTCAGCTTCATTCTTCATCTCTTCCATTGTCATCCTCAATGGAGAGCCCACCACAGGAACAAATAGGCAGTGAAGCCAGACAACTCACAGAGTCCTGCAACCCATTTAATAAAGGAATAAGTTCAAATGTACACAGGAAAAACACCTTTAAAGTCAATCTCGTCAGATCATTCACTGTGTCGCATCACATGAGATTAAAGCTCTGTACAGTGGGCCGGTGCACCTGCCTGCATTACACCTGGTCGTGTTTATTAATGCTCCAACACTCATTCATACTGTTGTGACAGTGAGCATGTACACCTCGACATTATCTTATACAATCTCAATTCACGAAAAAGCATAACATTAGACAGTGGAGCTGGTGGTTAGTTTCTTAGCTTGCTATCCCGACCATTAAAATGTATAACAAATACTATTGTTCTCGTGTAGTCTCGTTATTATTAGACACAAACACACTTCCGTTATCTTGTGAGTTTAGGTTTTAAACGTCAAAGAGAAATTTAACAGGACTCTTTTTGAGGCAAATCGAGCTTTGCTTAATGTTACTGCTCAACTGTTTTCCCAGAGTTAGCATCCAAGCTAATCCTCAGCCTGTTCAAGGTAAACAGACAAACGTCTGTCGAGTTCATTGGTTAATTAGTAGAGTTTATACAGAAATACCTGATAACCCCACCGTGCAGAGGCCAGCACTGAAAGCTTCCTTGACGATGAGCTAGCCAAATTTAGCTGTATATTTGTTTTCAACTTCAACGGAAGTCGGAAGTTTTCTGCTGGAACTGCGAGGAAGTCGACGACTTCCGTCTCGGCGACCAATCAGATGGCACGCACTGTACGCGCCTAAGGACCTCTTATTTGAGTATCTTTTGCAAATATGTATATATTTTTATTTGTTTATTGTTTATTTACAAAGTAACACAGAACATTTAGTTTGGATATCAAAGTACAGCAAACAGAAGATAAAAGGAAAATACGAACGTTTAATACAACAAAATGTTCACACGAGTAATTAATGACCACATTATTTCTATGAAAATATATTTTCCTCTATTGTTATATTGATTGTCCTTGTAAAATTATTTTCCTGTAATCCTAAATTCTATTTGATGTTATAAATGTAAGTATCGATATATTTCTTTTATACCAGTTCAAATACAAACATTTTTAATTTTTTTTTTTAATTACCATTTCTTTATTATTAGTTATTTACCTGATGGTACTGCTTAGAGTTATATCTTGTACTTCATAGAAAAGTTCTAAATTAATTTAAAATGAATAAAAATAAAAAAATATACAAAAAGAAATTCCTTCAAAAAAGTTTCCTTTGAAAATTATTATCAATAGATTTCGCAAAGACAGAAATGACGGATATTGTAATAAAAAATAATTGCTTACAGTATAATTCATTTAATAAAATGCCAGTCATATTGCCCTATAGTAAGAATGCATTGAGGTTTTGACAATTCAACAAAACCTTACTACATCATTAGATGTGCATTAGTAGTCACTTCTTAAAAGTAAGTTATTACAGTTGGTGCACTTTATTTCCTGTTGCAAAAAACACTTGATTTTAAATAGGGTGATCCAGCATAGGGTGTTTTGATGTTTTAAAGTCAGTATATTTAGTATGTTTACTGAAAGTCAAAAATAAGACACTAGATACAGATCCTCTTCACATCTCAGGACTGGTTTCCTTGTTCTTCATCCTATTATATCACTTTTGGGGGAGCTCTCTTTCCAACCAGCATCAGTTTCTGCTTCTGTTTATGATCAGGCTATTATGGCCCTGTAACAATTCAGTTTTAAAGTATTATGACATTTATCATGCTGTATGATCAAAGTACACAAATTAGAGTGTTTAAGCCATCCTGAGCATTTGACTGACCTCTGTTTCATCATGCTCGCTGTAGAGATTTTCTCCATTGTCCTCCTCACCTGCTCTCTTCTCTCGGTTATGCACCGAGTCATCAACATTCTAATGGAGGTTACAGGGAGGGTGATGAATTATGTTATACCTCTTTGTCACATCAGTCAATCAATGCATGTGTTCCATCACCTCATCGTCATATTGTTCATCAGGCTGGTCCTCCTGCTCTGGACTCCCTGCCACCTTAGAAAACAAAAACAAGATACATATTCACCTCAAAAATAACAATTCTATTATCATTTACTTACAAAAGGCCTTCATGACACCTTTATTTTTATTTGCGTATTTGCATTTTTTATGCAATGAAAGTAAATGGCGACTGAGGCTTTAAATAGCTGGAATGTTATTTACAAAAGACAAAATAAGTCATATGGGTTTTGCCTTCTGTCAGATTTTACTACTACTATAAACGCTAACTTTGTGAGTTAACTACTGATTTTTAAGATAAAATACATTCCATCCCTACAAGAAAAGGTCAGAGGTCAGTATCCCCGCATTCCACGGATAATAAGCGATGAAGAGCTTGTCCATATACCCATCTGAAGAGCTTTTCCTGTTCACTCACCACAAGCTGCTCGTCCTCTTCAGGCCTGTCCTTGTTCATATTGCTCTTGTACTGTGTGCCTTTTGCTTCTTTGAATTCATCCCCATTCAGATTTTTGGCCTCATTCATGTTCAGGTTTATTTCAAAGTTCTGCACATAGGAGTCATTGTAATAGAAAATAAAAACTATTAACAGAAATACAACAATCTCAAATAGTCATGAAACTCAATCGTACTGTTGATTCAACTCAAATGACACTAAATGAGAAAGTACAGTAATACTGTAGTTACTGTATATTGTAGTATTAGTTATTTGACTTAAGTGTATTATTTAATTTATGGCTCTGCATCCAACTCGTTCGTGCAGGGTGCAAGTGGACCATAAACATAATTTGTTGAGTAGTGTGAACACAAGCATCAATCTTTTCAAATCTGATCCGGGACACTTTCAAATATATTGGTTATATTATGGTTATAAAGTTCTTTCGTCCTACTGTGACTCCAAAGACCTAAGAAAATAAGTCTTGTTTTTAGTAACAAAATATGAAATTTCAGTGAATTTGTGCTTAAAACAAGCAAAAAAAATCTGCCAATGGGGTAAGAAAAATAATCTTGAATTGAGTGACTAAGAAAAACGTAAACCTTAATTCAAGATTATTTTTCTTACCCCATCGGCAGATATTTTTGCTTGTTTTAAGCACAAATTCACTGAAATTTCATATTTTGTTACTAAAAACAAGACTTATTTTCTTAGGTCAGTTTGCTCATCAAGAAAATGCATCTTGATTCAAGAATTTGTAGACATTTTTACTGGCAAACAAGAAAAAAAGACTAAGTAAGAAAGTCATTTTTTGCAGTGTGTTTACCTCGTTTGTAAGTCGCTTTGGATAAAAGCATCTGCTAAATGACTAAATGTAAATGTAAATAAAATAGATGAGAAATAAATAGATGAGACACATTATTACAAGCCCACCATGTCACGAAGTTGAGTGTGCTCTTTGGCATCTTCTTGTCCAGCTGTAACGTGATGTGCGATTACGGCGTTCCCTGCATTTCAACAGAAATATTCTTAACAGAAAAGTAAATAACAGTCACGTAAATGTCCTATATTAATGCAAAATCTGCAGAAATAAAGCCAAAACGATACAAAAGCTCATCAGCGAGCAAGAACAAACACTTTTGTATCTTTTGTCACAAAGCACTTATCTTAACAAAATATAGAAAAACCTCCAAAATATTTTTCCTTACCAACAGTAATAATTGGATGTGAAGCCAGAAAATGTCCTTCTGTAGTGTGGAGTGACTCCGTCTGTATCTGTTTCTCCAGGGTTTGGCTTAGCGTGTTGTGATGGTTAATGCCCAGCTCTTCTGGGTTTGATAAGGAATGTTCCAGCACTGCCTTTTTACTCTCATCCTCTCCTTCTCTCTCCTTTGATCTACTCTTTTCCTCTTTATTTCCTCTTCCCTCTGCAAAAATATCAATTTGATGAGGCTGCTTCACTGCCACTTTGGTCTCATTGTTATTTTCAATTTCCGACACACCTTGAGGGGAGAACGCTTTTCCCTTTTCCTCCAATCCTTCCACCTGTAAGGGAAAAACATCCGTATGACCAAAGTGCGGTGCGGATGATAATATACAGTTAACAGAATCACTCGGCCTCGTATCTTTCCAAACCTTTCATTGTAAAATTCAGCAGAATGTCCAAGCTGTTGTCTTTCATACAATGGGGACATAAAAGGACATAAAACACCCCATAAAACTTACACTACAAACTGAATCACATGTTTGTGTCAGGAACAGAAGCTAATAACATAACGTTCAATTTCTTTGACGGTCATGGTGACATTCACTTTTACTTTTCGTGTATGATAGCACAGCTTTGATAATCTGTCTATATTCACATAAGACACAAAAGTGAGAAAATAAAAAAGTATTGAACTATATTTCATTTACTCTAAAAAAAATAATGCTATAGCGCTAAAAGTGGTTATTTCTTTGCTCGTAATCATATAGGGGAACCACTTTGAGTGTCATATAGCACTATTTTTTAGAGTGATATATAGACTATACAGTATATATATATATATATATATATATACAGTATATATAAGTCATTTAATGCCGAAGTTTTCAAACTAGCCCTGTGCCCTTTAGATAAAAACTTAAACTGCAGTCAGAAGTGAGAATAATTGAAAAGGGGATTAAGATTCAGGATTAATCCTTTAGTAACGTGAGAGTGCGAAGGATATGAGTTGACTAAGACTGCCCAAATACAGCGTTTTGTACCTTAAATCGTGTACACACATTGCATTACATCTAAAACAAACGATAATATTTTGTCTTATGACCCCTTTAACAGGTTCTTTATATGGAAACGGGGCTGTTTAGAACCGCGGTCACCCCTAAGAACAACTGTAGCACCAAGATATGGTGCTATATAGCACTAAAAGTGGATCCTCTATGATTCTATTGTCTATTGAAAGCTAATCCATCCATCCCCACTCACTATACAGAAAGTCTAATGACGAATATGTCATTAACGTTACATTTACTGATGTACTTGATTTGGCTTCATCCAGCTCCTCATATGGGCTGTGTCTGTTCTATACTGTCTTATGGGGCTGTGGTTGGACTCTGTGGCAAATTTATGACTTTTTTCTGCTTGGCCTGCACTGGAAGCTTTATTGAGATTCTCCTTTAATCGCCTCAGCTCATCCACCTGAAGGTTTATTCAAACACTGAATAATGACGGAATTATAACTTCTGAAGTGATACTTTGTGATGCATGGGCTGGGTAATAAAAGTCATATCCAGTAGCCTGAGACCTGACGCTATTAGACAAAAATCCCGAGTCAGCACAGAGAGACTCTAAAACAGCCATGGAGATGTGGTGAATTCATAATGTGAGATACGAAATGTTATATGTATTCAACCTTCATAAATAATTGTTATAAGTGAAATGGCAGAGTTTCGTCTATTTTTGTAAACGAGGCCCTGTGACTATAAGCACTTTATAAAATACTTCAAACTTTACTTTTACAAAATACAGACGCGGACAGAATTAAGAGACCATTTGAAAATTATTTTCAGTTTTTCTGAATTTACTATTTATAGTGTTTAGGTTAAATGATCCTTTTTGTTTCATTCTGTCAAGTACTAACATCATTTCTCTCACATTTGAAATAAAAAGTTTGCATTTGTTTGCGGAAAATGCAAAGAGGAGAAACAGGTCAACAGTGCTGGGTGTAACTAGTTACTGTAATAGAATTACTTTTCCCTTGAACAAGTAAAGTAAGGGATTACTCTAATTTTTTCTGTAATTTAATTACAGTTACTTCTGATGTAATTGAACTAAATACTTTGTGTAATATATGTGTGTGCAATAGTGGAACTGACATCAAAATTCAAAGTCTAAATTAAAAATCCCTGCTTTAATGTATAATTCTTACATTTGTAATACTTTGGTCTGTTAATAATAATACTTTATGTAGTTTAATATTATTTATTTGAATGAACTAAAAGAGCCGTTTCATGTCTATCCTTGAATCAATTCTAACCAAGGTTTACATTTAATCATTTAGCAGGTTGATGTAGGATATAGAAAGTAATTAGTAATAAGTAATTAAATACTTTTTGGAGAGAGTAATTTGTACAGTAATCTAATTACGCTATTGAATATGTAATTAGTAACTAGTAATTAATTACTTTTTCAGAGTAACTTACCCAACACTGCAGGTCAAAATAACAGAAAAGATGCTCTGTATTTTTTCACACCTCAAATAATGAAAAAAGATTCACTTTCAAGCAATACAACTGTAATATTTGTACATGTATTTAGGAAAAGTTCAAAAATATACATTTCCCAGTTTTCATGTGTCTTTCTGTTAGATGACTTCACATTGCTATTAGATGACTTTATGTCACTCCTGAGGGTTGATTTTGAGACACCGGACTGCAACGGGCACAATACATCTAGAAATGCTGATTCGAAATGAAAATTTGCAATGGTCTCCTAATTATTTCCGCGGCTGTTCTGTATATAGCCCATCTATATATTTAATATAGCAATATAATATATATTTTATATAATGCAATGTTACTAAAAAGATCATGGTTGCAGTGTACGGTTAGAGAGAGCAGTTTTAATATCACAGAGGCACTTGGCGTTAGTGATCAATCAGATATAATGTCAGTGTTAAGATGTTATGAGCAACATGCATCACTCACACAGGGTTAACCGTCAGGGCGAAAACACATCTGTGGTGATTACGGCTCAACCTGCACCCGAAGTCATAGAAAAAGATCAGAAATATGAGTACAGAATATATAAAAAACACTCTTCATTGTTTTCATTGTTAGATACATGTTAAGGTTTAGTACGGAGATCTGGGTTTAAAGCATACTGCTGGCTGCTGGCAATGGCAACATGTTATTTGCAAAAATGCTGTAGCATGCAGAATGTGATGTACTCAGTGAACCAAAAGCATCGGTCAGAGGTTGAACTGAGCATTACCTGCGCTGCAACAAGTGCAGTTTTATGGTCTTCTAAAGTGAGCGTTAGATGATCTTTGGAAGCCTTCAGGTTTATGTGCTGTTCCTGTGATGGTGAGAAAGAGAAGGATTGGTTAAAATAAGAATAGCTTCCTTAACTAACGTACTATATGCAAATGTAAGCCCAAATCACGTAATATATTCTGACCCGCACATCGAGCAACTGTGTGTAGATGTCTTGATGAGCTTTCCTCAGTTGTTTGTTCTCCACTTGAAGGTTGTACGCGTTCTCTGCGCATGAGAAATCAGCTATTAAGAATTCCAGCAAACGTGTGAGGTGCATTTTATATGGACAGAAATACATCTGAACCTTAAATCCATCGAGTCTAAACAGGGCTAACAATTCTGGGTGCCATAACTCTATATTGATCTGGGCTCCCTACATTAATAATTCAGTCAGTAATATTGTGGGTCTTCTGCACCTTTGGACCCCTGTAATTGTTTCCATTTTTCCCCAGTAACTACAGCCTGACTCTCAATAATAATACGAATATCACTGTGTGTTACCTTTTAGTCTTGATATTTCATTTTCTTTCTCTCTCTGCAGGTGATCTAGTTCCTGTCTGTGCTCATCCAGAATACGCTCATGGTTCTCTCCTTGATTCTGGTTCTTCTTCTGAAGTTCATAATATTGCATCTTTAAGTCTTCATGCTGGGCCTGACCCAAACACAAGGCAAAAGAAGACATTACCCAAGGAAAGAATTAGTATTATGTTTAACATCTCTTTTACATAATAATAATCCCATAACATCCTACTTAAATATCAGAGTATACACCGTAAAAAACCTGTAATCTTACTAATCTTACAGAATTTTACTGTTATATTTTACAGGTTTTTTTATGTGACCTCTAAAAAGCCTTGTAGTTTTCCAAATTTTACTGTTTTTTTACCGATTTTGAAATACAGTAAAAATGTAAAATTGCAGAAATAGAGTGCAAATTTACAAGATGGGTGTAAAATAACATGAAAAACATGTCGTTTTACGTGAGAAAACTGTTCCAGAAAATAATTGTTTTAAGGGCTCTTTTCCAGTGTTTTTTAAAATACGGTAAAAATGTCAAATTACAGCAAAAGACAAGTAAATCATGTCATTTTATGTGAGAAACCTGTCATTTTATTTTCTGGCGCTCAGCTGCTGGAATATTACTGTTTTTACAGGATTTTTTTACAGTGTATCATTACAATAAATAAATTACATTTCCAAAGCAAAGAATAGCTTACAAAAGCTTCTAAAATGCTTTTCGACAACGTCCATTAGTAAAGCCATCTCACCTTCAGTATTTGGTGCTGCGTCTGCATAACATTCAGTCGACTGGTGGAATCTTGCTGTTTTGTCAAGAACCATAAGTAATTATTCATCTTATAAGCACAATAACAGAAACATCTCAATCAGTTCTGTCATACATGTTATTAGTAAGCTAACGCCATGGGTTTAAGCCTCACCTTCTCTTTGTTGAGAGCCTTTTGCGATTCCCTCTTAAACACAAGGAAATCTATGAAGTATTGAGATTCAATACGTGATTTAATAGAGCAATGCAGGACACAGCAGTATGTCGAATCATTATATATCATTATCAAATCACATCCAGATTGAGTGGCTTGTGTATATAAAGAAATCAATGCTGGTGCTAATGATCGCGACATTACCCTCTTCAGCCTTCTTATGCTCAAGTCTCTCTTTCTGAAGTGATTTCTCCAGTTTAGAATGATGCTCGTAAACCACTGAAAGGACACGGGAAGAGAGAAAGAGACAGAGTATGAATATAGTAACCTTTTGAAATGGCACAAAGGCGCGAAAAATCTCAATGTTGTGTTACACAATGTTTCTCAAAGAACCCCATTCAAACGTTTAGAGACGAGACACCAAATGCCACTGACTGATAGCAAATAAAACCTCAGTATGTTGGGCTGCAGCTTAGTTGAGCTTTGGGTTGGCAACGCAAAGGTTGTGGGTTCGAATTCGAATGTAAAATCTGTGTTTGACTCTTTCTTCAGTGGAACACAGAAGAAGATATTTTGAGGAATGTTTCAGTGGTTTCGTGTTCATACTATGGAACTCAATGGGGTTCAGTGTTGTTTGGTTTCCAACATTCTTCCAAATATGTTATTCTTTCTTCTGCAGAACACAAAAGAAGGTATTTAGAAAAATGTTGTTAACTGGTCCCCAATCACTTGCATTGGTTTTGTGTCCATACAATAGAAGTGAATGAGGTCCAGTGCTGTTCTGTTAACTTACTTCAAAATATCTTCTTTTGTGTTCTGAGAAGACAGCCGTACAGGTTTGAAATAAAAGTCATACGGGTTTAAAAGAGGATGAGTAAATGATGACAGATTTTTGGGGGGGGGGGCGTAAAGCACTTTTACAAGGACCAAAACGAGCTGAAAAACTTTCTTGCTTAAATGTTATTTACTAAGGTTAATAAATACAGCCTTATTGTAAATTGTTACCAGTTTGTTATAATAAGTCAAATCACACAGTGAAATGAACAATAATGAGTTGAGTGATTTGTTGGCATTAGTCATTAAAACACAAGAGACTGATGTAAGGAATGCAGTGTTTTACCTTGCAGCTGTGCAGACAGTGACTCCTGATGCTGCTGGTACTGTAAAGCCGTCGCCTCCGTCTTTTTCAGCTCTCTGTGCATCTCATACGAGATCATCAAAGCACACACTGTCCCGCAGATGAAGAGCAGAAGTAAAAAAGACTGAAAAAACCTTCTCTGCCGTCTCGAACAGATTCCTTTCCCCATTTATTTCTCCTCTCGAGTAAAGACTATGTGCCATGTAAATGTATTTGCTAAGCGCACAATGACCCGTCTGTTTATTTTTCTATACCCTCTGTGGGAGCATTTTCTTCCTCAACTGCTTTTCAGGCTAGCTCTGTTCCAGACGGAAAATGGCTATGAATAGGCTGTTTTCTAAACTTTCATACGTGTCATTGAGAAAGCAGCATCATTATAGTTTGTGTTGGTCAACTCCTCCCTTTTGACTAGGCTACCACCCTGAGGTCAGCGCGCAGACGTGCACATTTCCTTTCATGGTTGGAAAAAGATTTTTTTTTCAAATAAACATTTTTATTGTACATTTGAAACTCACTCAGTCGATAATGTGCACATTCAATATATTGAACATTGTCATACACTGATTAAAAACGTGCATAAGAAGCGGTTTATTGTAGAGGAAAAAAGACTCTTTAGACTATGAAAAGAAAAAAAAAACGGTTCTTTAAAGAATAGTTATTTGGGTAACCAAAAATAGTTCTTCCATGGCAATAAAAACCTTTTCTAGCACCCTTTTAGAGATTGTAACCTTGTGTTTTGTTGGGGATTTAAATCTGTATGTAGAATAGTTCTGACACCATTTGTAACACTTTTGTTTTGTACATCTCAAATAAACATGCGAGTAGGTCTACGCTGTTGTAGTCTGGGGTCTTTAAATTGGAGTCTTGGCAGGCAAAGGGTGACTAGTGGCTACTTGTAAGAATGGCTAAGATGTTGGATTATACTATATAGATACTATAGGTGATAAATAAAAAAGATAGATTAAATTCGGATTTGGGAGTTTGGAGTCATAACATGATTCCCATTTGTTATTCAATAGTTCTATAAAATGTGGTCAAATATAAATAAGAAATGAGTTAATGACCCAGACTTTTGAATGGTGGTGTGTATATATATACACTCTTAAAAGATGCCAGAAGAACATTTTGGTTCCATAAAGAACCTTTAACATTCGAAAAAGTTCAGATTATAGTATCAGAGAACCTTTGGCTGAATGGTTCTTTGTGGAACCAAAAATGGTTCTTCTATGGCATCGCTGTGAGGACCTTTTAAGCACCTTTATTTTCAAAAGTGGGTGGACTAGTTTGAACTTCTACCGCTATCACCACTGGAAAGTACAGCTTGCTTTAAAATACATTTGATGTGTAATTTCATAGTTGAGTTGCTGGGACTCTGGTTTAAGCACACGCCTTGCTTGAGTTTATTTTGAACTGTTTGTGGTCAGACTGGAGGTCTGGCAATACAGTCAAATTCCAGCATCACCTATGCAGCAAAAAGCCAACCGAACATCGTAAACCCCTACTAAACTACACGAGAGGAACAATCTGTTTCAAATTACCGGTGAACAATGTAAACAGTCATGTCCGACACGCTTCAGTCCAGACTCGCCCCACCTTAAGTCATTCAAATGTATGTTTTGGAAGAACAGAAAAGCTGTTCTGCTATTTGTAGCTCATTAATAAGGCTAAGTGAGCCACACCGCTAACATTTATTAGCTTTCCACACTTTCAACAAAATTTAGTGGCATGTCAATGCAATTGTTGCAATAAAAAAGAATGAAGTCTATTAAAACGAGTTTTGTGTCCACTGTTTTAAGTTTTGATAGCAGCTCCCTTTGTTTGGATTACTGCAAAGCAGTATTATAATATACTGAGGTCAATACAAAATCATTGATAATATACAATATAAAACCTCTTAATGTACAGAATTGTTATGAGAATATAGAGTTCGGTATCAGTTGACATATTGAGCGCCTCCATGTGGAATGATCTCTGACACGCCCCATCCGATCACATTCCCGCGACTATCACATGATCCCTCCGGATTGGCGTACTCTTTAATCCTTTCTGGCTCCAGCACGTGGTCCCACACGTTCACCCCTGTCATCTTTCCGGTGAAAGCAACCGATGAGTCCACATCCTGATAACTCACCGACCGGCTGCGCTCCTGTCCGAGCAGGATGAATCCATCTCCGGGCAAAACGTGGCCCTCGGCTACGCCAGGGACGCTGGCCACTTTCTCTCCGTTCATCCACAAAGAAGCCAGTCCCTGTTCTGAGCTCCAGGCGGCACACACGTGTACCCACTGCCCATCTGTTACTATCCCATCAGCTTCCACTAGATGGGTCTCACCGCCCACCGTGAGCATCAAAGAGCGCTTTGCTACAAGAAGCTGGAGCTCTTGTGGGATTTTCTTAGTGCCGTAAGAGAAAAGCACCGTTCTGTTCAGAGCCTGGGTCACCTTTGCCCACAGGCAGATTGTGAGTGACCGTGAGAAGGATGTGGATGGCGTCACCTCTGCAAAGATGTGTTTGGAACGCATTGGAAATAAGATGGCCATTTCGCAGCCTTAAACAGAGAAAGAGAGAAAGATATTTATTATGAAGCAGACTCCAAATGTTTTTTTTAAAGTCCCCGTGAAACGGAAGTTTCCCTTCTCTGATTAATTCTCTTTCTTTTGATTGGATGTATAAAAACAGCCGTTGCATTTTGAAATGGAACTAGCAGTAGACTGACAGTTAAAGGGGAGGAGTTAACGAATGCTCCGCCCAAGCCGTCTAACATACGTCCTCTAAGATGGATAGTCATTACAGGAAGGAAGTGCATGTTCAGATTATAAGGGGAACACGAATTTTAAAAAGAGAACGGCCCACTTTGATAAACTACTTACAATAAACGCTGCAATATTTCATGAAAAAACAGGCATTGTCATTTTTAATTTCACTGGGACTTTAATCGTATTTGTACCTAAAGCTGAAACGCACCTGAGGGCAGATAGCGGTGTGCAGTTGCTCTTTGGGAAGAAGCCAACTGCATATGTATCATTTGAAGGGTTCTCTCGAGCTTCCCGCCAGCCGTACCGCTTGACTCTTGCTCCTTTGGGTACGCGGGGAAAGCTTTCATGGCCACCTGACCCGAACCTACTCTGCTCTCAAGTTTGGTGAACCGGGTGGCTTGGTTCCTGGCGAATTGGATGAGCTGATCTAGTTTCTCACTGTTTTGGGCTTGATACTTATCTGCGACCTCTCTGAGGTGCTTCACGGCTTGTTCCAGCTTGAGGTTCATCTGCTCGTTTATACATTTGCAGGTGTTCTCTATGGCTTGGACGCATGCTTTGTTGTTGGAAATGTGCTTGAGCTCTTTCCGGATGCCGTCCATCTGCCCCGCCATATCTTCAGTGTGTTGCAGGAGCATGTTGTCTTTCATCTCAGAGTTTTCCAGCATGGTAAACAGGTTATTCCAGCGTGTGAGATCCTGTGATTGACAGGGGGTTTGGGTGGGTCCTGCAGTAAGAAAATGCATATTACGCACGTGATATGGTTTCAGTCTGCTATTAATCTTTTAAAATGGAAAGAAAAAGCTGCACTAAATCGGGTGAGGGGGTAATGAAAGATTTGGATCTGGAGAAAATCAGATTTTCCATGAAAAAGAAAGAAGAGCAGTTTTATACAATCTGGCAACCATTTTATAAGATTACTTTAATGATAACAGTTCCAGTGGCTAGTTCAATTGGTCCCTCGGTACAAGTAAATTAAGAATGGATTAAATTAATGATGTTGAGATATCCACTAATCCAATATCCTTTTCTCTCGCTCTCTCTTTTTCACTTACACTTTTCTTTTTGCCAACCCCCTGTTATGTTATTGCTGGACAGTGTGGGAGTTATTCTGTGAGCTTATTATCATGAATGAATGAGTATTCGTATTTTTATATGATTTTAAGATTTAAAAAAATCGAAATTTAACAAGCAGCCTTCTTTTTGAGCATTGATTGTATTGATTAAAAGAAACAAGTTCATGATCATGAATGTATTTTTGATAGTTGATTGAATATTAATAATGTAAAACAAAGGTAATACAAAATGTAGACATACTAAAAAAACGTTCCATCCTGTGCATGTTAAGGGGTCACAAGTTCGATAAAATATAAGTTTAAAAGCTCTGTGTTGAAGGTACAGATCTACATTTATTGGCAGATACCTTCATTGCATTCAAGGTAAGGTATACATTTAATCGGTTCATGCATTCCCTGGAAATCATACCCATGATTTTGCTGTTTCAAGCACTATGCTCTTCTGTTTAAGGTAAATGTTTTGCTCTTGTTTAGCGCTGGCGCAACTTCACTATACTAACTAAACTCAAAAACGAAGACAATGAATAACCGTGTGATGCTCATATGCATCGACTAGTTCATTTGTCCAAGCTACGGGCTTCGGTTTGCAAGATAATGTCAAGTGTCATGACACCTGATAATACTTTTGCAATTTCTAAAAAGGTCTTTGAGTTGTGAAATTATGCTTTCAGAGGACTGTGCATTACAAAATATATCATCAGTGTTGGGTGTAACTAGTTACTAAGTAATTAGTTACTGTAATTTAATTACTTTTCCCTTGGAAAAGTAAAGTAAGGGATTACGCTTATTTTTCCTGTAATTTAATTACAGTTACTTCTGATGTAATTAAACTAAATACTTTGTGTAATATATGTGTGTGTAATAGAATTGAGATCAAAATCCAAAGTCTAACTTTAAAATCCCTGCTTTAATGTATAATTCTCACATTTGTAATACTTTAGTTAGTTAAAACTACTTTATGCAGTTTAATATTATTTATTTGAATGAATTAAATAAGCCGTTTCATGTCTATCCTTGAATCACTTAACTAATCAAGGTTGATATAGGACATAGAAAGTAATTAGTAATAAGTAACTAAATACTAAATAAGTAACTAAATAAGAATGTTAGCAATTTTCAGTTCTGTGACATCATCCACTACCATAGTAGGAAAAAAATAAAAAATGATTGTATCTTTTTTTGGTTCTGTTGAACACAAAGTGAGATATTTTGAAGAATCTAGGGAAACAGTTCTTTGACTACCATTTAATTTGACCAGTCAATGATGTCACAGAATTGAAAATTGCTAACATTCTTCCAAATATCGTTCTCTGTGTTCATCAGAACAAAGTAATTAATACAGGTATGAAATGACATGAGGGTGAGCAAATGATGACAGAATTTTCATTTTGGGGTGAACTATCACTTTAATTAAAAACCTACACCGCACAATTACGGACGTGTTACGACATAACACACAATAACAAAGCAACAAATTAATAGACATTTTTGTTTCTTTCTTAAATGAGAAGCATACATCATTTAGTGTAACAATATTAATAAATAAAAATGAACGAGAATTCAAAGACATCTACTTACTTGGCTCACCATTAGAGATTGAATTATAATAGGAATCTTGATACTCCTCTCCGTATTCATAACCAAACACATTCCCACTCAAAATGCAGCACAGACAGAGGGCCAACGCATCCATTCTGATTTTTATGCCGGTGTGCATGTTTGTCTCTGTCTCTGAATGTAATAAGATTACTTGTCAGAAAATCAGATGTTCCACAGCCACTATCTCCCTCGTGGCTTCTTCCTGCGTTGATACTGAACAATCCCTTCTCCTCCGTCCCTCATCGAGCTTCAGATCTGCATGGAAACCCACTGAGCGTGTGTGAATCCAAGCGGGTTCTTTTAAACAGCACTCGGGGCAGGAGTGTCACAGTGTGAGTAATGCTGTGCTGGAGGTGGGCAGGGTATGTCATGTACTCAAATGTCACAACCTCTGCTGTTGGCTGAGCAAGAAATCGTGGTGGGGATGAGGGGTGTGGAAAAGAAATGAATGAGAGGGGCTGGGTCTCCCCGTCCCTTAGAAATCTTCCTCAGATGAAGGAACAAGGGTTGGAAGAGATACTTGGACAAAACGATGGGTGTACAGAATAGAGTCTTAATCCTTAGGAAGAACCTCTGAATGTTTGATGATAGTATGCATATTACATGTCACTTCATAATGCTATTCAGCAGACTAACACCCTCGAGCTGCCAGCACTTATTAACAGGACCTGTAAATATTAACTTTGGTTTTCTTAGAGCGTTAACTTTTTCTGACTTGAGTTTAACTGAAAGAGAAAAAAGCCTTTAGGAACCAAACCAATTGAGTTACTTAGAAATTACTTTAAGCTTAGTGACTTGCTTTTTTTAGGACAAACTATTAATAACCAAACAAACGACAAAGTGAACCATACAAAATAATCCATTTATTTACAGTTTTTTTCAATTGCTAACATCCCTTTGACCAATCTGTAGCCACATTTTCAAAACACTTAACACAATTAGCACAACATCCGTATGTTGTGACCATACCATTAACACAATTCATGTTGTTTTCACACAATACTCAGTCGATTAACATGTTTCTAAAATGCTTTTCTTTTCACACAAGCTTACCCCATACCAAAATTATGGATCTTTCTTATCTTTTTTACAAATGCTTAAATACAGCATGACAAAAATGAAGACCTGTTCCAAACCCTAAAAAACCTTCTTCTTCTGCAACAACAGCAGCTTACAGTAAACGACCTGATAAGAATTTTCTAAGTAGTGATAGTTGACAAACAACTGATTCCAATCTCAATATGAGACATAGCTAGATGTTGAAGTCTTTCCATTACATGACCATGAGCATCCAAATGCTGAAGATCATATAGATTAGAACTGTACTTTGTTCTGTGCATTATTTTTTTGTCCGTTATTTTGTTCAATTTTTGCTATCTTTGAACCAAAGGGCATGCACTTTTTTAACATCCATAACATATACTATTGCTAATAAAGCCTTTATTGGAGTGTTTTGGCAGCATGAAAGTCAACGTTTTTTTAAATCCTATGTTATTTTTGTCGATTTCTCAGTTACAGTAAGTGTGTAAGTCATCGAATCCAACCTTATATCATCTAAAACATAGCACCGTATTGAAACTGAAATGACAATATCAGCGAGAGTAATTGACAATTGTGATGATATTTTTTTATAATTGTGCATTTTCTCACATTTCTCATATATCTATCCATATATATTGATCTATAATAGAAGGATGGTTAGATGAGGTATGGCTGGATGATAGATGTGTGGATATCTATCTAATATAGACAAATGTACACGTTTCTGTCACTTTTGCTGTAATTGTATGGTAACGGTCATTGCTGTGTTGTTTGTGTAAAAATAGAATTAATCAAGATCACATATTTTTATACAAATAAAAAAACGTTACATTGTGCCCCGCTCTCCCCTATCTAAAACGAATCCACACAGAGTAATATACAGAAAAGAAAAAAACAAGACTATTTTATAGCACAATGGAAAAAAATGTGTTTACAGCTGACTGAATTATTTAAAAAATGACTTTCATGTTCTATACAGGTCGAACTGAAACAAGTAATGCAGTTTTTGTCATTATTTGTTAGCATTTTGACAGTCTATGCATTAAGATTGACTATACGTTCCTGTTGGATAGAAAACTACTGCTAATGTTTTGACCCAATGACTGGATTTTGAATCAGGTTTGCTGTGTTTTGATAGAGTTAACATACGTTGGAAAAAGGCATTCAGCATTTTGAAAAGTAGAGTTTGTATTTATTTAACAGAATGTGGTTTTGTTTTATGTGTTTGTGTTAAGAGTTTAGAAAAAGTACTTTAAGTATTGGTAAACGCTTGTTAGCAATTGAAAAAAAAACTGTAAACTTGTCTCGGCTAGAATTAATACCGTTTTCAGAGATTCGTGTATTGTGTATTGTATTGCTGCTTGAATCCATAGAACATTCAATATGGCATGTTTACATGCTTTACATGTGATATTGTTGATTTAACTGTTTAAATGTAATATAATATAAAGGGATACTTCACCCAAAAATGGAAAATTCTGTCATCATTTACTCACATTCGAGTTGTTCCAAATCTGTATAGATTTCTTTGTTCTGATCTACACAGAGAAAGATATTTGGAAGAATGCTTATATAACCAAACAGATATTGCCCCCCATTGACTCCCATAGTAGGAAAAATTACATTAGCCTGTCTTTTTTTTTTATTCTGTTGAACACAAAAGAAGACATTTCGAAGAATGTAGGACAGCAAACAGTTCTGGGGCACATTGTAATTTTTATACTATACAGAATTTTCTATATAATGTAATATAATATAATATAATAAAACACAACACAACACAACATAATATTAACATAACATAACATACATAATATGAAAAAAATTATACTGAAAACTTGGAAGACAAAGCAAAATATTATGCAGTATTATGGCAATAAAACCTGTTATTTGAGGACTGTACATGTTCAACAAAAGTATTTTTCTCAGTATGAGTCAGATGTCCATTTTAAAGAGAATTTAATGAAACGTAAGCGAATAATTTATTGAAGGGAGGCCAAACTTTTGTAAAACAGAGCCACACCACATAGAGTAATCTCCCCTGTCTGGGGTGTGTCTGTAGTTTCCAATATGCTGTGTTATGAGAGGCACAGAAATAGCATTGTTTTAATATGGATTTAGTGTCTACTCTGGTGTTCGGCATGCACTGTATAAGTGTTTAAACAAAATGTTGTCTGGGACTTTGGGAATAAAAAAAATGCAAAAAAGTAAATGCATTTATTTACACACTTATTTTGAATAACAATATTTTCATATAATAGACCATATGCACGCAGGGCGATGACGTACTTCCGCTAAAATCTCAGCCAGCTAAACCACTTCCGCTCTCATAGCGCTGAGGTCATTTGTCACCACACAATAACGACCGAGGGCACTACGTACTGAGCATTGCCTCTGTGATCAAGCCTCGAGTAAATACTGTACAAAAGTTGACTTAGTTTCTTGTCGTGTTTGTGGATTTAGCTTGAAACGTCTAGCTTGAAGCCTTTCCCCTTTTGGGTTGTCGATGTACTGTATGATGTAGTGTTTGGATAATTTGACTCACGTCATTGACAGTAATGTTGAAGCGACCGAGTGAAAAACATCATTGTTCCCTATGGACTCTATACGTGCGCCAGATGTAACTGAGCTGGCTGAAACAAAACGCAGAAGCAATGGTGCGTATTGAAATAAAAATAAATGTTGCCATTTAATCAAGGCATGGAAAATATTTATTTCAATGTTATTTTGTTCAATGTAATTTTCAAATTTAATAAACACTCTTTACTTCCTTTTCTTTTTTACTCAGTCTGACTGGCACATTTAGATGTTGACGAGCTTTCACCAACCAGACACCCTGACGTATCTGTTTTGAATCTTCTGAATCTTCAGTAGCTCAGATTCATTCTTCTTATTGTTCGTGTAATGACTCTGAGAGTTTAACCTTCATGTTACATAGAAATCTGTGATCACATGTGATTGTGAACTGCTTCAGTACTCAGAACAGAGAGCTCTCAGTCAGAGTAAAATTGAGAACATGTGGCGATGGACATATTTACACTGTGCCTGTAGGGGTGAGGTGAGAATTACACTCAACATGAACGGGGCAACACCAGATCTGAGCTGTTCCTATACATGGCTTTTGGATTATGAGGTATTCGGGAACCGAGCTTTCAGCAGGTGTCCTATGACACTGTATATAGAGTTTATAGGTCAATCACCCTATAATAAAGCACCTGTATACCAGAGGGAAGCTTTTAATATACGATCAAGCAAAGAACGTGTTTATAGTTTAGTATGCACTTTATGTGCACTTGAATACAAAGCAGGCATAGAAAACTTTTTTTGCTTATATTCCGCTGCCCACACCCGATTTAAATGGTCTCACCTTTGCTCTCACACGTACATTAGAGAATGAAAACTGAACTCAGGTCTGAACTGTGGAGCATTAAGGCGAGAGGTGAAAGATTGAGTATGTTCTCTGTTAGCACAGGAATTTGAAACGATGTTTACAAGGTGGCTAATTCATATTAGGCGAATCGTACAAAAACATAAAATTAGTATGAAATAAAATACTGAAGTCTCACTATTAAACCTAACTGGCACAAAAGCAAATCATACTAAAACGTACTTGTGACCCTGGACCACAAAGTAGCACATGGAACATTTTTAGTAATAGCCAGAAATACATTTTATGGGTCAACATAATTGATGCCAAATATTAGGATATTTATATGTTCCATGAAGATATTTTGTACATACCGTAAATATATAATATATATAATATGCTGCTTAGGACTTCTTTGGACAACTTTAAAGCCCATTTGGACAACTTTAAAGGCCATTTGGACAACTTTTTTTGGCACCCTCAGATGCATCTCAGCCAAATGTCGTCCCATCCTGACAAACCATACATCAATGGGAAGCCAATTTATTTCGCTTTTTTTGACCCTTAAGACTGGTTTTGTTGTGCAGGGTCACAAATGAGATTGTAAGAATTCATACAAATTAGCTGCGTAAAATAGTAACAAAGCTGGATACACGAGAAACCTTGAGGTGACGGCTGTTACCAATTTCACAGAGTTGCCCCAATGGCTGCAACACAAACCTTCCACATAAAACACGATATTGTTTTAATACTGCAGTGATGTCATTTTCTTTCTGTAGACGTGGATTTAGAAAACACAAACAGCCACCTAAAAGATATCTGATTCAGATTGATTTACTCTAGAATGTCTTGTTCATACTGGCGGTTAATCTCAGAGAGTTTAGACAGGAAACGATACAAGATGTCTCATGGACATTGTACTGTAACATAAAGCACAGAGAGAGAACTCAGCCAGCGTATATAGACAACATATGGATAAAGGTGCAAGTAAAAACTGTCAAGTCAACAATCTTCTTGCACACCTTTGTTTTGTTTCAAACCCAATTTTCAGGCGACTATATGACAGATGATAGATAGTGATATTAAATCGCACCGAGATCCCTAACAAGGATTCATTCAAACCCTCACTGTGGAATATGTTCTTCCCTGAAGCAGTGAGGTGAAACTAACCAGATCCCAGTAGTGCCATTCAAGCGAGCAGATCTGGAGCGCATTATACGTCCCCCAGTCTCTGATGGATGGGATGAATAATCACCTGCTTAAGATGTACCAGTGAGTGATTTATAGAAGAAGAAGCCGCATGATGTTCTCTCCTGGAGCACTGTGCTGTTCAGCTGCCAATGATACATCACATGTGTGAGGGAATAGGATACCGTCGACTTGCATGGCTGGGTGGATTATAGCTATTTTTATAAGGGAAAAAACGAGTTACAAACATTGGGTTTAATAGGCTGCATTTATAGGCAGAAGAAAGAGTTCAAGTTAAATCATCCCTCTCTAAAAGCACAGTGCGGATGCTTTTACCCAAAAGTTATTTTGTGCATCTGCAACTAAAGCATTTAAACAAACTGCGGTATTTTTACAGCAATATCAAAATTTTGTTAACTTAGGTAAAAACAGCATATAATGTATTTTCCATTTTAAGTAGCCTTAAGAACATAGAATTGCATAAACGGCAAGACATTTTGTTTGCTTGTCTACTATGCTCTTAGCGACATGCATTTCACAAAAACAACCACAGACAAATTACAAAAAGAATATCAATCAAAAATACTATTAATGTGTTCAATTAAAATGTTATTTTCACTTAGAAAGACAAAAATAGAGCTTGCACAACTTTTCTATAAACAAATTCTGTTTCCTATAAGGCAGTTAAAACAATTATAAATAAATCCATCAATATTCAATCAATGTACAGTAGTGGCCAAAAGTGGTTTACAAGTGTACATAATTGCCATTTTTGTCGATATATACTCAAAATATATTTTATATGCTTGCTGTTTTTATATAATAGTATGCATTTAAAATCTAAGTTGATATGCATGCGTACTTGGAGTCTAAACGAAAGATCAACCAAATGAATGTGTCACACACAAAGCTTACTGATTCACGACCAGTGTTGGGTGTAACTAGTTACTAAGTAATTAGTTACTGTAATTTAATTACTTTTCCCTTGAAAAGTAAAGTAAGGGATTACTCTTGTTTTTTTCTGTAATTTATTTACAGTTACTTCTGATGTAATTAAACTAAATACTTTGTGTAATATGTGTGTGTGCAGAAAAGGAATTTACATCAAAATTCAAAGTCTAACTTTAAAATCCGTGCTTTAATGTATAATTCTCACATTTGTAATTAATAATAATACTTTATGTAGTTTTATATTATTTATTTGAATGAATTAAAAGAGCCGTTTCATGTCTATTCTTGAATCACTTAACTCATTAAGGTTGATGTAGGATATAGAAAGTAATTAGTAATAAGTAATTAAATACTTTTTGAAGAGAGTAACTTACCCAACACTGTTCAAGACACTGTTCACGACACAATCTAATTACATTATCGAATGTGTAATTAGTAACTAGTAATTAATTACTTTTTCAGAGTAACTTACCCAACACTGTTCACGACACAGAAGAGTCAGAAAAAAAGAGAGGATTTATAGAAAGAGGCAATGTTAATAACTAATAAAATTGTAGTTTTTGTATTTCCGTGGGTTTTAATAGAATAAAAATCCACACTATAGTTTGCCTTTTTGCCAAATACTTTAAGAAAGCTTCTTAATTTTATTCCAAACTTCTTCTATTTTGAGAATAAAAGCAAATTTTGTGCAAACCTGCCCTCTGGGCGTCACTTCTAAAAACACGTCTCAGCGTGGGAACGCGAACCTAACAAGATCTCGCGAGACGGGATTTTGAATTTCGAAACAAGCGACGGACGTCACTTCCGCGGTTGAAATGCGTCACGCGAAACGTAGCCATTTCCGCCTGGCAGAAAGACGACAGGTCTACGTTTTGTGATACCTTTTCGCTGTATTAAGATGTCTCAGGGTGTTTTATCTCCGAGTCTGAACACTCCTCAGAACAGCGACGGCATTCTTATAGGCGATAGACTGTATTCGGAAGTGTTCCTGGCCATCGACAACTCGATCGTAGGCGAGGAGAGACTCGGCACGACCCCGTCCATGCTAGATGGCCTCGACCACGAAACAGAAACCGATCTGCGGATTCTCGGCTGTGAACTCATCCAGTCCGCCGGGATCCTTTTACGTCTGCCACAGGTCAGTGTCTGCTTATTTTTTACATTTTGAGTTGCGACTAAGCTAACGTTCTTGATGATGTCATCACGGCGGGCTAACTAACAGTTAGCCGGTATGTCGAAACCGTCGGCCTTTGTCTCCGAGCGAGTCCTTTAGATGACGCGATCGTGTGTTTTGTGTCGTTCAACGCAGCTCTTTTGCTGTTTCACTTCGTTTAACGGCCTGACTAACTCAACTTTATTTGTTCTGAATGTGTGGAAATATCGTTTTTAAATGTATTGTTTTCGCTATACGTTAGGTGGCGATGGCGACGGGTCAAGTTCTGTTTCAGCGATTATTTTACTCGAAGTCCTTCATTAAACACAACGTTGAGGTGAGCGTGAAACACATCACGTCATCACGTGTAAACCGAAGGATTGTCATCAGTGAGGTGATGCTTGTGCTTGACGCTGTTTAACAGATTGTTGCCATGGCCTGTGTGAACTTGGCCTCCAAGATCGAGGAATCTCCAAGACGAGTGCGAGACGTGATCAACGTCTTCCACCATTTGAAACAAGGAAAGGGTAAAAAGTAAGTTGCTGCATTATCCTAGTCAATGTTGGCAATAAAGTTTTGCGAGTAAACTTCTTACTTGGATGCGTAACATCTTTTATGTGTTGAACCAGGAGCACCCCACTCATCCTTGATCAGAATTACATTCATATCAAGAACCAAGTGATCAAAGCCGAGCGTCGTGTGCTGAAGGAGCTGGGCTTCTGCGTTCATGTCAAGCATCCACACAAGGTCAGTCTAGTTTATCGTTAAATGTTATTAAAGGGGCAGTCAACGTCGACTTCCATTCGTTCACATGTGAATGCATGAGATTATAAACGCAAGCTTGTGAAAAAGCTTTGCGTTTCGGTGGATTTCAACGTTGAAGTTTGGTCAATTCTGAGCTGAGAAATCACATCGTGTAACGAAAACAAGATTTGTACCCTTTTCGGAAAGCCTAAGATATGGAAAATTTCATAAACCGTTTTATTCCACTGCATCTTATCAAGGATGGCCGTCCGTACCTTTGCAATAATATCACTTCTCTTGCATCTCTTTCAGATTATAGTCATGTACCTGCAAGTTCTTGAGTGCGAGAAGAATGCGATGCTGGTTCAAACGGCATGGTAAGTGTGTTTTTGTCATCAGAGCTTCTAAAACTGCCCTTACTTTATTGTGACATGGAATTTTATTTCCCTTTATAGTGGACACATTGGATCAGGTTTATGGTTGGACTGGTGTTGCGTTTCCACTAGCAGAGTCAGATAGTTGTCATTGATTTGCTCATAGGAAAGATAGAGTTTATCTGAGACCAACCGATGTTTGGTGCTCGGGTATCAGCACAACTAGTGGAAACGCTGCATTATTAAACATGAATTGCGTTAATGCTTGGTATAACGGCAGGTAAGACAGGTTCACATTATTCCGGCATCGACCGCTTGTTGTTTAAATGCGTGTCATGTTTTTCACGTTCATCACATCATTGAGGTTGAGGCTTATGGAGAGCTCTGTTTAACTTTGTCCTTTCTCTACTCTTTGATTAAAGGGTAGCCCACGGTGGTAAGTGTCACAGAAAACGCCCATCTCCTCAGGCGCAAGACCCAGGAACCCTTCCACCTCATTGGCCGGCCTTTGAGTCCCCCAGCCAATCCAGTGAGAGCTCTCAGCGGAGGTTCTCTGGATGGAAGGCCTTGGCCACCAGGCAGCGTCAGCCTGTGTTGAACCAGGATTTGATTTGGTTGTTGCCCGTAGTTAGATTTTGAGCTCTGAAGGCTTTTTTAGCAGTGAGACGGTATGTTATACCTTCTTCATATGAATCACATGTTCGTGTGAGTTTAAGTTGTCTCTCCTCACACGTTTTGAAAGAGTTTGAGATTGCTTCAGTTGGCTAAGATTAGTTTACTCCATCATGGCTACGTTTGAGAAAAGAGAGGGAAAGGACATGAAGTTACGAGTCTCCGGATGATGATGATGTGTGAGAGAGAGCATTGCAGGTGTTGTATAGGTGTATCTCCGTGTGTTGCAGGAACTACATGAACGATGCCCTCAGAACCAACGCCTTTGTGAGGTTTGAACCCGAGACCATTGCGTGTGCCTGTATCTTCCTCGCCGCCCGAGTACTAGAGGTAAGACCTTGGATGGGTGTTCTAAATCACATTTTTAACCACCATTCAGCATCCAATACCATAACTGTGACATTGGCGCATATGTTGTTTTTTATTGATTGGCGTTGCATGTCTTGATTGCATTTTGACCGTTATTTCTTTAGATTCCTCTTCCCTCTAAACCACAATGGTATCTTCTCTTTGGAGCTACTAAGGAGGACATCAAAGAAATATGCGTGAGCACCATGAAGCTTTATTCGAGGAAAAAGGTACAATAACTGACTTCATAAACGAAATATTTGCTGGACATCTGCTTGACGTTTTTGGATTATCTTGTTAAGACATGTTTGGCTTTATGTCTCAGCCAAACAGTGAGCAACTTGAAAAAGAGGTAGAAAAGCATAGGCTGGCCCTGGAAGAGGCTAAACTGAAAGCCAGGGGACAAAATCCCAATGGCACGCCGGCACTCTTTGGCGTCGGTGGATTTTCCCCAGCATCAAAGCCTGGTAAGTTTGTTTGGCTGTTTGTCTTTCTGTTGACTAAGATTTTTGCAAGTACTTGTCAATTCAAAGGCAGCTAATTTGTTTGCTTTTTCAGGTTCTCCACGAGAAGTCAAGGCAGAAGAAAAATCGCCAAACTCTAAACTAGCAAAAGAGCCCGAGAACAGACAGTTGTTTCCGAAAAGCCCCGTGAATGGGTAAGCATTTTAATATGTTGTTTTGTATCCAAACACGATTGGCAGATGTTAGTTACGCTATATAATGTGCCATATTGTCTAATCTTTGCTTTTTTTTTTATAGGAGCGTGAAAAAGGAGGAGAGCAAAGTGTTTCTGAATGGCAAGCATCACAGTCGGTCGAGGTCGCGCTCTGTATCTCGCTCTCCACGCAGACTGTAAGTTCATGAGATTTAGACGTTACTTCATAAGCGATTCTCGACATCTAGAACAAGAGAGGTTTTTAGTTGGGATCATTTGTGGTGATAATAGTTTAATGAATTGAATTTGCATTAAAGGGATAGTTCCCTCAAAATATAAAGGAAATCCGTCACTTATTCTCTTCTTTATTATATTTGTAAAACCTCTCATTTTTGGAGGTGAAACACAAAAGATATTTTGAGAAATGTCTCATAGTGGAAGTCAACGGGGTTATCAAGGGTTTTCCGAATATCTTGTTTCGAAAATCATACGGGTTTGGAATGACAAAAGAGTAAATTATGAAAAAAAGACTCGTGTTTGAAACTGACATTTCTGGGGCACCATTGACTCACATAGTAGAACAGCTCGAGTAATTCATGACAGAATTGTCATTTTTCCTCGAACTGCCCCTTTAAGACATTTTTGTTCCAGTTCTGTATAATCGCTCTTAATGCTGATTCAATAACGCAAACATTACTGCTTTCTTCAGCCGAAGGAGCCACTCTGGAACGTACAGCTCTCACAGCAGCCACAGTCCGTCTCCACGGCAACACAAAGGTCGCAGGGCGTCACCGATTACACAGGTGGTGGCGGAGCACAGACAGAGCGAGTCCAGTAGGCATGGAAACAAAAAGAGGAGGTCACGGAGCCGATCTCGCAGCAACTCTCGCGACAAAGGCCGCGACCGTGACTCTGCGAAAAACAAGCAAGATCGCGGCAGCGGTCACTACTGGGACCACCGTGATCGAGAGCGTGAGCGGGGCCGATCGCACGATCACGGACGAAGCAAACATCAGAGCAGATCACATTCTGGACACAGCCATAGCAGACACAGGAGATGAGGCATCATGGACTAAACGCTTGCTTCCAATCGTGATTTTACACACTTCTTGGTTACCTCTTTGAGATGTGGATGTTCACAGTGAACGGTTCTTGCTTATGACAGGCTCACGTAGAGTTCTTTAGGCAAGGCAGTGGTGCCTTTTATGTATTTGACCGTTGCATTTTACTTTAAACTTGAAAGTGGGAATATGACAGACCGCTAAAATCTGCATATATCAGGGATCACTTTTGCACAGAGGAGCCTTACGAGACCCGTGCGTGTGTATTTTTCATATGTACAGCTGTATTGTTTGTGCGGTGTATATACAAAGCTTATTTTTATGATGTCGGAAACGAAAAAACTTTTGTATTCATGTCTTCACAAAATAAAACTGATGGTTATTACCTTAATGCTTTTTGCGTGTGTTCAAAATCATTATGATCACAACATGAAATCTTGCTACAATTCGTTTTATGTAACTTGCATTTTCCGTAAAAGTAGCTTTAAAATGAAAAACACTTTAATTCAAACAACCAATTTAAATATAATCTAATGTATAAAGCTGTTGCGTGTGTCATTCTGTGACCGTCCCTGGTGTTATCCTGCGTATATGTGTGTAAGATTTCCTAAGAGTCACGCTGCCGTGATGGGACACTCCGCGTGGCAGCACACACTCCTCTGTTAACTTCTTCACCTCGGGGTCCCAGCAGAGAACAGTAGCGATGACCTCATTCTTATCATCACGACCGCCATTGATGAAGATCTTGTTGTTGCAGGCGGCGATGCCACAGCTGGCCCTTTCACATCTCAGATGAGTTATCAGCGTCCAGGAATCTTCAAGAGGACTGTAGGAATATAATGCCTTCATCGCTCCACCTTTATCATAAAGTCAGACAGATTAGCATACTAAATTGAATTGTCTGTGTGGTCTTTTTTTAAAGGGGTAGTTCACAAAAAAAGATTCTTTCAATATTTACTCTCACATCATTCCAAACCTGTGTGACTTTGTTTCTTCTGCAGAACACAAAAGAAGATATTTTGAAGAATGTTGGTAACCAAACAACATTGACCCCCCCATTGATTTCCATTGTACGGACACAAAACCAAACATTTCTCAAAATACCTTCTTTTCTGTTCCACAGGAGAAAGTCATTTAGAAGGTTTCGAAGTGACAACATAAACAAACGTTACTGCGCACGCGCACGTTTCTTAACTTCCGGGACACATTCAGAGATAATAGAGTGCCTGTAGATTATTTCTGATAACATTTAAAAGAAACCGAGAAGAACTGTTACTTGGCTAAACTTGTCTTTCCAAATTATTTTGAATTTAGACTGCGATACCAAGCTCGACCGCTAGATGTCAATGTACCGTACGGTTTGTTTAAATGCGACCACACTACAGGACCCGTTCAACAAATTTTTGATTTAATAAAATGAACATACAACAAAATTCAACAAATTGTTTATTTAATACAATTAGCCTATTATTCAATCAAATAATAATATAAATTAATATCGACATAAATAAAATAAAATAGAAATAGTTATATTATAGAGCTTGTTAATCGACGTCACGCCGCCTTGAATGTTGCGTCATCTTGGGAGGATGACTGCTAGTGCGTTTGTTTTTCTAGTTTAACTAGGAAATATAGCTATGGTAGGTCGGTCTTGCTGTGTTAAAAACTGCAATAGCATTACGCAAAGTCTTTCAGGGAAAGCCCATGGTTCTTTCACATTCAATTTCTCCATATATCAAATAAAACAAGTAACGGTGCACATCAAAACAATAATAGCAGTGGAGTATTATCCTCCCAAGATGGCGGCGCCACTGCAACATGCAACATAGGGCGTGACGTCCGCTTCACATTCTCTATTAGACACTAGCCAAACACAGATTATGCCAGAGTTTTTGATGCTATATCTCCTTAAATTGGCACTTTATTTAGACACCAACAAAGAATTAACACTCAACTGTGGTCCTTACCTAATGTTATAAATACCTATGTGGGAACTGTGTCTTTGAATCTTTGCCCAATGTTCATTCATTTTGGAACAGGTTCACAGATTGTATCGTATGGAAAAAAGGTTTGGCTACTTCCCAATCAATATTTAATCACAAACAAAATTAAGGAAGTATCATTTAAACGTATTCTTACAATCTACCCCACAAAACATTTCCTTATGAAATGTAAAAAAGATATAGTTACGAATTGCACTTTTTGTAATAATTGCTTAGAAGCTATGGTTCATTTATACGGGTACTGCCCATTTGTGAAACCTTTTTGGGAAAATGTTTATGATTTTATTATTAAGAATGTTGATAGAGATTTTGTTTTATTTTGGAATCATATACGTTTTGGAGACTCATCAAAGAATTGACCATACTAAGCAATTGTATTTATATGATTAATTTGATCCTTTTGTTAGCAAAAATTTCATTTACACAGATGTACATTTTCTGGAAGAAAATACTGTTTGATTTCCTTTAATAAAGAAATGGAACTTTATGTTGATTCAATTCGATTTTCTTTGAAACAAAAGGCACTGACAACATTGCAATTTCTTTCATATCTTTTTGTAAACTCCCCCTAGTGTTTGTTTATGTCTGTGTTTTGATACTATATTACTGTCAATAAAAAAATAAATACAAAAAAAACTAGCCAAACACGCGCGTCCTATAAAATGGTCTTCACAGGTTTTGTCATGACATGAAGGTGAATAAACGAGAAGATTTTCATTTTTGGGTAAACTATCCCTGTAACTTTGATTATCTTAAATCCTAAAATGAGATTACAAACCAACAACGTAGATATCGTCCTTAAAGGTCACAGCATTTGTGCATTTGGCCTCAGTGGGCATTGGGCATTTTAATGTCCATTCGTTTAACTTCGAATCAAAGCACTGCATGTTGTTTGTGGCCAGCTTGCCATTGGGCCCTCCACCGATCACAAAGATCATCTTGTTGTAGCTGGCGGCAGAAAAAGAGCTCACGCTGAGCATGAGTGGCGCTGCCTTGAGGAAGATTCAAAACAAAACGGATTAACAAAATGGACTCTACGATAAACAAGATTCCTGCGGAGTAACTCAAACCAACATGATAAATGCAGAAAGATCAATTCTCTATTATTAATTATTAAATAACGATGACAACTGTATAAACGACTACATTTCGTATATGATGTAATTGATTATTACTACTGTTAATGCACCCCCTTGTAAACATGTAATATTGCCGTTTTTTACATTATTTACATTACGCGCCAGCTCCAATATGGTGGACGACTTACATAACGCGTCCCATAGATACAGCAACTAATGAGGCATCTATGTTTACATATCTACGGCAGTAGTAACATCGTTATTGTAATAGAATCAGGGCCTAAGGTCACCTGGACTCACCTCTGTCCAGCAGTTGTGAAACGGATCGTAGGCTTCGACACTGTTCAATCTCTGGATGCCATCGAAGCCACCCAACACATAAACCTTTCCTCCAAGAACTGCCATCTTGTGTCTCCAGCGCCCTGTGGTCAGATACTCGATCTGAATCCACTTGTTTAGCGACGCATTATACTTCCACACATCATGTAGTGTTTCCTTGCCACCTGTCGCAGACGATTGATCAGATTTATTGAGAAAAATCGTATTTTGCATCAATGCAACTTCATAGTGACACGTGCACTTTAAGCACTTCAACAGCTGTATATGACAGCATCCAAGGTGCGCAAGAGTGTAATGCGTTATTGTTGCTCACCAGATATGAACACTTCGTTTCTGAAGGTGACACAGGCAAACTCCACCCACTTTTTGTTTTCGTTCTCAGATTCCATGTCTGTGTTTGGTAGTTTTGCCACCTCTAAGCGGCTCCTGCGCAGCGGATCCAGACAGGTCACCTCGGATACAAACTTCTCATCCTTTGTGCATCCTCCAATGATCATGAACACCTCCGACTGGAACTCCCGCACTCTCGGTTTGGTGCGCTCCGAGATCACCTTCAAACCAAGACACGGGGTGTTTTAATAAATGCAAAAGCGTGTTTGAACGGTTTGAACTGGAGCTGTGGTTGTGGTTTGCCTGCCTTGGGAAGTTACCTAACCTTCTTTCCACCGTTTGTTCACAATAACACGAGAGAAGCATTTCCTCTGACAAAGAAAGTATGATGACACAGTTGTATAGTTCACGAAATAAAGTCTTTCATCATTAACTCACTCTCGTGTCATTTCAAATCTGTACAAGTTTCTTTTTAGATATTTGGAAGAATGTTGGTAGCCAAATGATACTGGACCCCATTGACTTCCATTCGATGACACAAACCACTGAGACATTTCTCAGAATATCTCCTTTTGTGTTCCACAGAAGAAAGAGTCGCATACAGGTTTTGAACAACACGAGGGTAAATAATTGACAACCTTTTTATTTTTAAATGAACTGTCCCTTTAACCTTTCCCTTCCCATATTTGAATGTCTCGTGATCTGACCGACGTCATGAGCACAGCAAACTAAGATGACAAAGAAAGGTCACCTTGAAAAAGCCGTTACTACTGACCTCGTTTCCCGACAGGTGATAAACTCTTGCCTCCTGCAGGAGTGGAAACGCCTCTGCACATTTGCGGATCAAAGGATCTCCTTCCACTCTCTCCACAAAGTACCACGGATCCAACAAGGGCAGCCGCACGTGCGTGAGAACGCGGGGCAGAAAAGGCAGTCGTTCCTGCTCCCGTGCCCTCACCCAGCGGATGACAGTCTCAAAAACCTGCTCCTCTTCCGTTACCCCCAGATCATCCCGCAGGAGCAGACTGACCAGCACATCTACGGGAAGCTCCAGGATCTCATCGTGATCCATGACTTGAGAGAAGTTCTGCATGATGAAGCTGTGGACTTGAGCTTTCAGAGGGTCCAGCGAGTGGACGTCAGCTAGATTCAGGATCCCTACGCAGTTTTCAGGGTGTAAGGCCTCCGCTAGATAACTGGCGCAGGCATCAACCATACGGGGAAACTGCAGGAAACGTGGATTAAAGCTTTCTGCGTCCATCGTTATGCTTTTATGGATTGGTATCCATCTTGTTATAATTAGAGAATCATAACTTGCATTGTAAAATATACAATAATTTGCGCATTGTATGTCATCAAGCAATTAAACAATTAACGTGAATATAAATTAAATGTCAAACAAAAAAAGTATTCATTGATTTAAATGCTATTACAACGACTCAAGAGTTATTGATTCTTTGTGGAGGTCAACCAGAAGTTACGTTTGGGCCACAAAACATTTGTTTATGTTGCTGCTACTGAAACCGTCTATATAGAGCAAACCTATGACCCCACCCAACTGTACATGTGATGACTAAAACGGACTCTGAATGGAGAAACATCCTCTCGGTAAACAACGTTTATTTTCACTTCCCTGTTGTACTCGACAAGTGAAATCAACACAAAAATGTTTTATAGAGATCATGTAATATGCGGTCACACGTTTTCACAACCGACTTTGGTCAAAAGAATGAACAATAATGATATTGTTACAATACTCATATTTGTAACAAAATTCGTCACATTCATTTGTTTATTTTGTTTACTTGGTTTTTTTGGGGCCAATGAAACAAACTTGGGGCCAGTGGCATAAACATAGGCCTAGTCGCTAAGTTAAGACACCGTCTTAACAACTACTCTCACTGACAATTAGTTGGGACTAATTGGTCTTACTTTTCAGACTTCAGACCAATCTACCTTTTTATATAACTGACTTGAAGAAGTTATAACCAGTCTTGAAGAGAACATTGATATGACTAACATATAAGACTAGTCTGAGCAGTTTATGCAACCGGCCCTTGCTTGTAACGATTGTAGTTCTTAAAGTGATAGCTCACCCCGAAATTCAAACGATATTATCATTTATTCACCCTCATGTCATTTCAAACCTGTATGGCTTTCTTTCTTCTGCAAACACGAAAGAAGATATTGTGAAAAACGTTGGTAACAGAAATCTGATGGTTCCCATTGACTTGGCATTGGTTTTGTGCCCATACAATAGAACTGAAGAAGGACCGGCGGTTTTTGTTTGCAAACATTCTTCAAAATATCTTCTATCTCATGTCATCTCAAACCTGTATGACTTTCGTCTGCAGAACATAAAGAAGATATTTTGAAGAATGTTGGTAACCAAACAACTTTAGACCCCATTGAATTCCAAAGCCACTGAGACATTTCTCAAAATATCTTCTTTTGTGTTTCACTGCATTAATTCGTCATATACAGGTTTTTATCAGCATATGGGTAAATAAATGATGACCAGATACCGGCACTGGATTATTTACAAGATTATCATATAGTAGCATTAACACAATATCAATAATAACAGTTAATATCAGTTATTCTCAATATGGTATATTGCGACATCCCGTTCTACAAAATGTTTTCTAGATGTTCTAATACAAACCTGAAACAGACTGGCAGCCTCAAGCATCTTCTGAACATTGTCTTTAGTGATGGTGACTTTACTGGTGTACGTATATTCAAGCAGAATTCTCATGGTGTCCGCGTCAAGACCGTTAATATTTACACTTTCTTCATGCTTCTCTCTTAAGTCATTGCAAAACATTGCTCTGCAAAAAGCAAAAGGTTCAAGTTTAATAATAAACTCATCCGTGGACGTGTGTAGACACAGAAATCTCTCTGACCTGAAATAATGACTGGCTGCTGCAAGGACCACCCGATGGCAGGAGAAGCGTTGGCCCTGGACGTGGAGCGTCACGTCTGTTAGTCTCTCCTCTAGGTGAAGATCACACAATCCGTTCTGTAAATGTCCTGCAAACCCAGAGTCTTCGAATACAACATGATCATCTTCCTGGTTGCTTGGCGTTGAGCTCTCCAGCATGCCGAGACCTCCGGTTGAAGCCTCAGCATCGCTCTTAACAGCTGAAGGGCATTCGGAGTTATTCTCTAAAGTATCGCCCATCATCCGGAGTTCAGGGTGGACGCAAAACTTACTTATTGTTTCTCTGAATCAAGATGAACACCATGAGACAAACAGAGCCGAAGATAAAAGCTGAATTGATCTTTCTTAACGCGCGAGCTTCCTGTTTTTGAAACGGCTCTGAATTCACATTGTAGCGGTCTGGTGTAAAAAGAGGAAGTGCTGAAGACTACGAAGAACTCGGTGACCACAGGAGTCATTCGGATGATGACTGTGCCTCTGTTGACTTCCTCTTTAAAACTGTTAGTTAACGCAACGTTTATAAGCCATCAGAACAACAAAAGTGCATTTAAAAAAGAACGAGATCCGAAGGAAGCAATAGTGCAAGTTCTAAAAACGTTTTGGTCCAAGTGTATTTTAATAATAATTTACAAATGACGTTGTAGGTAGGTCTCATTAACCAAAAACTTAATAAGCGTTCAAAACGTTTCTTATTGACATGTAGTTTTTACTCAACAGGTTTTAGACTAAACATGCAGGAAATAAAGCAAAAACATTAGAACATGCATTAGATTCCGGCATTGTGTCCGACCGTTAGTTAAAATACAAAACACTGTATACATACACACATAAATAAGACAACAGCTTGTGAAAAATGTCCCGATCCCTGTTTTGTTTTCCGTTTCTGCATGCGAATCAAAGTACATCATATACAAAACCATTTAATACACGACAGGTTATTCAGACAACAAATATCCGATGACAGAAATGGTTCATTTCATACAGCACAACTGTTCCATTTCCATTTTGAGACAACTAAAGGCAAACCGGTAGTAGGCACAAGTGACAGGTCATTAGGAGAGATCGGATATATGAGAGTCCAAGTATTACAATACTTCTCCGGAAAAATAAAAAAGGGAAAATACTTTGTTAGGCCAAAATGAACTAACACTCATGTCGCGACTAGCACAATTCAACAGAATCGGGACAGAAACTCATGAAACGTTCAAGCACGTACTGACCCACGAAAACGTGAAACAAAATGAAAGACATCAGTAGAAAACGAGAGGGCTTTACAGTTTCTGGCAGTTCAGCCCCTTCAGGCACTTAAAAAGAGTTTGGCATGATTGTGCAAGTCATCAGTCGCCCAGTCCTCAGGGCTGAAACACGAAGGTCCTCTTCTAGGGTCAGATGAGAGACTGTGCCGGAGTGATGGAGGTCTTCACAGCCATCGGAGGCTAGCGATTACTCTTCATTGCCTCCTTGGCTGCTAGTATAAGAGGAGTGAGACTGGAAAGAGGCTTGGCCAGCTTGAGGAACGGATGCTACAAAGGAAACATGTCTCTCTTGTAAATCACATTCTTCAAGTATGAGCGGATAAAAACAAACCTGAGTAGTTGTGGGGTCAGCGTCTTACCTGGAGAAGTTCCTTTCCTCCACCTCTCTTCTCCACATCCATCTCAAGACAGCGGTTCAGGAAGCCTCTAAATATGGGCGACAGCTTCTCTGGGTTCTGAAGTTCAGGGGTGCCGTTAGTGGCGATGAGGTACAAAGCCTGAAGACGGAAAGAATATTAACCAAACACAGCACGCGCCGTGATGACAAACAATGTACAGGCTGTGTCCATCATCTTGTTGGCAGGGGAAGCGCACTTTCTTCACATTTAACTCAGCCGCCCAATCACAGTGCAGGACGAGTAACTTCAAAACACGGCAGAAGATAATATTTCCGTCTCCAAGTATTTCATTCTTACCAGATGATATTCCCAAACTAACACAATGTAGAAATGTGTCGATTTAACAAACTCACACACAACACACTGTTTTGATGGATATTCCATAAAAACAGCATTTTTAGAAGAGCACCTGGCACGCTTTGGTTGACTCACAGCCTTATTTTAATAAGGTTCATCATTACACTTTCTAAATGTTGTGTTACATGCATTTGATAGTAAGACAACTAATATGAGAGAATACCAGAAACGAAAATGTGTTCCAATTTATGTCATCGAAATTAATAATTCGCTGTTCACCCAAAAATGAAAATTCTGTCATCATTTACTCCTCTAGTCATTTCAACCTGTATGACTTTCTTTCTTCAAAAGAACCCAAAAGAAGACATTTCGAAGAATGTTAGGAACCCAACAACTCCTGCACCCATTCACTTCTGTTGTACAGAGTCGATGGGTACCGCCGTTGTTCGGTTGCCGACATTCTCCGAAACGTCTTCTTTTGTGTTCTGTAGAAGAAAGAAAGTCGCACAGGTTTCATAATTTCAACGACACAAACTGAAACGCATTACAATTGTTTTACTATAAAATACATCCAAGTCCAAGACAACAGCGGCTCACCCTCAGTGGATTCTCATTGAGGTAAGGTGGTTCTCCCTCTACCATCTCAATGGCCATGATGCCCAGAGACCATATGTCCACTTTAGGCCCGTAGGCCTTACGTGTGACCACCTCAGGGGCCATCCAGTAAGGTGTTCCTACCATTGTGCTCCTCTTACTTTGCTCAGGGGTGATCTGAGCACAGAACCCAAAATCGGCTAAAAAAGAAACAAACATCATTACAAACTGCATGCAGAACATATACAAAAGGCGAACCTTGAGAGCGAGACTCACTTAGTTTGACGGATCCATCCATTCCTAAGAGAACATTGTCGCTTTTGATGTCTCGATGGATGACCTGGTTTGCGTGCAGGAACTCGAGCGCTTGTAAACACTGTGGAAAAGCCGCACCACAATATTCAGACAGTGACGGCACAATTACACAAATCCGAGCCCTTCAACTACGGCAAAAGATGATACCTCTCTGCAGACAGCAGCAATCTGTGCCTCATCCATACATGTTTCTGTCACAACATCAGTAAGAGATCCTCCGGCGAGATACTCCATGACCACAAAGAGCTCGTCCCCAACCAGGAAGCTAGAATGACACATGAAAATCAAATGTAGATGCATGAACTGGAAATACATGTTATAACATTGTGAGTTTCGTCAAAAGCCTGAACACGTATTGACTTCTTTAGATTTTGTGAACAGTACTACCTGTCTACGAAGTTGACGATGTTTGGGTTCTTCATCTCCTTCATCACCAGGATCTCATTGATGATCAGCTCCTTCTTGGGCTGTTTCTGGAGGTTAATCTGCTTGATGGCGACCTAAAAACAGGTTTTTACGGTCAGTGAAAAAAAAAGGCCTATAAGGACGAGAATGGACAGAACTGGATGGACAATTACCTCTTGGCCTGTTGCAACATCAATGGCTGTGTACACTGTACCAGATGCACTGTGGAGACAACATTCATTTCAAGCAATCTTAGGCCGTGTTCAGACTTGACTTCTTTTTCGAAGCCGCTAGCATCTGTTTTACATTATAATCCTATAGAGCAAACCGTGTTTTCAAAAAACGTCCCGAGCGCTTTTTTAAACACCAGCGCCGGCGTCTTTTTCTGCAGCTCAGAGCGTCTTTTGAGGTTGGAAAAAAACCCCGCCCTATACGCTCCTTTTTCACAGCTAACCAATGACAGAGACCTGTCGTTTCCATAACAACATGCGAGGAACGCCCGTTGGAGCATAGTTTTGTATAAATGTAAGTTTCACTATCATCAACTGATTGCCTTTCTAGCGAGAAATTAGTATTGTAGTTTTTAAATATGTGATTAGTTATTGCAAAGACGCTCTCGGTTTATAATTCAAATAGACTTCCGTTAGTCTGCTTATCTGTTTCTCAGACGCTGCCTCCGAAGTCATGGCGTTCGGCTGCTATTTGTAACCAAACGCGGCTTTTTTTTTTTTTTACTAAAAAAGCGCCTTTGTCAACTTTTTCTTCTCAAAAAAGAAGTCAAGTGTGAACACGGCCTTACACCTACACGCTAATAGCACTGTTATCAATTACACCAATTATAACTAATGGCAAACTAAATAGCAACTCTTCCAGAAACACTTAATGGAACTATAATTGTAAACTTTTAACAACAGATACAGTATATAGTACATATCTTTTATTAAATACACATATTTACCCTTGTCCGATTTTTTCGTATCTCGTGTATTTTTTCTTGGGGTCTCCAATACTGACAATTGTTCCTGAGGTTCAGATAACAGAGTGAAATGTCAAACAGTTTTTTGTTTTCAGCGACACTGCACATTTAAGCGTTGGTACGTATCTAATGTACTGAGATGAACAATCTAATGAATGAATCAAGGCTGAGAGAAAGACATACTGAGTTTCTCCATGATCTCCTCATCGGTCATCTTGCCCTTGCCCTTCTTCTGTTTGTCTTTGGCATCTGTCTCTGCAACGGCTGCAGGTGCTGGAATGGGATCAATGACCGAGCGGGTGTATACCTGCACACACAATAAAGAAATGATTGGATTTTAACTTAAATCAGTTACATCGAACAAATCTGTATTGAGCAAATACATTTATGTATTTTTTCAAACTGTATACAATACTAGTATGTTTTTCCTATCTTCCAGTTAAAACATTCCTAAAACAACAAATTAAATTAACAAGTAAACTTTGTTGCTTAAAATAATATTGTTAAATTTGTTATAAAAAAATAATTTAACACAAATAAAATATACGTATAGCCATTGTTCATTAAAAAAAACCTCACTACAATTATGCATAATAAAATTTTAAATTCTAAAGTAAATTTATCTTGTTATTGAGATATGAATATATTTTTACTAAACCACAAAACTAAAATATCGATTAAGAAAATAACCTAAAAATAAGAATGTGAACGTTCTAACAAGAAAAACTTTATCTCCATAATGACATCCCAGATCAAACCAAACAGCGATACATTTTTTCAAAATAAATCATTAAAATATTGATGACGAGATTCTGTGGGTCTGGCGACTATAGCGCAGACCCGTGACAGTGCTCATAAATAGACTCATTTGAAACGAGTGGGGTCTTGAACCTGGAAACCGTATTTCTTACGGAAAGTAGGTTTGTGTCCACTCACAGATATGGTGTGATGTGGGCGTGGTGCTACAATAGGGGGAGGGGCATCATCGTCATCATCATCATCAGGGCTCTTAAGCGGTGATTGCTCTGAGCCTTTCTTTGCTGCCGGTGCATCTTTATCTGAGAGCCAAAAAACAGACAGACTTGTAATGAGGGGATCCACACACACAACCAGCGTGGCGTTTTACGGATGTATTACTATACCTGTAAAGCTGAGGTATTTCTGCCTGGTGTTGCCGGTGGAGTCGTAGAATTTGAGCACATCCAGCACGGCTTGAGGGTTTTTCTTCTGCTCCGATTTTGTGATGTTGGAAGTCTGCAGGAGCCGAGCCCATTGCTCCGGCATGCCCTGAGCGACGACAGAAACAGGATGAAACGGAGAAAGAAAGAACAATACGTCACCACCGTGACAGGAGATGAGCGTCATGAAAAATGGGGGAACGGATTTAATCGGCACGCTGAGCAAATGAATCAGACGCTCGCTGTATCACTGAATTATACGCTGGCACATCTGATAGATTACGTCTCAGATCAGAGGGAGCATGTGTAAATGACACCAGAAGAAAGCAGTTTTACTCACCGTGAACTCTCCTGTGACGGAATCAAAGCCCACATGTATGGTGTGCTCGAAGTCCGAAGGGTTGGAAATCTCCGGACGCTCCTTATCCTTGTCTTTTTTTCTTCCTTAAACAGAAATTACGATTGTGGTTAGATGACCTGATCAATATTTGTTGGTTGCAACAAAAAAAATGAATGCATAATCACACTCAGTACTGAAAATACTGCATTTCCTTATTGACTTGGTGTAAAAGTACTCCGAAGTACTGGTAATGTTGACAACCTTTGTGCATTACGACGAAAGACATGCATTTTTTACCGTGTTTGTGTAATATTTGGTTGCAACAGGACATTACACACCTTACAAAAACGGAAAAGCTAAAAAAAAAACAGATTTTCTGTTTTAACATTATACATTATGCCAAAATGCTTGCATTGAACCAAGCACCCTCGGTGTGACTTCTGGCAGTGTTCTGTCGCTCTTACCTTTCTCTTGTGAGAATATGGAGGTGATCTTGTAGCGGTGTTTGTCTCTCTTCTCCTCGGGGAGGGAGGGCAGGGGTTTAGTGCCGGGAAGGGTTGACATATTGTCCTTGTTGCCAGTGCTAAAGGTGCTGCTCATTCTGACTGGGGGGGCAGGTGGTTTGTCCTCCAGCTCACCGTTGTCAGACATGACACAGAAACACACGCAGAGGAGTTAGAGGGTTTCAGAGATCAACCTGCAGAGGGCGGCAGAGAGACACAGAGATGACACATGAATGAGCAACTGAGATGCATGAATAAAAGATACTTGTGCAAGTCGAGGATGTCTGGAAAGACTCTTGGAAAGAAACTGCTTCTGTAAAGGCCTGTTCACACCAAGCGCGATAACTAGGGATGTAGCCACTCACTCAGCTCACGATGCGATGCGATTCACGATACGGATCTCACGATGAGACTTAATCACGATTTTTTTACAGAATGAGTTGAGGAAAATTGTATTATTGTTATTTCTCTAATGCTGCACAATGTCAAATAACAAAACTAAATTGCAGTTTTAAAACAAATTCCAAATCAAATAAAAAATAAATAATACAAAAGTCTCTTAATATAAACAAACTGAGACTTTGTCTGTGCTTTTCCTAACTTAAACTTTTTTAAGAAAAATCAGCATATCCACGTTTACCAAGTTGGCAAAAACACAGCGGCCCCTGCTGTTCAAAACATGTACTGCGATTTTTATAACGTCTCAACCGACTTCATCACATATTATAATCGATATTCAACCGGTTCACGGCGAATCGTTACATCCCTAGCGATAACTCATCAACAGCTGATAACATTATTTATATTTTAAGGTTGCACGCTTTCATGCTTCAAACATGCAAAGCCTTTAAAGCGGTGGTCACCAACCCTGCTCCTGGAGATCGACCGTCCTGAAGATTTCAGCTCCAACCCCAATCAAACACACCTGAACTATCTAATCAAGGTGTTCAGGTTTGCTTGATAATTACAGACAGGTGTGCTGAAGCAGGGCTGGAGCTGCAGTCTGCAGGACGGTCGATCTCCAGGAGCAGGGTTGGTGACCACTGCTTTAAAGGGATAGTTCATCCAAAAATGAAAATTCTGTCATGAATACTCTACCTCAAGTTGTTCCAAACCGGTATACGTTTCTTTGCCTGTTAAAACGGTAGTCAATGATGCCCCAGAAATCTCATTTGCTAACATTCTTCCAAATATCTTTCTTCGTGTTCGACCAAACAACGAGATTCCTACACGTTTGGAACAACTTGAGGGTGAGAAATTCATGACAGAAATTTCATTTTTGAGTGAACTGTCCCTTTAAATTCAAATGGATTTTGTTTGGCTGTCAATGTTTTACTGTTCATCGGCTAAAAGAAACACACGCTCTGAAAGCTCTGATTGTTATTCCCACTATTCATATAAATGAAGAAAGATTGTAAAAACTTTATTTTCGTCCATTGACAGCACACACAACAGTTTTATAAAACCAGCCAAGTCCACTAATCCAATAATCCTTGGTTTAAGTACATGTAAAACAACACAACTATTTCCGTAAAACCAGAGAGGACCATTTCAGAATTGTATTGCCTTTAATGAAAGCTTTCCAACCACCACAACAGCCACACCAAGAGTCTGTTAAAACAGTGAAATGCGAACTAACCGCTAGCTAACAGCTGCTACTGCAAAACCAAACAATCAACAAGTTAACAGAGACAGAGAGAGCCTGTGTATCACTTCTCATAGCTTCCTCCGTTTCCAGAAATACATCGACAATGTCTGTCCTGTGTGAAAGCCACTGATAAGTTTTGAAAACCCACTGTACATTGCTATACATACGTAACTATACATTGCTTCCTTCCTGATGCATATAACAGCTTTTTGTCTTTTATGACACGAGTCATAAAGTCATGAAGTGCCTTCAACCAACGCCTGAAATCCTTTGAAGGGTTACCCTCAAAAGTGAGAGCTTCGATAAGGGATAAAGGGTGTAGGGGACCAAACAACTGTTTCTTGAAGTGCCATTCTGCATCATCTTGTTATTTGAAGCTAACACGTTAAATTGTACAATTCTTTTGGTTGGTTGTAGTTTTATAAACATTTATGAAACTGTTGTCCCATGGCGCCATCTGAGAAGTAAAACGGCAAAACGGCTTTTGACTCACTGAATAAAGTTCTAATAAAGTTGTGTTAGCAAAAACACAAATATTGACCAAACAGCCATTTTATTTAGACAGAATAACATCTATAACTACTTTTCAAATTTAAAGCTGCAATACGTACCATTTGCCTCTCTATCGCCATCTCTGTTTGAAACATAAACTTGCAGGTTACGTCAGAGCTTATAGACTTGTGGGCAAATGCGTCGACATGCGGCATGATGATCCCGTCTCGAGGTCTTTTCCTGATCCCACCCCTTCTCTCTTCCACTTCGCTTCCTGTCACCTCGTACCGTACAATCGAAATAAAGGCAAAAAACTCCAAAAAATAAATCGAATTACTTTACTGATCTTTATACGGGTTGATAACAAATGGCGTCGAACTGACTAAATCATACCCGTTTCATTTTTAACCCATAAATGTTACAGGTTGCATGTAAATCTTTACCTACAGCTTTCAAAATTTTGCTCCACACATGATTCTGTGCGATCAGCAGATGTTTGGTGTGTGCAGGTTCCGAGGTGTTCTCGGCAGCAGTCTGCCAGGGCTTGGAAATCAGTGCCATCATGTGGCTGTCGGCATCATGTCTCCACCCCTATCACCAACATGTCCAAATAAGGTAAAATCCTGTCTCACCTCTGTGAGGTCAATTCGACAAATCAGACACATGCAACAAACTCAATGTGACCACAATGTCTTCCTGTTTGACAATACAGACGTACATAACCCATAAACGCTATTTAGAACAACACAAGACAAAAGAAAATCTGTCAAGTAAACAACGTCAAGCTAAGTAACAAACGGATTAGTTTGTAAATGAGAATGACAAGCAGTGATGCAAAATGTGCTGCAAGTGCAACTTTATACAAATAATGCATTTCACTGCATTGTTCAATCCAACTCTTTCACCTCAAAAAAATGGGGGAAAAAATCATGTTGTACCCAATCCACAGCTTATACATTTAGCACATGTAGGTGACAAGAGAGGTAAGAAAAAAAAAGATAAAACAAAAGCTAACTATTACGCAAGTCGTGCATGACAAGACAGTTCCTGTTCACTTAAAGAGAACAACTTAAGCACAATTTGTGCAGTTACTGTAGGAAAAGCTGCTGATTTTGCAACAAAGAGACTACAATTTCATTACATGACGCACGAAACCTCATACAAGAAACCCTAAACAAAATAAACATACTATTATTTTTGCCCTTACGGACCGCACATACTGATCAATTGATGAAAGTGCACGCCAAGTACAAAAAAAGTAAATAACTCTTGCATTACGCTAAATCTATCTTACAAAAACAACAAAATGACATCATACAACAGTTGAACAGCTTATGTCCCGCTAGCTGATTTTCTATAACCCGCAAACATTTCAGAAAACACAGTGTCATCACTATAATCTCACCCTGAAGAACCCTGATGGAAAGATTCCGCAGACGCTCTTGTCCCAGGTCTTCCACGCTCCCCAAACATCGAGTGTCTTTACTACGGCATGTCCGCGGTCCCGTTCTCCCTGTGCTTCCACAAAAGTGAGATACAGAGGCATGTCGATGCAGGCATGCTTCATTCCTCAGCGGGATGAAATGCTGCGAGTGCAGTCATGTCTTTGTGCTGCACATTACTATGGTGACGGACCAGCCCTCAGGCTCGATGTACGGCCCAAGAGCGGAGACTGGGCATACCTTTACACACCACATCCTAAAATACATTCACACCACTGGATACTGGGTGTCCAGCTCGTGTTTATGGAAGATGTTACTAGAAAGCACCTCATCTACAAAACCTCCGAATGTATAAAGTATAAATAACTGCGTTGTGACTGTAAGAACGCTTCCAGGACCAAGATAAAGATTTCAGTTGAAAATTCTCCATTTTCCCTTAAGGAATGTTTTTTGGGATTGTCAAGTTTTAACTTGCGTTCCCATAATGACTGTGATTTGGAGAAGGGTGGGACTCCTTAGCACGCAGCACCGTATTGCCTCAAACATAGTTCACTTCGTGAGTTTTTTCCCCCCACTTACAGCCAGTGTTTCAGGTTTCTCTGTCACGAATCGTTAGCACATCCCATCGTGACTCTTAAAGCCTCAGGCGACTAATTCCATAACCATTTCTGTCAGGCCACGCGTAACATGACTGTCCCTTTGAACAACCGGGTAGGCAAGCTAAATTCAAGCATGCACAGCACACGTGCACAGACTTGATGCCATTGCCCGTTTCACTATTTTAACAACTGTGCAAAATAAACAACAGTAGGTACAAGATGTTTTTTCCGCAATGACATCACAAAGACATTCTCTTACTTTTGCTATTCACAGCATGCATAACTTGGCTCAGCCAAAGCCTGCACGCTGTCCTTACAGTTTGCGTGATAAATAGGAAGCAAGATGAAAGCGTATGGGAAGAGGGCCTGTGGACATTCCCGTCTGCTCCCCTGAGCATCTGTGATTCTCCTTTACACCTAACCTGCATTATTTGTTTGGCACAGATGCTTTCCTGGCAAAAGTAAAACATGACAAAGCATGCAATGATGATCTTTCATAAAAACAAGAGCATTTACAAGCTTTGAGGGTTATTCATTACATAGTACATCAAACAATATACATGCATAGAGAAATTGCGGCCGTCTCTGTCAAATGTCGTGCCGCCTCAGGCTCTCGCCAAAATTATGTCGGGTGTCTTCACAAGAAATGCTGCGTCCATTTAACAGACTGTCATTTGTAACTGCAGTTGCGGCATTACGCCACAGTGGGGGCGCTGTTTCGTTATCAGTATACTGAGGCGCTCAAAAGAGTTGCAGAACAAGAGCCAGCCTGTGTTTCACGGCTGTTTGTTTTGTGTAGAAGTACGTTTAATTTCTTGAAATGTATTAAATTAACATGACGTCCATCATTGTAATGTCTTTAGCTGTGCAGTTGGATCGTTGAATCAACGTATACTGTACACAGCGAGTTCGCCAGTATGAACGCACATTGCGTACAGAACGACTCGCACACGAATGACTCATTTGAACCGATTCATTTAAATTATTGAACTTTTCAGTCACTAGCGAATATAAGAGATCCTTGAATCATTTAAAGTGAACCACAGAGAATGCAAGATGTGAATGAGCTTTGATCATTTAGTAAGACTGGTTAATTCAGTTGGCTATTGTGGGCTGAAAAGTTAGTTGAAAATGATAAAAAAAAAGCTTTATTTGATTAAAAAAGTGTTTGTTTGGTTGAATAAAAGTAATGTTTTATATTACAATTAATAATTGTCATTTTCATCTAATTTTATTAGAACTTTTAATATGTCAATGTCACTTTGGTTAAGCCACTTAAAGGTACGGTAGGCCTACGTGTGTGTACAAGATCAGGATGGCACCACCTCCGCCTCATTTTGCGCCAGGAAAAACCATGATTTATAATAATAACTATTAAATTTACTCTTAATGTGTTTTTGTTATGTAATATGTTTTGTAATGATTTTGTTACAGCATTGCTCGTTCATTTATGTAAAAAATATGTGAAAAAAGTCAACTAAATGGGTGATTTTTTATGTTGAATAAATCTAAATGTCTAAGATTGAAAAAATAAAGATTATTTTTTAGTAAGCAAGCAGTCAAAATGGATCCCACAGACCCATAAGACACGTGAGCTCTAGTGGATTTTCATTGGCTTTCAATGTTTTATGGAAAAAATAGCTCTTTCAGAGTTATTTTAACAATATTGTTCCTCTGTTGCATTATTGTTGTAGTCGTGGTGTGGACTCCGCTACTCTCTTAATATGTTTTAATACATCTAAAATGATTGTTAAAGCTTTATCTTGATAGCTACAGTTATTAGGCTTGGTGTGAAGATCCGGTTAACCTAAACATTCCAGCTTTGACCCTTAAAACACTTCTGATGACCAATTTCTGGTGCCAGTTACAATCTTCAAGCAACCACTAGAGAGACGTCGAACAAAAAAGCCATCAGCAGAGTGCCTGCACTTCCCATTACTCACATCCACTCGGCCTCTGATTGGTGGAAGGATAACACGAGCATTTCCTGATCCTAGCACAGACACCACAAGTGCAGGTCACATACTTGCCCTTAATCTGACCAACTGGACCAAAACAAAGATATGGGAGCACGCCTCTCCTCTACAGATGTGCAGTTGTGCGGAGGAACTGTTTACAGGAAGAGCGACCAGGGGCCTTTTGTATTTGCAGCTTCTATAAAAGGAAATACTGAGCAAGACTTCCTGAACCGAGCCGCTGTCCCCCTTCTGTGCTATTGGAGAATGTGGGCATGTGCTGGAGATGAGAGACAAGCCACTTGCTTCTTATTAAAGACACAAGTACAAACTTACTGTTTAACAAAATTGAAAAAAAAACCCTCTTTTTAATGCTTATACCCACTTAAAAGTTGTGAAAATATGCCATCTAGGCCATTAACAGAAAAAATGACATCACAGAGAATATAGACATGTTTTGGCATGCAGTTGGAAGGGCCATATAAAAAGTCAAACATAAACTTCGTTCCTTCAACTATGATTTACATTTTTCCCTCTTAACAATTTCCTCGCATGTGTGGATGTTTGTGCTTTGACTTTGCTAAATACGCGAATAGGTTTCGTCTTATCCGACAGCTCACTTGGCATTACTGAACATAACAGCAATTCCAACAAACATCCAAAATCAGAGAGACAGCTCTGCATAAACAAAACAAGTCTGCCCCTTGTTGTAAAGGCACAAGTTTAATGACAACCCAACATTTAACGTCCAGCATAAAGCAAATTTGAATTAAAGGCTCGACTGGACCTGATGCTGGCCATACAGATGTTCGGCGTTACTTACCAGAACTCCGCGTAAAACCTCTTCAGTTTTAGCTCCGCCTTCTTCGCGCTCCAAACTGGTGTGCCGCGGTTATTTAAGGATGATCTCCCTGGAGATTATGATTTGTGAGGTCTTATCAATGTTCTTCAAAGTTTTCGGAGTTTACGTGAACTTCTTGGACCCGGGATCTGTCTGCTATGGCGGAGGGGAAGCGGAACTGGCGACCCAGCCCAGTCTTTGGACTTCACCAAGCGTGTCTATTTAAGATTAGCAGTTTTCTAGCCTAGTCCGTTATTCATTAGAACGTCGAGCAAACATTAAAATCTTTAACGAGAATTGTGTTGCCTTACGAGGTTTTCTGCCAACTCAAAGGACTACTGTTTCCGAATAGGCTGCGTCCATGAGTTTTGACGGCTGTGTTGCATGACGGGAAATGTAGTGCGCACTTCCGTTAAGAGAGCCGAGGCTGATCGCTCTGAAAACTACATTTCCCAGGATTAATCTTATGTCGATTCGCCAAAACACATTTTACAGTACACTGGGCAAGGGGGCGTGTTTAATAGGTATTTTGTTAAAGCTGAGCGAGAGAATATAATAATTTAGATTAAAAAAGATACAAAAGTGTTATCAGTGCGCCAATGTGATCAAGGAATAAATGAGGTTAAGTTATGCATTGTCATAAATTAACTTTATTTTGTAATAAAAAAAAAAACTCCAAGGTTTTTGCTGAGACTAAAGAAAACATTTAATATTCTTTACTACTGTGACATTGATGCCCATCTGTTGTATACTTAGAAAATCCACCGATACACAGATTTTCCCAACACAAGGTCCACCGAGTAGGTTGTAATAAAAAAAAGCAGCTTCGTTAATTCAAAATGCATTGTAAAAATAGCTTTACTTTTTCCTCATTTCTTGGATGCATCGTGGGCAGTACCTGTCAACAGAGAACATATTGAAACTGAATTGATGATGCCGTTTTAATTCAACAGGAAAACATGTGCTTGCCACATAAATAAGAGGAGGACACAGTAGGGGGATTTGTCTTACCACTTTCCCTTTGGTTTAATTGTCAGGCCAACACAAGCAAAGTGAAACCATTCTATTGGACACTGTTAAGAGAAGAACCCAATTCATTTCATGCAAGATTACTTTTTGTTAATTATAATAATGTCTACTAAACAAGTTCACTTGACTGAAAATATAGATTTAATAACACACGAACAAATGTGTTACTCACATCTGTGTTGTCACAGCCAATCATTTCTCCATATGACACTTGACTACATAAGCAGTATGTGGGTTCGTTAGGGTCCACGGGCATATCAAGGACATCTGATGGGTGCATGGTGAGAAGAGCTTCACTAATGTTAGGACTAGGACTGGAAAAAAGACAAACACACAGAGAAAAAGGCTCATGACTTCATGTAAACGAATATCAGACGCTGTGTTGATATGATGTATACAGACTGAATGCCAATCGGTTTGTCATAAACAACACATACTATAACATCAAATGTGACCATTTCATTAGTTACCCATTTTTCTGTCTTTTCTGCTTTGGTGAGTCTTGATCTGATCCTTTCTTGTCTCTACCATGCGATCCCTTCTTTTCTTTGATATTTTTATCCTCTGAAACAAAACATTCAGTCCTACTTTAAAATGACTGGATCAACATACAGTACAGTCTAATAAATTCACTGGGTTATATTTGTGTACGTCTGTGTGCAAAAACACTTACTTTGAGAGTGCTTTTCATCTGAGCTATCCGGAATACCCGAGTCCAGTTTCTCCTGCAGATCATTTTCAAAGCGCGCCAGATCAGCATCTAATTGCCGAATGTGTTTATCCACCTGATAATATAAGCACCGTGTTTCGCTAAATGCATCAAAAAGTACAGAAAAAATGCAATGCAAGGGATTCTGCAACTCACCATTTCATAGATCTGCATTGCAAGCTGAACTTTGTCATCACTGTACTCTTTGCATTTGTGATATGCGTTCTCGATCTTCTTTAAATGCTGGACACGCTCCTCAGGTGCCAGATTCCTAACTTTGGCAACATACTCAGCAGCCAATTCATTAATCTCTGCTTTTTTCTCTGCAAGAAAATATTATAATGCACCTCACTTCAGATCTGAATAGCAACGTTTCCTGTAGCAGAATCTGAATGAATGGCAGAAAATACCATACCTTCAGTCCTATTATCCAAATCACCCATCAATGCAAAGTTTCTCTGTAGCTCGCAGGGAAGTCCCTCTATACCTGGAGTGAATGATGGGTTGTAATTTTATTAAGTGTAGATGGACAAGACATAACGCAGTTTAATAGGTTACAGGCAACTACCTTTGCATGATGCAAGCCAAATTAATTACAAAATATAGATTTTGCACAGACACTCGTTGATTTTGTCATTGCTATAACACACCAAACATGGTTATAAATAGGCATGGGCCGAATACCGGTTTCAAGGTATACCGAGGTTTGAAAGAGTCAAGGTTTCAAAACCACTAAACTTTTCTGTGATACCGTTTCTAAGGTATGAGTTATGTTTACACAAAAATACATAAGTCATGTAACGCAATGTTTGATGTTTAGGCCTAATATATCGGCTATGACAAAATTAACATTTTTGAAAGAGTTTTTTCCATGTCATATATGTTCATGAATGTTGGTTTAACATAAAATGTATTTGTGTCCAGTTGAAAGTTGTTGATTGTATATGCAGATAATTGAAAATAATACATTTTAGTGTTGTAATTGCAATACCGTGGCACTTTGCTAAAGATTATCATACCGTCCGTATCTCATACCGGCCCATGCCTAGTTACAAATAGCCAATATCGTTAACAGATTTAATTGCACGTTCATTCATTGCTGTTTAGTTTTCGCTGCGAAGAATCTCCTGAACAACATGCGTAATACAAGAGAAATGCGTGATATTCACACATAAATAACCTGACAGTATTCAAATTGCATTGCGCATTAGGTTTATGATGAACAATGTGAAAAAACTTACTGTCTAAATAATGCTCTAAATACATCCCTTTAGCCATTCTGTGTTGTGTTGTCTTCTACACGAGGATGAGATTTGTTTAGCCCGCGCCGAACTTCACTTCCTGAATTCGCGGGACAAGATATTGGATCTTTAAATACAAAACTCACTTTAAAACACGTCATTAGACTATCAACATGGTTTATTTATCACTGCCTTTGGGGTTTCTTTATCATCGTTGGCAAACTAGGTAACAGCTTGCTCTCCATCGCCATCTACCGCAGCGGGGGTTCAACTCCGTTGAAACCTATAACGCATTTGTGATTAAGTATATTGCATAAAGAAAGAATAACACATTTTACTTCAATGTAATTGGTATCTACATGGATATTTAATTACACAGATTAATTGAGTAACTGTCAAAGTGACGATGCGTAGATAAACTTACCACAAGGTGGCATTGTTGTCAGAAAGAATTAAGTAACCCTTTATTAAAAATGTATAGAAAAGTCTAGCGGGCGTATTATTATTCAAATAAAGATTGTGAGAAAAGAGAAAAAAAGTGAAAGCACAAAATGAACTAAAGGAATTGAATTGATATTGTTATATATCCACAGAAGGAACAGGCAAAAAACGTTACTGTGTGAATTCTTATGTGCTCATGAGGTCTTTGCACACCATTCACATTTCTTTCACTTTTTCCTCCATTTTCATGTGCTCTTTAAGTAGATATTTATGAAGGAAGATCTCTCCACACTGATCACATGTTGAGGAGATTTTCTCCAGTGTGAATTCACATGTGTACAATAAGTTGAAGGTCTTATCACGGTGATAACATCTGTGAGGCTTTGCTCCGGTGTGAGTTCTCATGTGCACATTCAGGTTGTGTCCACGAATAAAAATCTTTCCACACTCATTACATGTGTAAGGCTTTCTTCTATTGTGAATGTGCCTTTTGAGTTTACATTTATGAATAAAGATACTGTATATCCACACCGAGAGCACCTGAGAGGAGCTTTGGCTGTTGCTCTGTCTTGGAGATTTGTTTTTAAACCTGAGAATTTCTTCATCACTTTCAACATACTCCTTCCTATATGTACTACACCAACACCACCACCCGTTTATTTTAGACGGAACCTCCGCTTTCTCTCTCCTAGCACCCTCTCTGCTAAAGTCACATCCTCTCTTCCCTCCAACTTTGCATCTCTAGATGCTGACACCGCCACCGACACCTTATGCTCAACACTTACGTCCTGTCTAGATAACCTTTGTCCTCTGTCCTCCAGACCAGCCCGCGCCACCCCCTCCTGCCCCTGGCTGTCTGACATCCTCCGTGAACAACGGAGTACACTCAGGGCTGCTGAAAGGAAATGGCGCAAGACCAAGAATCCTGCTGACCTAGGGGACTACCAGTCACTACTCTCCTCTTTCTCTGCTAGTGTTACCACAGCTAAAACGTCTTTCTATACCACCAAGGTGAGTAATGCACCTAACACTCTGCAGCTTTTCAAGACGTTTAACTCTCTTCTTTGTCTGCCTCCTCCCCCGCCCACTTCATCTTTGACCGCGGAGGACTTCGCTGTATTTTTCACTGAGAAAACATCATCCATCAGCGAACAATTCTTAGCACCTCAGACCTCGGTACACACCTCCCTCACTTCAAACATTGAACTCTCCTTTCACCCCACTGACTGACACTGAAGTCACTAGACTTCTCTCCAGCCACCCCACCACCTGTCCCCTTGACCCAATACCCTCCCATCTCCTTCAGGCCACATCCAGCACACTCGCACCTGCACTCACACACATCATCAACACCTCCCTGCTCACCGGCACTTTTCCATCCACATTCAAACAGGCCCAGGTCACGCCC